>NC_138903.1:111562671-111980694 GCF_965194825.1 Balaenoptera physalus | reverse complement strand
CAAGTCTTTGTAAATTTGAGGAAATTGATATATCAAGCATCTTTTCTGCCCACAATGCTATGAGACTAGAAATCCACTACGAGAAAAAAAAAAACTGCAAAAAACTAGCATGTGAACGCTAAATAATATGCTACTAAGCAACCAATGGATCATTGAAGAAATTAAACAAAAATTCAAAAAAAATACCTTGAAACAAATTAAAAAAAAACACAGCAATCCAAAATCTATGGAATGCAGCAACAGGAGTTCTAAGAGGAAAGTTTACAATGATAAAAGCCTCCCTTAGGAAACCAGAAAAATCTGAAATAAACAGTCTAAACTTACACCTAAAGGAACTAGAGAAAGGAGAAGCAAACAAAACCCAAAGTTAGTACAAGGAAAGAAATCATAAAGACCAGAGCAGAAATAAATGAAATAGAGACTAAAAAAAATAATAGATATGATCAATGAAACTGAGGTAGTTCTTTAAAAAGATATACAAAATTGACAAACCTTTAGACAGATTCATCAAGAAAAAAATGAGAGGTCTCAAATCAATAATATCAGAAATGAAAAAGAAGTTACCACTGACTCCACAGAAATACAAAGAATTATAAGAGATTACTCCAAACAATTATACTTCAATAAAATGGACCACCTAGAAGAAATGGACAAATTCCTAGAAATGTACAATCTCCCAAGCCTGAATCAGGAAGAAATAGAAAATACAAACAAACCAATTATCAGTAATGAAATTGAATCAATAATTTTAAAAAACTCCCAACAAACAAAGGTCCAGGACCAGATTGATTAACAGGTGAATGTTACCAAACATTTAGTAAAGAGTTAACACCTATCCTTCTCAAACTATTACAAACAATTGCACAGGAGGGAACACTTCTAAACTCATTCTATGAGGCCAGCATCACCCTGATACCAAAACCAGAAAAGGATATCACAAAAAAATTACAGATGAATATCACTGATGAATCTACATGCAAAATTCCTCAATAAAATATTAGCAAACCGAATTCATTAAAAGGATCAAACAACACGAGCAAGTGGGATATATCCCAGGGATGCAAGGATGCTTCAATATCTACAAATCAATCAATGTGATACACCACATTAACAAATTGAAGAATAAAATTTAAATGGTTATCTCAATAGAAGCAGAAAGTCCTTTTGACAAAATTCAACATCCATTTATGATTTTAAAAAAACCCTCAACAAAATGGATACAGAAGTAACATACCTTAATATAATGAAGTCCACATATGACCAGCCCACAGGTAACATCATCTTCAGTGGTGGAAAACCGAAAGCATTTCTTTTAACATCAGGAGCAAGACAAGGATGCCCAGTCTTCCCACTTTTATTCAACATAGTATTGGAAGTCCTAGCCACAGAAATCAGACAAAAAAAGAAATTAAAAAGAATCCAAATTGAAAAGGAGAAAGTAAAGGTGTCACTGTTTGCAAATGACATAATATTATACAGAGAATATCGGAAGGACACCACCAGAACCCTAACTCATCAATGAATTTGGTAAAGTTGCAGGATACAAAATTAATATACAGAAATCTGTTGCATTACTCTACACTAACATTAAACTATCAGAAATGGAAACTAAGAAAACCATCTCATGTGCATACACATCAAAAAGAATAAAATACCTGGTACTAAATCTACAGACATCAAAGACCTGTACTTGGACAACTGTAAGACACTGATAAAAGAAACTGAAGATGACACAGACAGATAGATATACCCTTTTCATGGATTGGAAGAATTGATATTTTTAAACTGACCATACTACCCAAGGCAATCTACAGGTTCAATTTAATCTCTATCAAGATAGCAATGGCATTTTCCACCAAACTACAGCAAATAATTCTAAAATTTGTATGGAAGCACAGAAGATTCCAAATAGCCAAAAATATAGTGAGAAAGACAAACGAAGCTGAAGATATCACACTCCCTGATTCCAAACTCTACTACAAATGCATAGTATTCAAAACAGAATGGTTCTGGCGCAAATAGAAACACATTGTTCAGTGGAACAGAATAGAGAACCCAGAAATGAACCCACACTTACACGGGCAGTTGAGCTACAAAAAAGGAGACAAGAATATACAATGGGAAAGGATAGCCTCTTCAGTAAGTGGTGTTGGCAGTACTGGACAAGCTACCTGCAAAATGTTCAAACTCTCTCTCACCATGCACAAAAATATATCCAAAATAGGTTAAAGACTTAAATCTAAGACCTAAAACCATAAAGCTTCTAGAAGAAAACATAGTCAGTAAGCTCTTAGATGTTAGTCTTAGTAATATTTTTTTGGATATGTCTCCTTGGGCAAGGGAAACGGAAGCAAAAATAAACAAATGGGACCACGTCAAGCTAAAAAGCTTTGCACCACAAAACAAACTATCAACAAAACAAAAAGGCTGTCTACTGGATGGTAGAGATATTTTCAAATGATATACTTGATAAGCCATATTTTGGTTATTGTAGATAATGCCGTTATGAACATTGCATTGCATGTATATTTTTGAATTAGTGTTTTGTTTTCTTCTGATATATATACAGGAGTGGAATTGCTGGATCATATGGTAGTTCTATTTTTAGTTTTCTGAGGAACCGTCATACTGTTTTCTATAGTGGCTGAATCAATTTACATTCCCACCAAAAGAGCGTGTGTATGTGTATACACACACACCTCTGGTCAATTTATATATGACAAAGGAGGCTAGAATATACAATGGAGAAAAGACAGTCTCTTCAACAAGTATTTTTGGGAAAGCTGGACAGCTACATGTAAATCAGTGAAATTAGAACACTCCCTCACACCATATACAAAATAAACTCAACTTGGTTTAAAGACCTAAATATAAGACATGACACCATAAAACTCCTCAAAGAGAACATAGGAAAAACATTCTCTGTCATAAATTTTAGCGATATTTTCTTAAATCTGTCACCAGCATTTTCAAAATTTATACTCTCTCTGTATGCTCTCCCTCTCTCTCTCTCTGTCTCTCTTCCCCTCTCTCCCTCCCCCCTCCATATATATATATATATATGCCGCCACTATGAAAAACAGTATGGAGGTTCCTTAAATAACTAAACATAGAGCTACCATATGATCCAGCAATCCCAATCCTGGGTATATATCTGGAAAGATCAAAACCTCTAACTGGAAAAGATACATGGATCCCAATATTCATAGCAGCACTACTTACAGTAGCCAAGACATGAAAACAAGCCAAGTGCCCATCAACAGATGATTGGCTTGAGAAGATGTGGGTGTTTGTGTAGACACACAATGTAATATTATTCAGCCATAAAAAGAATAAAATATTGCCATTTGTGGCAACATGGATGGACCTAGGGAATATTATACTTAGCGAAGTAAGTCAAACAGAGAAAGACAAATACTATATGATATCACTTATATGTGAAATCTACAAATGATATAAATGAATCTATATACAAAATAGAAACAGACTCACAGACATAGAAATCAGACTCATGGCTACCAAAGGGGAGAGGGAGGGAGGGCTAAATTAGGAGTATGGGATTAACAGATGCAAATTACTATACATAAAATAGATAGGCAACAAGGATTTACTGTATAGCACAGAGAATTATATTCAGTATCTTATAATAATCTACAATGGAATATAATCTGAAAAAAATAACTGAATTACTTAGCTGTATACTTGAAACTAACACAATATTGTAAATCAATTGTACTTCAATAATAAAAATATAAAGGGTGCTAAATTGTTTCAAATGTTTTTTTCTCCATCAATTGAGATGATCATGTGGGTTTGTTTATTTTCATGATATTAATGTGGTATATTCCACTGATTTTCATATGTTGAACCAGTTGAACCATTGGTACATTCCATAATTTTCATTTGATCACAGTTTATAATTAATTCTTTAATATACTCTTGAATTTTGTTTGGCATTGTTTTATTGAGAATGTTTACATCGATACTCATAAAGAATATTGGTCTTTAGTTCTCTTTTCTTGTAATATCTTTTTCTAGTTTTTGGAATTCAGGTAATATTGGCCACACAGAATGAATTAGGCAGTCTTTTCTTCAAATTTTTTTGGAGTTTGGGAAATATTGGCGTTAATTCTTCTTGGAGTGTTTGGTAGAATTCACCATTGATGCCATCTGATCTTGGAATTTTCTTTGTTGGGAGGTTTTTGATTACTGATTCTATCTCCTTTCTCATTATTGATCTGTTCAGATTTCCTATTTTTTCATGATTCAATCTTGGTAGGTTGTGTATTTCTAGGAATTTTTCCATTTCATCTAGGTTATCCAATTTGTTGGCATGTAATTTTTCATAGTACTCTTACAGTGTTCCTAATTTTTATAAAATTGGTAGTAATTAGTCTCTTTTATTCCTAATTTTAGTATTTGAATCTTCTCTACTATTGAAGCTAGCTTATGGTTTTTCAATTTTGTTGCTCTCAAAGAATCAACTCTTTGTTAGGTTAATTTTTTCCTATTTTCTACTTTTTATTTTGTTCTTACCTTTCTAGTTCCTTAAGGAGTAAATTTAGGTTGCTGATTTGTTATAATTCTTCTTTTTTAATGTAAGTGTTTTTACAGCTATAATTTTTCCTCTTAGCACAGCTTTCTCTGCATCCTATAAGCTTTGGTGTGTTGCATTTTCATTTTTATTTATCTAAAGATATTTTCTTATTTCTCATGGGACTTTTCTCTATGACCAATTTTTCTTTAAGAATGTGTTTAATTTCACATATGTGTGAATTTTACAGTTTTCTTTCTGCTGTTGATTTCTAGTTTTACTCTATTGTGATCAGAAAAGAAACTTTATATGATTATATTATTTTAAAATTTGTTGACTTATTTTATGGCCTAATGTATGATATATCCTGGAGAATGATTCATGTGCATGTGAGAAAAATGTGTATTCTGCTATTGTTGAATGGAGTGTTCTGTATATGTCTGTTAGGTGCAATTCATCTATAGTGTTTTTTAATTCCTCTACTCCCTTATTGTTTTTCTTTCTATTTTTTCTATCAATTATTAAAAATGAGTATTGAAATCTCCTACTGTTATTTTTTAGCTATTTCTCCCGTTAATTGTTCAAATGTTTCCTTTATATCTTTAGAACCTCTGATGCATTATGTGTATAATTGTCATATCTTCTTAGTGAATTAACCCTTTAATCATTAAATAATGTCCTTCTTTCTCTTGTAACAGGTTTTGACTTAAAGTCTATTTTAACTGATATTACTATAGTCACCCCTGCTTTCTTTTGTTTACGTTTGCATGGAATATCTTTGCATCCTTTCACATTCTACCTGTGTGTACTTAAATCTCAATTGAGTCTCTTGTAGACAGCATATGTTTGGATTTGTTTTTTTTAAACCACTTTGCCAATTCTATATCTTTTGATTGGGAAGATTCATTCATTTAAATTTAATTATAGGGTTGTGTCCATCTTTGCTGTTTATTATTTGTTTTCTCTATGGCTGGCAGCTTTTTAGGTCCGTCATTTGCATCCTTAATGCCTTCCCTTGTGTTTTGTTGATATGTTTGTAACGATATGCTTTGATTCACTTCTCATTTCCTTTTGTGTATATTCTATAGATAGTTATTACTATGGGGATTACATATAATGTCCTAAAACTATAAAGAACCTATTTTAAACTGATATTAAATTAACATCAGTCCATACAAACTTCTACTGTGTTACAACCCTACCACTCCTCACTTTGTTATTTATGTCACAAGTTGTATCCTTAAAAATTGTGTACCCCATTATCATAGATTTACAATTACTTTTATTCTTTTCTCTTCTAAACCCTCTAGAAGAATAAAAAGTGTAGGTAGAAACCAAAATTACAATAATACTGGGTTTTATATCTGCCTATATATTTATTTTACCAGAGAGCTTTATATTTTCATATGTCTTTGATTTACTGTCTAGCCTCGTTTTGTTTCAACTTGAAGGACTCCCTTTAGCATTTCTTGCAGGGCAGGTCTAATGGTAATGAACTCCCTCAGCTTTTGTTTATCTGAAAATGTCTTAATTTTTCCCTTAGTTTTTCAAGGACAATTTTGCCAGATATATAATTTTTGGTTGACAGTTTTTTCTTTTAGCACTTTGAATATATCAGTTCACTACCTTCTGGCCTCCAAAGTTTCTGATGATAAATCTGCCAATAATCTTATTGAGGATCCCTTGTATATGATAAGTCACTTCTTTCTTGATACTTTCAAAGTTCTCTTTGTCTTTGGCTTTTGACCAAAGTTTAATTATAATGTGTATCACTCTGTGTCCCTTTGAGTTCAAATTACTTGGAATTCACTGAGTTTCTTAGATACTTACATTCATGTCTTCTATCAAAATTGAGAAGTTTACAACCATTATTCTTCAAATAGTCTCCCTGACCCTTTCTTCTTCTTCTGGGACTTGCACAATGCATGTGTTTGTCTACTTGATGTTGTCCCACTAGTCACTTAGGCTCTATTCACTTTTCTTCTATTTTTTTTTTCTGACTAAATAATTTCCATTGTCCTATCTTCACATTTTCTCATTCTTTCTTCTGCATGATCAAATCTGCTTTTCAAACTTTGTAGTGAATTTTTCATTTCAGTTGTTGTACTTTTCAGCTGCAGAATTTCTTTTGGTATCTTCAATAAAGGGGGAAAATGCTGCCTTCCTTTGAAATCCTTTGGAAGTCTCTTCAGCCAGAGGAAGAAGGGTTTGCAAGAATAGGGAATTATGCCACAACAATGGCCATCACCTCTTTGGCTGCATCTCTGTGATGAGAAGCAGCAATCCTTGATCAAAGTACAGATCCTTGATATTTGGAGAACAGAGTTTTGCTCACCCTCACTCCCACAAACTGTGTGCAAAATGCTCCAAGAATACATTAACACCTACCTGTCTTGGGGCTGAGGGGTCGAGCATTGGTTTCTATACAGTGTTAAAAACTGATATTGACCAACATTAACTACAATTTACTATCCAAGCCTTCCCTTGGGAGTTGCAATCCTTCAGTAGACCCCAGAGTTCCAAAAAATTACACCAGACATATTCTGACAGTGCAATTGTCATCTAAGTGGGGAGACAGATTTCTAGTGTTGCCTGCTTCAACATCCTTCATGAATGCTCCCTTTCTTGTAGCCTTCTTGAAGTGTTAATGACCTTTATTGATGTCCCCTTGTGATAGTTAATTTTATTTGTAAATCTGACTGGGATATGGGATGACCAAATAGCTAATGAAACATAATTTCTAGATGTGTCTGTGAGGATGTTTCTTAAAGAAATTAACACTTGACTCAGACTGAATAAAGAATATCTCTTTCATCAATGTGGGCAGGTATCATTCAATTCATTGCTGGCCCATATAAAAGTAAAAGGCAGAATAATGGCAAATTCTGTGTCTTTCTTTTTGAGTGGTAACATCCATCTTCTCCTGCCCTAAGACATTGGAGCTCCTGGTTCTCTGGCCTTTGGATTCCAGGACTTATACCAGTGCCACCCACCCATCCCCAGTTCTCAGCACTTTGGCCTTGAACTGGGAGTTACAACATTAGCTCACTTGGTTCACAGGTCTTTGATCTTGGACTGAATTATATCACCAGCTTTCCTGGTTCTCCAGCTTGCAGTGTATCCTGCCATATCTCAGCCTCCATAATTGCATGAATTAATTCCCATAATAAATTTCATATATATATATATAAATTGATATATATATATATAAATTTATGTAAAAATTTCATATATATATCCTATTGGTTCTGCTTCTCTGGAGAAGTCTGACTAATACTCTCAATTTTTATAACTTCTTGCTTCTGTACTTGATTAGAATCACCAAGGATTATCAATTTTATTAGGCTTTTCAAAAAGCTAGTTTTTTTGTCCTCTGTATAGTATGATCTTATCACATATATTTCATTTGTTCTTATTTGCATTTTTTGTTCTTTTTTCTTTGAGTTTAATTTGCTGTTGGTTTTCTTATTTCTGAGTTGAAGTCTCAGCTTATTGATTTTCAGTCATTTTTATTTTTCAATATATTTATTCAAGGTTCTATATTCTTCTCTAAGTATTACTTTAGTTTTGTCACTGAACTTTTAAAAATTCTTTACTGAAGTAAAACATCAGCAACAAAAGTACATATATTGCAATATACATCTCAGTTAATTATTATAGAGTGAACTCACCAGTTTAATCACTAGGTGATCAAACATACGAGATAACTATCACTTCAGATTACCCCTTGTACTCTTTTTTAATCACTCCTCACTGCTTCTTTCCGAAAGGCCTCCAGAATTAGAGCTTCTAAGTTAATAATTAAATTTTTTCTATTTTTAAAATTTAAATAATGGATTCATAATCTTAGTGTTCTTTTTGCTCATCTTCTTCCCTTTATCATTTTGTTTATGAGTTTCATTCATTTTGTGTGTGAGCTCTATTTCCTTTATAGTATTCTACTGTATTTCAACTTACAGAATTTACTGGATCTCAATTTACAGAAACAATGCTGTAATGAAAAATATTGTATATGTCTTTTGGTACTCATTTCCTCCCAATTCTGTTTGGTATATACCTGGATGTGAATTTTGCTAGACCATATTCAACTTTTGTAGACAATTTTTTCCAAGGGATTTTACCAATATACATACTCATCAGCAATAGATGATAGTTCCTGTTGCTTCACATTTTTTGCCAATAAATATGGTATTTTCACTCTTATTTTCATTTTAGCATTTTTGGTAGGTGGGCAATTGGATCTCATCCTGGATTTAATTTTCACTTTCCTGATTATTGAGGATTGACATATTTTCATATATGTTCATTCTTTGTATAGTCTCTTTTTTGCAATCTCTATTTTATTTATTTTAATTAAAAAAATTTTTAATTTGTAATATTACAAAATATTGCTATATTCCCCGTGTCATACAATACATCCTTGAGCCTATCTTACACCCAGTAGTTTGTACCTCCCAATCCCCCAACCTCTTTACTGCTCCTGCCCTCTTCTCCTCGTTGGTAACCACTGGTTTTTTCTCTAATCTGTGAGTCTGCTTTTTTTTTGTTATATTCATGAGTTTGTTGTACTTTTTAGATTCCACATATATGTGATGTTGTACAGTATTTGTCTTTCTCTGTCTGACTTATTTCTTGGTCAAAGTATAAAAGTCAAACATTTGATCATGTATTGTCTAACTTACTGCAATGCCTATTTTAGACTCTTCCCTATTTTTCTATTGATTTCAGTATTACTTATAGTAGGTTGTTGTATATTTTCTCTTTGAAACTTTATAGATTATATAGATGGCAAATATATTTTCAGAGTGTAGGGCTTTTGTTTTCATTCTTTTAATGTATTTTGATGAACAGAAGCTCTTTTCATTCTTTTAATGTATTTTGATGAACAGAAGCTCTAAATTTTAATATAGTTGGACTATGAAATATTTTATTGAAGTTTATATCCATTTAAAGACATTTTAATATTTTAATTAAAATTTATATGGTATTTTAATATTTATATCTATAAACAATGGCAGATTGATTTTAGTTTTTAGTTTATATTATTTATATCTGCCATATAATTGAATTTAATTTTTGTTATATGTAGTTGCCTCCTGTCATTGATTTTCACTTTCATCTTTTCTAATGTATACATTAATTCTATTAATTTCTCTCTAACATTGGTTTTAGTTGCATTCCACAATTTTGCAACATTATCATTCCATTCACACAAATTTTAATTTCCATTCTGAATTTTTTTTACCTATAATTATTTAGAAGTATTTTGCTTACTTTCCAAACCTGTGGACATTTTTAGTGTTTTTAAAATTAATTATTAGCTTAATTCGTCTCTTTTCAGAACATATTCTGTATGATTTTAATGTGTTGCTTATTTTTTCAAATTTTATAAATTTATTATTTGTGCTTTATACATCTATGACATGCTTTCTAACTTACCTTCTATCTGAAGAATGTCCTTTAATATTTACTAGAGTCTGATGATGACCAATAATTGTAGTTTTTGCTAATGTGAATTTTTTTCTATTTCACCTTCATTCATGAAGAATACTTTTGCTGAGTATAGTATACTAGGTTAGAGTTTTATTTCAGCACCCTGAATATATCATTCCATTGTCTTCTGGCTCCCTTTTTCCATTTGAAGACATATGGAAGTCTAATTGTTTATATTTAAAATTAATTTTCCTTTGGAGAATTTTTTTTATTTTTCCCTTTATCTTTAGTTTGACTCTAGAATTTCTGTGTGTAATTTTCTTCTAGTTTATCCTACTTGGGGTGCATAGGTTCTCTTGAATCTGAATCTTGTCAGCCTTGTCTGTTTTGGACAAATCTCAGTCATTGTTTTTAAATTTTGCTTTTGTCCCATTTCCTGTATTCTTTCTGCTGGAATTTCAATTACACATACATTAAACTTTCATGCTTTATATATTCTGTCTCTAAACTTCTTTGTTTGGATACTTCATTCTGTACAGTTTTGTTAACCTTCATTTTACTAAATATGTTTATTTCTCCAATCTATAGTTAAAACATTCAGTGAATTCTTAATTTTAATTACTCTATTTTTAGAATTTCCATTTAACTATTTTTTTATACTTTCTCATTCTCAAATCAGTTTTTTATCTTTTTATATATTTGAAAAATTAAGTATAGTTAAAGTCTTTGTCCAATAGTAACATTATTTTTATTTCCATGGGTCTGTTTTTATGTCTGACTTTTCCCCTTGCTTTCTAGTTAGTACTTTCGTTTTCTTGTTTCATTGTGTGTTTAATTATTTTTTAATTAGTCTAGGATACTGCATATAAAAAACAATTATAGGGAGTTCCCTGGTGGCGTAGTGGTTAGGATTCTGGGCTTTCACTGCAGTGGCCCGGCTTCAATCCCTGGTCAGAGAAGTGAGATCTCACAAGCCACGTGGTGCAGCCAAAAATAAAAACAAAGAAACAAACAATTATAACATTAATTTCAGGCCAAGGATGATTTTTTTCCTCCACAGAAATTTTTCTTTTATTTTGGCAAGTATTTAGGGGCACAGTTAATCTCTAATTACCTAAATCCAATGATAGGGATTGAGATGATTTGACACTGCTCCCATCACTGGGAGTGAAGATTTATTTACAGCACCATCTTATTCCTAGGATGTAAATCTTTAGGGTCCCATTTCAAACCATGAGAATTTTACTGGGGTGTTGCCTCCTTGGCAGAATTTAACTTGAATTTTGTCCTCTTGAGCCATGTAAAATTCTCAAAATCTATTCTCAGTTTTCTGCCAATTAATGCTGCTTCTAAAATTAAAAAGTGCCTCTAAAAAGAAAGCTACCATAAATGTTGGATTCACATCTCTGGGTTTCCATCTTCTCCCAGATTTTAGTCACATAGGTAGTTGCCACATTTTTAACTCTGAATTACTTTTAAGCAGGTTTTTATAATATTGTGCCAAGCTTTTCTAGTTTTACTCAATAAGACTGTTGTCTTATACTAACTAGACTGCTATTACTATGTGTGAATATCTGTTCCATTCCTCTCTAGTTGACTCTAAATTTTAGGACATTTTTACTTTCAGTCAGACATGTTTCCATATAGCTTCCACTAATTGATGCAAATTCTACCACCATAGCTACACAGAAAATATCTGATCCAAATTCTGCATAATTACCTATAAAATACTTGAAGGGAACTCAATTAGTAAGGATTAGCTGCTAGTAACAGGAAACCTAAAGTGATGTTATTCCAAATGAGGTAAAATAACTTTTCTCTCATATAAACAAAATCCAGAGATATGCATTCCATAGCTGGTATAGAAATTCTATGATTTCTTGTCTATGGGCTCCTTCTAGATTGTTTTACTGCAATTGTAAGATATTGCTTCTACTTTAGGGTGAAAAATGGCTGCTCCAGCTTTACTTAACAGGTCTGCATTCCAGTCATCTATTAAAAGGAAAAAAGGTGACACCTCTACCTTTGTAGACAATATCCAGAAAGTATGCATATGATTTCTGATGAATCACATTTTCAGATAACTAGTCATATGACTGAACTTGTCTTCATTGGAGGCCTGGAAATATTCAATATCATCTTTAATTTTGGATGTCATTGTCCAGATCAAATTGCCATTATATTCCTCAGGAAAAAAAAATGCGTATTGGAATACAACTAAGTTTCTTTGCCACAGTGATAGGCCTATGCCTCTGCCCTCCCTCTCAAAATTGTCTCCATATTTTGTTTTATCTTTTCTCATATGACATAATGCTTTATCCATCAATCTAATTGTTAGTTACTGGGCATGTCTTATGTACCATACGAAGCATATTATGTTAAGGGAATAAAATGTCTAATGAAACTTGGTACCTACCCTAATACTACCCTAATATATAATAAGTATGACCTGCTCAAGGTAAAATGTATGATGTCTTCACCTCCCTAACATCATCAGCAGAGGCTAATATTGCATTAGCTTTTGGCAACTGGGTGATTCTATTGACTCTAACTCTGTTGAAAGACAGTGTTAAAATATGCCCTTAAGCCAAATTTTCCAAATACGTATTTGTATCCTTGTTTGTTTTGTATCTCTGTTAAATTTTTTCATGTTAGATATATCCTCAAAATCTGTGCATGGTAATAACTGTGTGTTATCCAGTAGTGTCTCCCCTTACAGCACTGGGTCATGTGCAAGTTGTATTATCATGGTCTTAATGTACTTTTCCAAATCCTTCCATAACAACGACAACAATGACAAAACATTTATAGAAATGGTCCAAATGTATTCCAAGATATCGTGTTAAAATAGTGTTTATGTTCCTTTTTAGTAAATGTAGATAATTCATGTTGATTAATGTAAGAATAACTGCCATTTTTTATTGCAAAAATTCAAGAGAGTTCCTGATTTCCTAAACTTTTGTAGATGAAAACACATTCCCAATAGATATCCTTACTGGCAATAGCTGTCGGTTTATCTGATTTTTTTATCCATTTGCCTCTTCTACCATCAGCTTTAACAGATGCCTATATAATGAAACACACACACACACACACACACACACACACACACACACACACACACCAGCTTTGCCACTTAGAAATCTTAGTCATAGGTGCCTCAGTGTAATTCTATTCACATGGAAGAAAGAACAAAAAATAAAACAGTTCAGAGCTGGAAACATTACCATTGCCATTTTTTACTGGAAGGAGCACCCAGGTATTTTTCACTTTGGAAATAAGTGACTGTTCTTCTCAATTCCCACTTTTAGTTTTTGACCTGTGGTCTACAGGGCTAATTTATGTGAATTCTTTAAAAATACTATTTATGGAAAACTTTTTTTATTCATTGGTTTTACACTAAAAAATAAACAATACTTTATTTTTATTCTTTTGTACTATGTGGCATACTAAATGGTGAAACTATGGAGCAGGCTTTGATTGTCATTCATTCTATGAACAAGAAATGAAACCACAAACAACTAATTGTGCCTATACTTGCTATATGCCATTCATTTTTCACAAAACTATTCCTAATTACTTCTAAATTGTTTTTAAGGTCAAGCAAATAGCTCCCTATCTGGCTGTATTTTTTTTTTTTCAAATACTATGCCTGACCAAACCAAGGAACATAAATCATAGACTTTAAATGGACAAGTTAGTTTATTTGTAAGTTCACGGTGGGAGAAAAGACAATAAAGTTTTGATGAGACTGAGATTTTGTGATCATAACGTCATATAGATGAAAAGGTTTATGAAAAATAAGCAAATTTACACAGCTCAAAAGCTAGACCAAGCTCTAACTACAATTACTGTCTTTTTTTGTGAAATAATGTCACTTCTGCCCTTTCCGTACCGGATTTAATCACATTCTTTGATTTTTTTGTTTTTAGGAAATGCATTGGCCTCTCTTGCTGTTTGCTAGTGAAAGTTAGACAATCTGATAACTAATTTTCAGAATTAATAAGCTATACATCCCTGGTAGCTGTATGCATTAGCAGGTGCTTTCTGGAGGCAGTAGCTGAGTCTAAAAAATGTAATTCTAATGCTGACAATTTCAGATTGCAAAATAAACCTGAAAACGTAATTTTCAGTTTTTCATTTAGGTGGCTACTTTCTTTATTTAAGCAGAGACCAATCTTGTTCAGTTGTTTGAAAGGTCTTTTAAAGACATTTGTTATCTTCAGTCATCCATTCTGAGTCTAAAAATATGTTACTGGCATACAATTTCCTTTGTTTCCAATGGGATAGGTATCCTATGAGTATAGATAAAGGTGCAAAGACTTTTTTGCTTAAAAAACACTTTAACAACAAATAAGTAATGTTATTATACTCATTGTTTCACTTTTTATGGCAGTAGTCCTCAGATTTATCTTTGGTTTACAAAACCAGTTTCATGAAGGTTTTTCAGGTTAGAAAGCCCACTGAACAGTGTAATATTCTTACTTTTTAGACAGTATTTTGGGATAAATTATAAAAACACTCAATTTCAGGAAAAATAAATAACTTAATTGTATTAATATGCATCAAGATGCATTAACTTTTTGGAAAAATTATTTATTTATACTAATAAAAACTTATTTATCAGGCAAGCCTGTTTGGAGTGGATTCAGAGAAGATGGGCAAAGTGGATAGTGATTCTAAACATATATTTTGAAACTTTGCTGGAAAAAATTGTAGAGAAATAAAGGGGTTGCCAAAAGGGGATGAAGAGTATATTTTTTTCAAAGATGAAAGATATTATAGCAAGATGTATTAACTTTTAAGTCACCTTGATGTATATAACACCTTGGTACATTTGGTAAGAATGCTTTCATTATTCACCTAATCTAACATTTCTAGGTTTTTGTAAATAATGCACTTTGATGGACTGATTATATTACTGAATAGTCTACCTAATTCTCCAATTCAACTCTTCACAATATATCATTTGCATAAAAATGTAACTCGCAATTGCTAAACATAGACACTAAAGTCATTCAATCAATATATCAGAAATTGAAAACTGACATGAATAGTGAAAATACTTAATTTTCCCTTTCATCTACATTGTATAAGCTCCAGCCATATAGAAATTATTTCTGTTACTTAACATTTGCCATGTTCTCTCCTCTCTCTGGTCTTTTATTTGTGTTGTTACCATTCTTTTCATTCACTCTTTTTCAGGATTAAAATGCCTCACTAAATGGTAAGTTCCTTGAAAATCAAGACTCTGCTTATTCATCATCTTCACCTTTGTATCTCTAGTACCTAATATAGCACCTGGCACATTTTAGGCACTCAATAAATACTTGTAACTGACTATCTGAATGTCAACAAATTAATATCTTAATAATTGTATGACTATTTTAATCATTTAACTGGCATATTATTTTTAGATATGAAAACATACCTTAATAGAATCGTCGGTTAGTAATTTCTATAATCATATTGTGATGGCGAGTAGGGGAAACATTATTAATCACATATTACAGACTAGAAAGGAAGGTGAAAATTAAGTCACTTGATTAGGATCTCAGCATGGGTATATGGTAGAGAAACTAACACAACATTGTAAAGCAATTATCCTCCAATAAAGATATATTTAAAAAAAGATATCATAGAAAGGGAATCCTGAAAAAAAAGTCCAAATATAGTCTTTTAACTCTTTACCCAATTTTCAATCTAACTTATACCCTATTCATTCTTTTATACTACCCTCTACTATCATCCTGCCTCTGACTTCTGTAGGAAAGTCTAACTTTCTTTCCCTTGCCAAATATTCTTCTTCCTTGATGGTAATTCAGGCGTCTATAAACCACAAATCCTGGTAAATCCTGTCCTCTAAGATTCTAGAAACAAATCTTTTTTTTTTCATTTTTTAATGTCAGTACCTAAAGGCATTATACATATAAATGAATGTTCCTTCCATTTGTGGACATTGCAAGCTCCTTAATAAGTCACCAGGAGGTTTGTTTGATGCCAACATTTGCCAATTATATCATGAATGTTTATGCATTAGGATAGCACTTCGATTTTTTTATATGTGGTTGGTTTTCAGCCTACAAATCAGCTATTTTGAAAGCTTTGGAAAAAGGAGAAAACTCATCTAGTATTTTCCTTCTCAGAAAAAAATATATAGTCTTGCTGTAAGAGACAAAAGGGAAAAAAATATGTTATACTGTTTTTAATATTATTGTACCTATTAGGAATAAGGAGTTTTACATTTCACTTAGCATTATCACATGGATCTATAATTTTGTCCATGTATAAAATTTAATTAAAAGGTGCTTTAAAAGTAAATAATTTGTACATTTGAAAATATATTGACTAATAATGTCTTTCAAACTATAAAACAAATCACAGATACATTTTAATATTTTTTATTCTTTTGTCATCATTTTTGTTAATGTCAGTCAACTCCCTCAAGAGTCTCTATTGATCAAAAAAATACAAAAAAGTGTAAATTGTCAGAAAATACAGTTGAAACAGATTTTATTAAATTAAAAATAAATTATTATGAGTAGCACATATTAAATTCATTAGATACAAAATATACAAATAGGTGCAAATAAAATTTTAAAACAGATTTGTTCATTTTATTGATTGGGATAATTCCACATGTACTAGCGGAACACACATATATAACTTAATATCTAAATTAATCTCACAATATTTCAAAAGCATTATATCTGGTCATTTTCTTATCAGCAGGAGATTTCTATATAATATAATGGGCCCATGGAACTAATTCAGAAACCTAGATTAATCAGTATAAACAGAATAGGCTCTTTATTATTTGCTTCTATTGTTTCAGTAGCTTTTCCTCTCAAAAATTCTAACTTATATCTATATTCAGTTAAAGGATTATTTATCTTTTACTGACTATAATCTTTACAGTAAGAAATACATCATGATGTTAGAGTATATTCTGACACAATGTTTTATAATATATTTGCTGAATGTTGCAAGTGTTGTTCAGAAATTGTTTCCCATTATGCCTTAAATCCTCCACTATATCCCTCCCTTTCTTTATTCAAAGACCTCAACATTACCTGAACAACCAGTATGGTGGAGTGTCTAGGGAACTGGCATCATGTAACTCCATGATTACAAGGCCTTTATACCATTATAGCTAGTGATCATATTATGCAGTACTTTGAAATTTTTGGAAGCTAAGCCAACAAATCTTCATAAGATGGACAATAACACATCTGAGTAATTCCTTCAAGGTAGCTTGGTTTGAATTGGACTCTTTGAAGTTGGCTTTTTGTTTTTGTTGTTGAATTGATCCTTATAAGAATAAACTTACTGCTTGTGAACAGTAACCATGAATAGAAGGCAGAAGCTCTGTAAGTGTATTATGTTTCTCAACTCTTCTACTTTGATTACTTTGGTGACTATACCATCAAACATCTTCTAATGTGAATCCCTGGTGTCCTTTATTCTTGCAGAATATTTTTAAAATGGAAGTAAGTGTTTTATCTTTTATGTTCAGATAAACACAAAGCTTTATTAGTCTTTGCTTGTGACTTACTGGCAGGATTTATGTAACAGTTTCATTCATTAAAGATATAGGGTTAAATAAAGGTTTGGGTCTGGTGTTATATCTGTAGGGAGCTCCAGGTAGTAAATATAATTTGATAATAGAGAAAATTCTCCATAGGAGATGGATCAAGAAAACATCAATGTGATATTGGTTAAAAAGATTTTTATTAGAGTTACAATTCTGAAAGTCATTTATAAATGCCTTTTCATTGTACTTTCTTTTCCTTTTTTTTTGAAAATCAAGGAAAATGGAATCTACTTAGTATCCTACATATCTATAACAAATGTAACAGTTCTGGTTTTAAGATCCTTCACAGATGTATCTAAAAGTAATCCCCTAAAAAATCAACTGTCACCTACGATTTTGCTTTAAAAATAGTAAAGTGTGCTGGGATCTTTATAGGAATCTTGTGTATCACTTCAGGATGAATTCAGAATTCATAACTACTGAAGATATTAAAATGTAACAAAAATTATAACTCAGAGATAACTAATTCTTCAGGAAAGACAATATGCTGGTTAGATTGAGAAAGGGAAAGGGACACACAGCTAAAAACACATGTAATTAAGATACGAAAATATGGAGATGTAGTTAAATTCTTTTTCAAAAACCAAAAAATTGAGGCCAAAAAACATAAGGAGCTTGATTCGTAGGAGAAAGACTTGGCTGCAGACTTCACAAAAAAATGGTATTGTGTTTTGCTCTATGGAAGTTAATGTGAATATCCATATTACTCAGAAAGCTGCCAAATCTTGATTTATTTATTCTCTATTTATTCTCATTCACTATAATCAACTTGGCTTCTCCCCAATGACTTGTAGCAGAGAAAGAGAGAAGCACTCTTAGGATAAGAAGTTGATGGCAAGAACCATAAGACATTTTTAGAGGACAGATTTTTTAAAAAACAACCATTGAGATATAGTTCATATACCATAAAATCCGTCCATTTAAAGTATACAGTTCAGTGGGTTTTAGTATATTCACAGAGTTGAGCTACCATCAACCATCACCAAAATGGATTTTAGAACATTTTTATCACCCTAAGAAGAAACCCCACAACCTTTACCTGTCAACTCCAATAACCCATTCTCCCAAGCTCTAGGAAAATACTTTCTTTCTCTATAAAGTTGCAGGCTTTGAACATTTCATATAAGTGGAACCATACACTATGTGATTTTTTTGTGACTGACTTAGCATATTTTGAGGTTCATCCATGTTGTAGCATGTATCAGTAATTCATCCCTTTGAATGGATATATAATACCCCATTGTATGGATATACAACTTTTATCCATTTATCAGTTAATAGACATTTGGATTATTTCCACCTTTTGGCTATTAAGAATAATGCTGCAGTGGACATTCATTGAATACGTTTTTGTGTGAGTTTATGTTCTCATTTCTCTTGGTATATACTTAGGAATTGAATGGATGGGTCACATGGAAGTTTTGTGTTGTTTTTTTTTATTGGAGTATAGTTGCTTTACAATGTTGTGTTAGTTTCTGCTGTACAGCAAAGTGAATCAGTCACACGTATACATATATCCCCTCTTCCTTGGATTTCCTTCCCATTTGGGTCACCACAGAGCACTGAGTAGAGTTCCCTGTGCTATTCAGTCTGTTCTCATTAGTTATCTATTTTATGCATAGTAATGTATATATGTCAACGCCAATCTCCCAATCCATCCCACCCACCCCACTTCCCCCCTTGATATCCATACGTTTGTTCTTTACGTCTATAACAAATATCATATATTAACACATATATGTGGAATCTGTGTAATTTTTTAAGAAACTTCCAGATGTATTTCCAAAGTGGCTGCATTAATTATATTCCTGCCAGCAATTTCTCCACATCCTTGCCAATATTTGTTATTATCTGTCTTTTAATTATTGCCATTCTTGTAGGTATCAGGCAGTATCTCATTTTTTTTTTAGTTGAGGTGAAACTGGTTTATAACATTATGTTAGTTTCAAGTATACAACATAATAATTTGATATTTGTATATGCTGCAAAGTGATCACCACAGTAAAACTAGCTACAGTCTGTCATCTTACAATTGACTCTCCTCACCCATTTTGGCAATCCCCCAACTCTCTTCTCCTCTAGTAATCACCAGTGTGTCCTCTATATCGATGAGTAATGTTTTATTTGTTAATTTGTTTTGTTTTTTAGATTCCACATGTAAGTGAAATCATAAGGTATTTGTCTTTCTCTATCTGACTTATTTCACTTAGCATAATACCCTCAAGGTCCATCCATATTGTTGCAAATGGTAAGATTTCTTCCTTTTATACAGCTATGTAGTATTCCATTGTATATGTGTATGTGTATATATATTATATATATATATCACAACATTTTTATCCATTCATCTATTGATGGACACTTAGGTTGTTTCCATATGTTGGCTATTGTAAATAATGCTGCAATGAATGTTGAGGTGCATACATCTTTTCAAATCAGTGATTTTGTATTTTTTAAATAAATATGCAGAAGTGGAATAGCTAGATCATATGGTAGTTTTACTTTAATTTTTTGAGGAATCTCCATATTGTTTCCATAGTGGCTGCACCAATTTGCATTCCCACTAACAGTGTATGAAGGTTCCCTTTTCACATATCCATATGATAATAGCCATTCTAACAGGTCTGAGGTGATATCTCATTGTGATTTTGATTTGCAGTACCCTAATAATTAGCTTTGTTGAAAATATTTTTATGTGAATGTTGGCCACTTATATGTCTTATTTGGAAAACACTCTATTAAGAGCTGCTGTCCATTTTTTATTTGGGTCTTTTTTCCTATTGAGTTTTTTGAGTTCTTTATATTTTTCCGATATTAAACCCTTAATGGATATATAATTTGTAAATATTTTCTCCTATTAAGTAGGTTACCTTTTCATTTTGTTGGTGGTTTCCTTAGCTATGCAGAAACTTTATAGTTTGATATACTTTGACTTGTATATTTTTGCTTTTCTTGCCTTTACTTTTGGAGCCAAACCCAAAAGTTCAATGTCAAATCAATGTTAAGGAGATTTTACCAGCTGTATTTTCTTCTAGGAGCTATACGACTTCAAGATTACATATGGTATAAGATAGTGGTCCAGTTTCATTCTTCTGAATGTGGCTGACCAGTATTCCCAACACAATTTATTGAAGAGAGTGTCCATTCCCCATTGTATATTCTTTCCTCCTTTGTTGGAAATTAGTTGACGATATATACATGGGTATATTTCTGGGCTCTGTATTCACTTACATTGATGTGTGTCTGTTTTTATGCCATTACCATACTGTTTTGACTAGTATAGCTTTGTACTTTAGTTTGAAATCAGGGAGTGTGATACCTCTTCTTTCTCAAGATTGCTTTGACAATTTGAGGCCTTTTTTGATTCCATACAAATTTTAGGATTATTTGTTCTTCTTCTGTGAAAAATGCCATTGGAATTTTGATATGGATTGTATTGAATCTATAGATTGCTTTGACTAGTATGGACATTTTAACAATATTAATTATTCCAATCCATGAGCATGAGATATCTTTTCATTTATTTGTATCTTCTTTGATTTCTTTCATCATTGTCTTATAATTTTCAGTCTACATGTTTTTCACCTCCTTGGTTAAATTTATTCCTAATTATTTTATTCTTTTTGATTCAATTTTAACTGGGATTGCTTTCTTAATTTCTCTTTCTGATAGTTCATTATTAGTGTAGAGAAATGCAAGAAATTCTATATATTGATTTTGTATTCTGCAACTTTACTGAATTCATTTATTGATTCTAACAGATTTTTGGTGGAGTTTTTAGGGCTAAAAAGCCCTTAAAAATACCTTATATTAAAAAACATAAGGTATTATGTCATATGCAAATAGTGACAGTTTTACTTCTTCCTTTCCAATTTGACTGCCTTTTATTTCTTTTTCTTGCCTAATTGCTCTTGCTAAGACTTCTAATCTTATATTGAATAAAAGTGGGGAGAGTGGGTATCTTTGTTTTGTTCCTGATCTTAGAGGGGTGGCTTTAAGCTTTTCTCCATTGAGCATAATGTTAGCTGTGGAAATTTTTAATATATACCCTTTATTATCTTGAGGTGCATTCCCTTTTTTCCCACTTTGGTGAGTTTTTATCATAAATGGATTTTGAATTTTGTCAGAAACTTTTTCTGCAGCTATTGAGATGATTATATGATTATATGATTTTTATCCTTTATACTTTAATGTAGTGTATCATGTTGATTGATTTGCAGAAGTTACACCATCCTTGCATCCCTGAGATAAATCCCACTTGGTCATGGTGTATGATTTTTTTTTTTAGTAAAGATATTTATTCTTCATTTTATTACTTTTAATTGAAGTGCAGTTGAATTACAATATTATATTAGTTTCAGGTGTATAGCATAGTGATTCAGTATTTTTACAGATTATACTCCATTAAAAGTTATTGCAAGATAATGGCTATAATTCCCTGTGCTATACAATATATCCTTGTTGCTTATCTATTTTATACACTGTAGTTTGTATCTCTTAATCCCATTGCCCCTCCCCCTTCTCTCTCCCCTATGATAACCAGTTTATTATTTTTTTTAACATCTTTTTTGGAGTATAATTGCTTTAAAATGGTGGATTCTTAACCACTGTGCCACGAGGGAAGTCCCTCCTCTTTCATTTTTTATTTTATTTATTGATCCCTCTGTCTTTCTCTTGGTGAGTCTTACTAAAAGTGTGTCGATTTTGTTTCTCTTTGCTAAGAGCCAGCTCTAAGTTGTATTCATCTTTTCTATTGTTTTTTATTCTCTCTTTCATTTATTTTCACTTAATATTTATGGGATGCGGAAAAAGCAGTTTTAAGAGGGAAGTTCATAGCAAAACAGGCCTACCTCAAAAAAAAAAAGAAAAGAAAAAGAAAAGGCCTCAAATAAGCAATCTAACTTTACACATCAAAGAAGCTAGGAAAAGAAGAACTAACAAAGCCCAAATTTAGTAGAAGGAAGGACAATAATAAATATTATATTTCACAGATGAGTGAAAGGCAGTTACAACTTTAAATTTCCCTCTAACAACTGCTTCTGCTGCATCCCATCAATTCTGGTATGTTGTGTGTTTATTTTCATTCATCTCAATATATTTTCTAATTACTCTTACTTCTTCTTTCACCAATTAGTTATTTAGGAACTTTGTTTTATTTCCACATAATTTTGAATTTTCCAAATTTTATTAAGATTTTAATTTCCAATTTTTTATTCCATTTTCAACAGAGAATGTATTATACTTTGTATAATGGTTTTTAATAATTTTAAATTTATTGAAGATTATTTTATGACCTAGCATAAGGTCTATCCTGGAAAGCAATTTATGTGCACTTGAGAAAAATGTGTACTTTGTTGTTCTTTGGTTGAATAGCCTTTAGATGTTCATTTGATTTAGTTATTGTACAATGTTGTTCAAATCTTTTATTTCCTTGTCAATCTTTTGCCTATTTGTTCTATTCATTATTAAAACTGGTGTATTCAAGTCTCTGTTATTGTTGGATTATTTCTTTCTCCCTTTAATTCTGTCAGTTTTTATTTCATGTCTTTTTAGGCACTGTTGTTAAGTGTATATTTGTGCTTTTATTTTTTATATCTTTCTAATATATTTACACTTTTACTGTTGTATAATGTCCATCTTTAGCTCTACTAACATGTTTTATACACTATTATTTTGATAATAGCCCCTTCCAACTATCTTATGATGCCGTTTGCATAATATACTTTTTACCTTTTTACTTTTAAAGTATTTGTATATTTGAGGATAAAGTGTATCTCCTGTAGATAGCATACATTTGGAATCTTTTTTTAATCCACCAATAATGTCTGTAATTGGATTGAATTTTTAATCAATTCTTGTTTAATCTGTTGACGTAGTTGGATTTATGTGTCATTTTAACTTTTGTTTTTTTATGTTTCAATACATTTTTGTTCCTCTACCCTTCTTTTAGTGCTTCTTCTTGCATCAAGGCAATATTTTATTTGGTCATACTTTTGTTCCATCAATGATTATCTTACTATATTTTTTTAGAGATAATTTCTCATTGTTTCCTCTAGGATTTACCACATATACATCTTAATGTATCAGAATCTACTTCAGATTCATACTAACCTAATTTCATTGAGATTTAGAAATGTTACTCATATAATATTTTAACCCTCTATCTTGTGTTATCATTATATACATTGCATGTATGTAACACCCCAAATTACATTTTTTATGATTACTTTATAAAATTCTGTATGTATTAAAGAAGCTAAGAGAATAAATGGAATCAAGTTTGTATTTAGAGAGTTTGTTATATTTACCTCTTATCAATTTTAGTTCACATTATGGGTTGCTATGGGTTCAAGTTACCATTTGGTGTCACTTCTTTACTTCAGTACAACTTAGCTCTCACATCTTTTGTGTTATTGTCAAATATATTACATCCTATATGTTATAGGCCCAGACACACACACACAGTTTCATATAATTGCTTTTTAATCAGTCAAGAGAAGAAAGGGGAATACATATACATTTATTCTATAATTTCTAATTACATAATTATTTTGCTCATGCTTTTTATTTTATTATGTGGATTTGAATTACCATCTTGGATTACTTGATTTCAGACTGAAGAATTTCCATTAGTATTTCTTTTAAGGCATGCCCACTAGCAAAGAATACTGTTTTTGCTTATCTTGGAATGTCATATCTCACCTTACCATTTGAAAGATGGTTTTGCTGGATAAAAGTTTCTTGGTTGACAGGTTTTTTCTTGCCTTTGACTATGTCACCCCACTGTCATCTGGCATCTGTTTATTTCTAATTAGAAGTCAGCTTTCAATCTTATTGAGGTTTTCTTGTATACATTAAATCATTTTCTTTTCCTCCTTTCCTCCTTTTTCTCTTTGGCTTTCAGTATTTTCTCTATGATGTGTCTGAGTGTGGATCTCAACCTCTTTGTGTTTAACCAGGGTATAATTAGTTTGTCTTCTTGGATGTATAGATAAATATTTTTCAGAAAATTTGGCAAGTTTTCAGCCATTATTTCTTTGAATATTTTTTTCTACTCCATTCTTCCTCTCTTCTCATTTTGGCACTCCCAGTTATGTATAAGTTTGTTCACTTAAAAGTGTACTATATTTCTCTGAGACTTTGTTCATTCTTCTTTTCTCTTTTTTACTGTTCCTCATACTACATATGTCTACTGATCTATCTACATGTTTACTGTCTCTTCTGCTAGCTCAAGTCAACTCTTGAGCCCCCTCAGTGAATTTTTTTCAGTTTGCTTATTGTCCTTTTCAACTTCAGAATTCCAATTTGGTTCTTTGTTATAATTTCTATTTCTGCATTGATACAATCCATTTGATAAGATATTGACATTATAGCTAACTTTACCTTTTTAACCATGGTTTTCTTCAGTTAATTGAACATACTTGGTATTGCTCCTCAGGGGGCTCAGCCTTGGGTATGTGCACACTCTATGGTTACTAGTGGCTGAGCAGAGCTTATTTTTTTTTTCATTTTTTTTTTTAAACATATATTCAGTGTGCTCTGTAGAGCCATAGTGAATATAGTTTTTTTTTTAATTTTTTTAATTTATTATTTATTTATTTATTATTTTTTTTGGCTGTGTTGGGTCCTCGTCTCTGTGTGAAGGCTCTCTCCAGTTGCGGCGAGTGGGGGCCACTCCTCATCGCAGTGCGCAGGCCTCTCACTATCGCGGCCTCTCCCGTTGCGGAGCACAGGCTCCAGACGCCCAGGCTCAGCAGTTGTGGCTCACGGGCCCAGCCGCTCCGCGGCACGTGGGATCCTCCCAGACCAGGGCCCGAACCCGTGTCCCCTGCATTGGCAGACAGACTCTCAACCACTGCGCCACCAGGGAAGCCCCAGAGCTTATTTTTGACAGTGTTTTTCCTTTATCTCTCTGTTAATCTATCTGACTCATTTGATATCAAATCCAGCTACTAGGCTTCATTGATTTACCCTTTCCCCCCCCCCCAATAATTCCCTAGGGCATACAATGCTCCACAGTCTCATCCAATTAACTTCAGGAATGGGTAACTTTTTAAACCAGTCTTTGAGCTTTGTTCTAACCCCAGGAAAACTCTTTTTAGCTGGCTCTTCCCTGGTTTTCTCTGGTGAACTAGTTGGCCTTTTGTTTAGCTTGTTGCTATTAATTAGGAGAAGCCCTAATTTGAGTGCCCTTAGACTTTAGCATCCTTGCATTCTATTCAGATAAAGTCAGTTCCTTTGGGTAGATATTTTGAGCTCTCTTTTTTTATCAACTTCCTCTACACCTGTGGGGAAAAACCTGAGCCACTACACTGGGCACATGGCATGGATTTAGCCTCTAGTTTTCTTGAATTCTTTCTATTGGTGTAGAATCTCTGCCCTAAAAGTGAAGTGGTAGAGCATAATTGGAGTCCTAATATTTCTCAGCCTGATACACCTGGAGCAGAGCCTCCATTTTATGAATGGTGACTGGTTGGAGGAAGAGAGCCCCTGATCTTTTGGCTACACTCACCAGGAATTTAGCTTCTTCTACTAAGAGATGGAAGGTATTTGAAATGTGGAAGTTTGCCCCTCCCAGTGAGATTTTGCACTGGATTATGCACTGAATGTTTAAGAAGTCCCATCATCTTGGCCACACGCAACTGAGTGGAGCTTCTGTTAAGCTAAACTGGGGATAGGGAAAACTGAGACATGGGTCATTGCTGAAATATCACAGACTATACTTGATCTTAGAGAGTTTTAGTAGATTATCTTTAATAAATGTTTTTTATTTATTTGTTTGCTACATGTACTTATGACAGTTTCAAGAGAATTTAAATGTTTTTTTAAAAAATAAGCTTCTGAAGTTTTCCTTGTTTAACTGAGGATTGTTTCTGTGGGTCTCCTCACAGTGCTATCCCAGAAGTACAACTAGAGATGACATGCTTTATTTTTTTGCTCTTATTTACTTTCTTTTTTTTTTTTTACATCTTTATTGGAGTATAATTGCTTTACAATGTTGTGTTAGTTTCTTCTGCATAACAAAGTGAATCAGCTATATGTATACATATATCTCCATATCCCCTCCCTCCTGAGCCTCCCTCCCACCCTCCCTATCCCACCCCTCTAAGTGGTCACAAAGCACCGAGCTGATCTCCCTGTGCTATGTAGCTGCTTGCCACTAGCTATCTATTTTACATTTGGTAGTGTATATATGTCAATGCTACTCTCTCACTTTGTCCCAGCTTCCCCTTCCCTCCACCCCATGTCCTCAAGTCCATCCTCTAGGTCTGTGTCTTTATTTCTGTCCTGCCCCTAGGTTCATCAGAACCTTTTTTTTTTTAATTTAGATTCCGTATATATATGTTAGCATACGGTACTTGTTTTTCTCTTTCTGACTTATTTCACTCTGTATGACAGACTCTAAGTCCATCCACCTCACCACAAATAACTCAATTTCATTTCTTTTTATGGCTGAGTAATATTCCATTGTATATATGTGCCACATCTTCTTTATCCATTCATCTGTCGATGGACACTTAGGTTGCTTCCATGTCCTGGCTATTGTAAATAGTGCTGCAGTGAACATTGTGGTACCTGACTCTTTTTGAATTATGGTTTTCTCAGGGTATATGCCCAGTAGTGAGATTGCTGGGTTGTATGGTAGTTCTATTTTTAGGTTTTAAAGGAATTTCCATAGTGCTCTCCATAGTGGCTGTATCAATTTACATTCCCACCAACAGTGCAAGAGAGTTCCCTTTTCTCCACACCCTCTCCAGCTTTTATTGTTTGTAGATTTTTTGATGTTGGCCATTCTGACTGGTGTGAGGTGATACCTCGTTGTGGTTTTGATTTGCATTTCTCTAATGATTAGTGATGGTGAGCATCCTTTCATGTGTTTGCTGGCAATCTGTATATCTTCTTTGGAGAAATGTCTATTTAGGTCTTCTGCCCATTTTCGGATTGGATTTTTTGTTTTTTTGATAGTGAGCTGCATGAGCTGCTTGTATATTTTAGAGATTAATCCTTTGTCAGTTGCTTCATTTGCAAATACTTTCTCCCATTCTGAGGGTTGGAGATGACAAGATTTTAACATTATTAATCTTTATAAGTTTTATATCACCTTTGCTAGCTCTTAGGTTTTATAGAACACTGTGTATGTAGGTACTGAAATATAATGCTTGAGAATATTTATATTATTAGTTCCTCAAGTTAATATGAATTTTCCCATTATTTTCTTTAAGAAAATCCAAGAATAAAATAATCAGATCCCCCCACAATTTTATCACTTGATTATATAAACCCAAAAGATAAAATTGAGTATCCACTATATGCAATTCTCAGTGCTCTGTAGTGATTGTTAGAGTCATAAATTATGATTTCTGCTATTGTGATGGTTAATTTTATGTGTCAACTTGACAAACCTTTGTGTGCCCAAATGAAACATAATTTCTATGTGTGTTTGTGATAGTGTTTCTCAATGAGATGAACATTTGATTCAGGGGACTCCATAAAGTTGATTGTACTCTGTAATGTGGGAGGGCATCATCAATTCATTGAGGGCCTGAATAGGACAAAAGGCAAAGGAAGGAGGAATTTATCCATTTTTTTCCTGCCTTACTGTTTGAGCTGGGACGTCTTTTCACATCTACTCCTGCTCTTTGACTGGTATTTATACAGTTGACTCTAAGTTCTCAGGCCTTCAGACTCAGACTGAATTAAACCACCAATGTTCCTGGGTCTCCAGCCTCCATAATCATGAGAGCCAATCCCTCATAGCAAATCTCCTTTTATCTATGTATCTGTATCTATATATTTAATTGTTTCTGTATCTATGGAGAACCTTGAGTAATAAAGACTTTGGTAGTAAGAGTGGTTCTAGAGGAACATAATTTTAAGGATGAGTTTTCTAAATTGGTTCTAGGATTTCTGGAATTGGCTCTCTAATATGATTGGTTTTAATCATCCTAATGTCTCTATTTCCAGTTTTAAAGAAAGTGCTGAGAGTTCATGGTATGAACTGTTTAATAGAGATACACAAAATGTCTGCATTTGATACTCCTAATTAACCCATTTATAAAAAGCAAGGAGATAGGTGATTCTGTATATGATATTTTTGAACATTTTTTGAAAACAAATGAATATAATGGCATTGGTAGGTTGCTCCTGATTTCCCTGGACAAAATGGTGAGGTAAAGGATGAGCTCAGGGATTCAAATTCCCAGCTCAAGAACCACATAAATGATTTAAAAGTTTTTAAGTGTGCCCTGAAGTAGACCTTTATCTTCTGTAGTCTCAGGGCTGAAATTGCTGAAAATCAAACATAGAACCTTCTACTGCAACTGGCTGAATGGCAGTGCAATTTGAACTTCCAGTCTCCTAGGGTGTCTACTTTTAAATTGAAGGTGTTGATTAGGAAAGAATGAGATCTTATAAGTTGGAATGGGAACAAGTGGAAGGATCTTGTTGGAGCCTAGGGGCATTGAGCCCCTAAACTCTGATGAGACTTCCTTATTGGAACAAGAGGTCTCCCCAGTCCCAGTGGAATTGGCCTCCTCACCCTCAGCAGAAGTGGCAACCTCAAGTGCCTTAGAAGTGGCCTCCCTACTCCCAGTGGCAGCAGCAGCCACACCCCAAGTGGTATCAGCCTCTCCCTCCAAAGTAGTATCAGCCTTTTCACCTCAGTATGGTGGGATTAACTTGGCATTGCATAAGACAACTGTAATGGCCTCCCTTAAAGGAGTTGCCATGCAAGACAATGCTGATTCTCCTCAGGACCCAGCTCCACCATCCCTGTTTGTTTCTACAAATATAAGCAGACTCAAGTCCCATCAGGCCCCTAAAAGTGAGATCTTACCAGGTCCCTAAAAGTGGCACATGAGACCCATGAGATGGTGCACTGCACTCTGAAAGAACTACTTGCATTTTCTAATTTATGTGTACAGAAATCTGGGGAACCTGTTTGAGAATCAGTACTAAGAATGTGGGGTAATATGTGTGGAAGGAACATAAAGTTGGGTCAGGTAGAATTTGACATGAGCCACTAACAAAAGTTTAGTGGTAGCTCATAGAGTCAGAAATGGCCCTAACAATTTGATTGGTTAGCTGAAACATGAACCAAAAGGTGGCCCAGTGTGAGCAAATTGGAAATCCAGACATGCCTTGGTTTAATGTAGTAGAAGGGATTCAAAGGCTCAAGGAGATTGGAATGTTAGAGTGGATTTGTTATTTAAGACCTACTCATCCACACCGAGAGGATCCAGACTACATAGTTTTTGCCAACACAATGAGGAATAAAATTATAATTGGAACCCTGGTATCCTTGAAGAGCTCTGGGTCCACTTTATTCTGTAGGACAGACCTCACATTGGGAACCACAGTCACTGAATTGGGAAACCTATGTGCAATGAGAGAGTTCTTGGAGTGGCATCAGGAAAATGGTGCCATAGGAATTTCTACCCCTTGTCCTCCCAAGAAACATCAATTTGAACAACTAAGTGCATGTAAAAATACCTTCACAAGAGAGAAGAATTACACTTGAAGGATTACAGAACCTGGGTGAAGACCAGAAATAAGAAAAGACACATTGAGGACAGTAGGAAAGATATATTCACATTACTTCCATTGCTTCTCCTTCAAGCCTGGGCAGCCCAGCATGGAGACACATTCCCCTTGAGAGGAGAATAAAGTGAGCACCCTACTTCATCATGGACTACAGAGCCTGCCTATCCAAGTATCAGGTCAAATCTCACAGCCCTAGGTAGCAGTAAGCTCCCTTCAAGCTCCTGGAAACTCAGGCCCACAACTCACCCAGTTGGCTTAATATAAAACAATGTAAGACTTAATGAAAAATTCCAAACTGTAAAACTAGTAGAAGATAAAAAAACGTTTGCACAGTAAAAGAAACAACCAGCAAAATAAAAAAGGCATCCTACAGAACGGGAGAAAAATTTTGCAAATCATATATTTGATAAAAGGTTAATATCAAAAATATGTAGGGAACTCATATAACTCAATAGCAAAATAACAAGCAATATGATTTTAAAATGGGCAAGGGACCTGAAAAGACACTTTTGGAGAGAAGACATACAAATGGCCATCAGGTATATGAAAAGATGCTCAACGTCGCTAATCATCAGCAAATACAAATCAAAGCCACAATAAGATATCACCTCACATGTATTAGATTTCTGCTATTAAAAAGACAAGAGACAATAAGGGTTAGCGAGGTTGCAGAGAAAAGGGAACCCTTGTGCACTGTTGGTGGTAATGTAAATTGGTGCATGCACTATGGAAAATACTATGGAGGTTTCTCAAAAAATAGAACTACCACATGATCCAGAAATCCCACTTCTGAGTATATATCCACATGAAATTAAATCACTATCTCGAAGAGATATCTGCACCCCATGTTCATTGCAGCATTATTCTCAGTAGCCAAAACAAGGAAATAACCTAAGTGCCATCAATGGATGAATGGATAAAGAAAATTTGTTTTATCTATCTGTCTGTCTATCTATCTATCTATCTATCTATCTATCTATCTATCTATCTATCTATCTATACACACACACCACACACACACACACACACACACACACACACACACTGGAATATTATTTAGCCAGAATTAAAAAAAAGAAATTTTATAGGTTCTGGGGTGACAATAATTAATAATACTGAATTATATACTTGAAAGTTGTTAAGAGAGTAGATCTTTAAAGTTATCACCACTGAAAATGGCAATTATGTGAGGGGGTGAAGGCGTTAACTAATCTTGTTTTGGTAATCATTTTGCAGTATATATGTATATCGAATCATCACATTGTACGTCTTAAACTTATATATGTTATATGTCAATAATATCTCAATAAATCTGGGGAAAAAAACCCAAATAAATGCAAGTAGAGTTATTGGATTCCTGTGTGGCAGGAGCCAAGTGGTGGCACTCATCCTCCAAAGGCAAGTTGGGTGTGGTTATTGTAATTGACAGCACAGTCAAAGCAGCAATAAGAATAATATGACTCTCACAGATCTATATATTGACTAACTGATCATGGTGTTCTTAGAAGAGAAATTGATATGAAGCCTACTTAATTCCTACTTAATTTGTATAGGCATATGAACAAAAATCTAATCTGAATTATAAAGACAGGAAATCTTGACCCCTTAACCAATTCCCATATTTGTGTCAGTTTACAGACCCAGAACCCACTGAGTGAAGGGGAGGCCAGCTCCCCCTGAGGAAGTACACTGTTACATTCCAGAAATTTTATACTATCTTTCTTCCAGCCTTTCGCAAAGGGACCTACAGCCTTTTACCAGGAAAACTATACATAGGGGAAAAGGAAATAATCAGAGCTCTGAGAGACGACTGGAGACTGGCTCTGAACTGTCACTAATCCCAAAACTTCACCGTGGCCCATCACTGAAAGTAGGGGCTTATGGAGGTCACCAATAGAATTTTAGTTCAGGTCTGTCTCACAGTGGGTCCAGTGAGTCCCTGACCCCCTCCTGTGGTTATTCCCCCACTTCCAGAATGTATAAATGGAATATTTATACTCAGCAGCTAGCAGGAACCCCCATATAGTTTCCCTGCCCTGTGGAGTAAGGACTATTATAGTGGAAAAAGCCAAGTGGAAGCCACTAGAATTGCCTCTACCTAGGAAAATAGTAAACCAGAAACAATATTACATTCCTAGAGGGATTGCAGAGATTAGCGTACCATCAAGAATTTGAAAGATCCAAGAGTGTGATTCCTACCACATTTCTATTCAACTCTCCTATTTGGCCTGTGTAGAAGACAGATGGATCTTGGAGAATGACAGTGGATTATTGTAAGCTTAACTAGGTGGTGACTTCAATTGGAGCTGCTGGACTAGATGTGGTTTCATTCCTTGAGCAAATTAACACACCCCTGGTATTATCTGGCATGCATCTATTGATTTGACAAATCCCTTTTTCTCCATCCCTCTCCATAAGGCCCGCCAGAAGCAGTTTGTGTTCAGCTGTTAAGAACAGCAATATACCTTCAGTATCATATTCAGGAGTATATCAATTCTACAGCCCAAAGTCATAATTTAGTTTAGAGATGGCTCTGCACCATATGCAGGTATCACCAAAAAGTGGACAGCTGAGGCACTATAGACCCTCTCTGGGAAATCCTTGGACAGCGGTGAAGAGAAATCCTTTCAGTGGGCAGAACATTGAGCAGTGCATCTGGTTGTTCACTTTGCTTGGAAGGAGAAATGGCCAGATGTGCCAGAGGCTACTACAAGCAATTATATGCCAATAAAGTGGACGACCTGGAAGAAATGGACAAATTGTTAGAAAGGAACAATCTCCCAAGACTGAACCAGGAAGAAATAGAAAATATAAACAGACCAATCACAAGCACTGAAATTGAAACTGTGATTAAAAATCTCCCAACAAACAAAAGTCCAGGACCGCATGGCTTCACAGGTGAATTCTATCAAAGATTTAGAGATGAGCTAACACCTATACTTCTGAAACTGTTCCAAAAAATATCAGAGGAAGGAAAACTCCCAAAATCATTCTATTATGCCACCATCACCCTGATGCCAAAACCTGACAGAGGTACCACAAAAAAAGAAAATTACACACCAATATCACTTATGAACATAGATGTAAAAATCCTCAAAAAAATACTAGCAATTTGAATCCAACAATACTTTAAAAGGATCATACACCATGATCAAGTGGGATTTATCACAGGGATCCAAGGACTTTTCAATATCCACAAAGCAATCAGTGTGATATGCCACATCACCCAACTGAAGAATAAAAACCATACAACAATCTCAATAGATGCAGGAAAGTTTTGACAATTCAGCACCCATTTATGATAAAACTCTCCAGAAAGTGGGCATAGAGGGAAGATACCTCAACATAATAAAGGCCATATATGACAAACCTACAGCTAACATCATACTCAATGGTGAAAAGCTGAAAGCATTTCCTCTACGATCAGGAACAAGACAGGGATGTCCACTCTCACCACTTTTATTCAACATAGTATTGGAAGTCCTAGCTAAGATAATCAAAGAAGAAGAAGAAATAAAAGGAATCCAAATTGGAAAAGAAGAAGTTTAACTGTCGCCGTTTGCAGATGACATGATACTATACATAGAAAATGCTAAAGACACTACCAGAAAACTACTACAGCTCATCAATGAATTTAGTAAAGTTGCAGGTTATGAAATTAATGCACAGAAATCTGTTGCATTTCTATACACTAACAATGAAAGGTCAGAAAGAGAAATTCAAGAACAATCCCATTTACCATCACTTCAAAAAGAATAAAATACTTAGGAATAAACATACCTAAGGAGACAAAAGACCTGTACTCTGAAAACTATAAGACGCTGATGAAAGAAATCAAAGGTGACACAAAACAGATGGAAAGATATACCATGTTCTTGGATTGGAAGAATCAATATTGTCAAAATGACTATACTACCCAAGGCAATCTACAGATTCAATGCAATCCCTATTAAATTACCAATGGCGTTTTTCACAGAACCAGAACAAAAATCTTAAAATTTGTAAGGTGACCCAGAAGACCCCGAATAGCCAAAGCAATCTTGAGAAAGAAAAACGGAGCTGGAAGAATTAGGCTCCCTGACTTCAGACTATACTACAAAGCTATAGTCATCAAAAGAGCATGGTACTGGCACAAAAATAGAAATATAGATCAATGGAACAGGATTGAAAGCCCAGAAATAAACCCAGTCACCTATGTTCAATTAATCTATGACAAAGGAGGCAAGACTATAGAATGGTGGAAAGACCATCTCTTCAACAAATTGTGTTGGGAAAACTGGACAGCTACATGTAAAAAAAATGAAATTAGATCATTCTTTAACACCATACACAAAAATAACCTCAAAACGGATTAAAGACATAAATGTGAGACTGGACGCTATAAAACTCCTAGAGGAAAACAGGCAGAACATGCTCTGACATAAATCACAGCAATATCTTTTTTGATCCATCTCCCAGAGTAATGGAAATAAAAACAAAAAAACCCAAATGAGACCTACTTAAACTCAAAAGCTTTTGCACAGCAAAGGAAACCACAAACAAAACAAAAAGACATCCCACAGATTGGGAGAAAATATTTGCAAATGATGTGACTGGCAAGGGATTAGTCTCCAAAATTTACAAACAGCTCATGCAGCTTAATATCATCAAAACAAACAACCCAATCAAAAAATGGGTAGAAGACCTAAATAGAGATTTCTCCAAAAACGACATACAGATGGCCAATAGGCACGTGAAAAGATGTTCAACATCACTAATTATTAGGGAAATGCAAATCAAAATTACAATGAGATATCACCTCACACCAGTCAATATGGCTATCATCAAAAAGTCCACAAACAATAAATGCTGGAGAGGGTGTGGAGAGAAGGGAACCCTCCTACACTGTTGGTGGGAATGTAAATTGGTACAGCCACTATGGAGAACAGTATGGAGGTTCATTAAAAAACTAAAATTAGAGCTACCATATAACTCTGCAATCCCACTCCTGGGCATATATATTGAGAAAAATATGATCCGAAAATATACATGCACCTCAATATTCATTGCAGCACTGTTTACAATAACCAAGACATGGAAGCAACCTAAATGTCCATCGACAGAGGAATAGATAAAGAAGATGTGGTACATACATACAATGGAATATTACTCAGCCATTAAAAAGAATGAAATAATGCCATTTGCAGCCACATGGATGGACCTAGAGATTGTCATACTGAGTGAAGTAAGTCAGACAGAGAAAGAGAAATATCATATGATATCACTTATATATGTGGAATCTAAAAAGAACTGATACAAATTAACTTATTTACAAAACAGAAACATACTCACAGACTTAGAGAACAAACTTATGGTTACCAAGGGGAAGGATAGGGGGAAGGTATAGTCAGGCAGTTTGGGATCGACATGTACACACTGCTATATTTAAAATGGATAACTAACAAGGACCTACTGTATAGCACAGGGAACTCTGCTTAATGTTATGTGGCAGCCTGGATGGGAGGGAAGTTTGAGGGAGAATGGATACATGTATATGTATGGCTGAGTCACTTTGCTGTGCATTTGAAACTGTCACAACATTATTAATTGGCTATGCTCCAATATGAAGTAAAAAGTTTAAAAACTCAGCATAAAAATATGACATAGGCTGATTTGAAACTATTGTGAACAATAAAACTCTTCCAGCTTAAGCACCTGAACGTTTTCATTATGATAAAATATTGAGAGAGACTGTCATTGCTTCAAAGGCAAAAATCTGCATTTGTCATATACTTAGGAAATTCATATTTATTAAATGAAAATTTATTTTTGAAATATATTAACTGTAAGAATTTAAGTAACTTAGTTCAAAGAGAAAACTTCAGTTGACAAGAGAAGTACCCCAATGAGTAGGATTAATGATATAATTTTTCTACTCAAGCTACTATTTTGCTTTTTACCCCAAAGCAAAATATTCTATTATTTCAGTAATATGTAAAAGTAGGTATCTAGGATCAGGGCTGCACATTACACATTAAAGGATAGAGTTGTAAACTGTTTTGCTAATTAAAATTACACTGAATCAAGGCAATTTTAATTTAAAAATTGCACCTCATTTTGGGCTCTGATATATCCAGCTGATCTGTCTACAAGGATCATGGTGATAGAATTATTACCATCTTTCTTTTAATTTCATTCTGAGTAAACAGTATTTTTGTGTTTCCTGACTATTAAAAAACAGTGAACACTGGGCTCATACCTCACACATTGTGGTGCCACTGTACTTTTCATCACACAGTAAAGCACATTTATTTGAATCAGTCAGTTTGGTAGTTTTCATATATCACATCCCCCACATACTATACTTTACAGATTAAATAGTAATTCACCATGAATTTCTAAGGAGAAAAAAGTAAAGAAGCTACTGTGAGAATAAATCTATGGTCTGTAATTAACAGTATTTAAGAATATTTACACTATTTAAACATGGTGAGAGGTGAAGTTTCTTGGTACTAGTTTAGTACCCCACATCTCCAATTTACCAAAATTTTCTCTATGATTGATTATTTTTTTTTTTTTTTTTTTTGTTTTGTAAATTTTTATTTATTTATTTTTATTTATTTATGGCTGTGTCGGGTCTTCGTTTCTGTGCGAGGGCTTTCTCTAGTTGCGGCAAGCGGGGGCCACTCTTCATCGCGGTGCGCGGGCCTCTCATTATCGCGGCCTCTCTTGTTGCGGAGCACGTGCTCCAGACGCGCAGGCTCAGTAGTTGTGGCTCACGGGCCCAGTTGCTCCGCGGCATATGGGATCTTCCCAGACCAGGGCTCGAACCCGTGTCCCCTGCATTGGCAGGCAGATTCTCAACCCCTGCGCCACCAGGGAAGCCCTGATTATTAATATATGTTACAAAGTCAGACTTTAGCAGTTAAGCAGTCAGAGGCCTCCAATTTTATCTATTTTTTTCTTCTAGAAAGAAAACTTAACATGTGATTTATGTTCTTCACAAATATTTAAGTGAAAAATTCCCCATTTCCCCCATGCCCAGCCCCTGGCAACCATCATTCCACTCTTTATTTCTCTGAGTTTGTATATTTTAGATATCTCCTATAAGTAGAATCATGCAGTATTTGCTCTTTGGGACTGGCTTATTTAACTTAGCATACTGTCCTCCAGGTTCATCCATGTTGTCACATATAGTATAATTTCCCTGTTTTTTTTAAGGCAGAATAATATTCCATTGTGTGTACATGCCACATTTTCTTTATCAGTTCATTTCTCTGTGGACATTTGGGTTGCTTCCATATCTTGTCCATTGTGCATAATGCCACAATGAACATGCATCTCTTTGAGATCCTGATTTCAGTTCTTTTGGATATACATCCAGAAGTGGGATTGCTGAATCATATGTTATAGTTTAACTTTTAATTTTTTGAGGAACTGTTTTCCATAGCACCTGCACCATCTTACAGTACTTCTGGGCTTCCCTAGTGGTGCAGTTGTTAAGAATCTGCCTGCCAATGCAGGGGACAGTGGCTTGAGCCCTAGTCCAGGAAGATCCCACATGCTGCAGAGCAACTAAGCCTGTGTGCCACAACTACTGAGCCTGTGCTCTAGAGGCCGTGAGCCACAACTATGGAGCCCATGCACCACAACTACTGAAGCCCGCATGCCTAGAGCCCGTGCTCCAAAACAAGAGAAGCCACCGCAATGAGAAGCCCTCACACCACAACAAAGAGTAGCCCCAGTTCGCTGTAACTATAGAAAGCCTGCACGCAGCAATGAAGACCCAACGCAGCCAAAAAAATAAATACAATACTTCTAACAGTGTACAAGGGTTCCATTTCCTCCTCATCCTCACCAACACTGGTTTTAGTCATATATGTATTCATACATACATATATATATGTGTATGTATATATATATATAATATATATATATATAATAGCTTATATATATAATAGTAAAATAGCTACCCAAACATGTTTGAGGTGACATCTCAGTTTTGTCTTAACTTGAATTTTGCTGATGATTAGTAATGTTGTCAATATTATCAATGATTATATGTATTCTCTGGAGAAATATCTATTCAGATCCTTGCCCATTTTTAAATTGGGTTATTTGTGGATTTTTTTGCTGTTAAGTTGAAGAATCTCCTTATGTATTTTGGATTTTAAGCTCTTATCAGTTATATGCTTTGCAAATATTTTCTTCCATTCCATAGATTGCCTTTTCACCATATTAATTGTGTGCTGTGTAGGTGCTTTTTAGTTTTATATAGTTCCACATGTCTATTTTTGCTTTTGTTACCTGTGCTTTTAATGTCATCTCTAATAAATCATTGATCATGACGTCAATGCTTCATGATAACTGTCATGAATATCCTTTTATGTTTTCTTCAATAGTTTTATAACTTCAAGCCTTATATTTAAGTCTTTAATTGACTTTGATTTGATTTTTGTTTGTGGTGTAAGATAAGAGTTCAGATTTCCCAGCACCATTTGTTGAAGAGACTACCCTTTCTCCATTGTGCATTCTTGGCACCCTTGTTGAAAACCAGTTAACCATGTATGCCTGAGTTTATTTCTTGGCTCTTAATTCCATTTCATTGATCTATCTGTCTGTTTTTTTGCCAGTATCATACCGTTTTAACTACTGCAGCATTGTAATATATTTTGAAATCAAGACGTGTGATGCCTCCTATTTTGCTCTTTTTTTCTCAAGATTCCTTTGGCTATTTGTTTTTATTTGTGTGTGTGTGGATCCATATGAATTTTAGGATAGTTTTTTCTTTTTTTATGAAAAATGCCTTGGGATTTTGATAGTTATTGCATTGAATCTGGAGATTATTTTGGTTAGTATTGCCATTTTAACAATATTAAATCTTCCAGTCCATGAACAGAGAAGTCTTTGCATTTGTCTATGTCTTCTTTTATTTCTTTTATTGATGTTGTCATTTTAGTATACAAGTCTTTCAAACCCCTTGGTTAAGTTAATTCTGAGTATTTTGTTCTTTTGGATGCTTTTGTACACAGATTTCCTTTCTGGGTGCTTTATTACTGGTGTATAGAAGCATAACTGATTTTTGTATGTTGATTTTGTATCCTGCAACTTTACCAAATTTAGTATTTTAGCATTTTTTAAAGTTGTGGAATCTTTATGATTTTATACATACAAGATCATGTCACCTGCAAACAGAGATAATTTTATTTCCTTTTTCCAATTTGGATGCCCTGTCCTTTTTTTCTTTTTCTTGCCTAATTGCTCTACCTAGAACTTTCAATAGTATGTTGAATAGAAGTGCTGATAGTAGATAGTGGTGTCTTGTTCCTGTTATTTGAGGAAAAGTGTTCAGTTTTTCACAATTTAGTATGATGTTAGCCATGAGATTTTCATGTATGGCATTTATTATGTTGAGAAAAATTCCTTCTGTATCTAGTGTTTTGAGAGTTTTTAACCATAAAATGGTATTGGTTTTCTCAAAAGTTTTTCCTGCACCTATTGAGATGATCATGTGATATTTATCCTTCATTTTATTAATGTAGTATAACTAATTAAATTGATTTGTATGTGTTGAACCATCCTTGCATCCCAGTGATAAACCCCACTTAATCATGGTATATGAACTTCTAAATGTACTACTGAATTTGGTTTGCTATTAAGCAAAAGAGAGCAGTGATAGCTATACTTATTGGAGAAAAAAGAGATATTAAGTAAAAATCTATTATAAGAGACAAGACAAGGACATCATATAGTGATAAAAGGGTGAATTCGCCAGGAAGATATAATAATTAAACATCATAATACCTAAATGTATAAGGCAAACATTGATCAAACTGAAGGGAAAAATACATATCAATGAAGCAAAAGCAAGAGACTTCAATACCTCAATTTTAATAATGGATAGAACACCCAGAAAGCAAGCCAGTAAGGAAAGAGTAGACTTGAACAACATTATACATCAAATAGACCTAAGTGAAATTCATAGAACATTCTATGCAACGGCAGAATACTTATTTTCCTTGAGCACACACAGAACATTGTCCAGGAGAGATCACATGTTAGGTTACAAAACAATTCTAACATATTTAAGAAAATGGTATCATATCAAGTATTGGGTTTTTGTTTGTTTGTTTGTTCATTTGTTGGTGGGTTCTTTTTGTTTTTGTTTTACCACAATGGAATGAAACTAGAAATGAATAACAAAAGGAAAACTGGAAAATCCAAAAATAATTGGTTATTAAATAACACATTCTTGAACAAACAATGGGTCAAAGAAGTAATTTAAAGGGAAATAAGAAAATATTTTGAGAAAAACAAAAATGAAAGCAACATAACCAGACTTACAGGAATCAGTGAAAGTAGGAATAAGAGAGAAGTTTATAGTGACAAACCCCTGCATTAAAAAAGAGGAAATATCTCAAATAAACAACATTAATTTATACCTGAACTAAGAAGAAATAGAAAATCTAAACAGACTTATCACTAGGCAGGAGATTGAATCTATAATCAAAAACATCCTAATTAAAAAAAAAACAATAACAACAACAACAACACCTCAGGACCAGATAGTTTCACTGGTGAATTCTTCCTACATTTAAAGAGTTAATGCCAATCCTTCTTAAACTCTTCCAAAAAAATAGAAGAGGAGGCAACACTCCTAAACTCATTTTATGAGGCCAACCTTACCCTGATACCAAAGCTGAAGACACTTTAAGGAAAGAAAACTACAGGCCAAGTTCTTGATGAACAATAATGAAAAATCCTTAGCAAAATACTAGCCTCCAACTTTATCTTAACCCTTACAAAATATAGGGGTCTGCCACTGTAGCCAAACAATCCATTGAAAATTTAGTATTTCTCTAATTTCCAGATCTAAGATTTAGCTTACACTAGTACATACTTTTAAAATGCCCTCTTCCTCCCTGGTAATTTAGTTTCATGATTTTTCCCAACCACTATTGGAAACTTTTGAGCATCACCACTTCCAAGAGAGTTAAAAACCTTCAACTTACTCTATTATCTTAGTCTCGTTCTTTTCATCATTTGACTATATTATTTATACTAAATATATATTTTACCATATAATCATTATTTGTTCACATAGTGTCCTTCTCTCTGGATTGTAGTCTGTTCCTAGTTATGAGTTTGGTTTTCCTCTCTCAGATACACATAATCGCATAAGTACCTATAGTACTAATTAAATAAATTTCTGTGAAGGACTACTTGTATGGTTGGACTAGATACTGAAATGTAGTAACTATATAGTAACATTAGTTAACTATATATTAGCTAACTATATAGTAACTATATAATAACATTGAACTATAATGTTTGGTTTACTGAAGTAAACTCAGGAATTTCATGGGCAATTCTACCTTCCCAAATATCTTAATAAAAATCTATAAATGGTTGAGATTCAGCTTCACTATTAAATCTTAAAACTGGAAAAAAATGCACCCCTATTCCATGTTCTAGAATTCTGAGTGATAGTTTGGTCCATGCTCTTCAAAGAAAAATGATAAAAGAGAACATTTTTTTTTTAAAGCAATGAAAGTAAAATTTTGTCTTCAAAGAGTACTTACAATTTAACATAGATATTTAATGGGAAGAAAGCATTACTGTTATAGAATGACCTAGTTTCTTAGAAAAATTCACAAGTGAAAAAATTCTCAGTGAGGCCTTTGGATTCTTATTTTATATCCACATTACCCTAACCACTCTTTCTGTACAGAGACTTATAAGGCCTGCAGAAAGCAAGTGGAATACAGAGGTATTTATCATTGAATCTGTTAAATTCAACCTTCTTTAGGTATTTTCAAGGGTTAGCTTTATTACTGAGCCTTGTATGACTAATAAGGAAGTATTGTTACTATAGTAATCATCTACTATTGAATCATATTAGCTAGAACACACATAATACATTTATTAAATATTTTAAAAGGTGTTAGTAATCAGTGTATCAATAACCCCACAACATATTCTCTTCATATATTTAAGTGGTAGAATCATTTTATTTTTTAAAAAATCATTCAATGATCCTTATACTTTGGAGGAAGAAGCCATGCCTTATATTCTCAAATAAAATTTTATTGGATTTAAGATTTAGGGCAAGTAGAAAATTGAAAACTTCAAGCAATAGCAAGTTTTTTTAATTACAGAAACAAAAATAATAAGGATAAAGTAAGAAATATACTTGGTTAAATATTGCTTAATATATCTTCTGTGTATAGCTCAATTTTTAAAAATAAAAATTATAGTCTGTAACTTTTTGGAGCACTCAGAAACATCAATTAAATGTTATGGCTGAGTTGTGCCCCCCCCTTCATATGTTGAAGACCTAACACCCAGTACCTCAGAATGAGACCACAGATAGAGCCTTTAAAGTGGTAATTAACGTTAAATGAGGTCATATGGGTGGGCCTTAATCCAATATTGCTGGTGTCCTTATAAGAAGAGATAATTTGGACACACAGAGAAACACGAGGGATGCACATACACAGAGGAAAAACAAGTGAGAACACATTGAGAAAGTGGATGTCTGAAAGCAAAGGAGAGAGGCCTCAGGAAAACAAAAACAAAAACAAAAAAACCTAAACCTATTAACACCTTGATCTTGGATTTATAGCCTCCAGAACTGTGAAAAAAATAATTTTTGTTATTTAAGCCACCCAGTCTGTTGTATTTTCTTATGGCAGCCCTCGCAGTATAATACAGCAGTCTATGAGTAAACCAGTTCAGTAATTAGGTAAAGAGCTCTTTGCTGTGTGAGGTATGATTTATATAAATAATTGATAAATGAACAGTATCTAAGATAAATAAGTTGATAACTGGATGTTGATCAGAGTCTAGTTGAGAGTGTCATTAACAAGAGGCAGACTAGGAAGCTTAAGGTCCTCAATCTCCTACAAAGACCCTGAGTTAACAACAATATATGGACCAGAATACCACTGTGAGAACTCTAGAGACCAGCTGAGAAGTTACAGCACCCTGATGAAAGTAAAACCAAAAAGGGGTTTCAGCGAAATTGGTAGGAAAGTTCATGGCATGTGGCATGCCCATCTGTGCCCCTTTTCCTATTTGACCTAGCATGGCATTACCAGGAGGAAACCTCCCACACCAAGGATCCTCTGTCAGGACAGAAATGAGTGAACTGAGTGTCAAAAGTTCTAGCTAGTCTGTAGGCTGACTGAGTGATTGGTGTCTGTTTCACCTGACTCAGAGCAGTGACAGGACTGGTGCATTTTTTTCGAATCCACTGAAAACAGACACAATCATTATGGCATATTTAGAGCTGCAGTTCTGCAGGCACATGCCAAGGGGAACAAGAGATTATGGGCTTCTGGGAAGGAAGAGGAACAAGCTGTTAGGATTTTGAAATGATTCAAAGCACACACGAGCCCAGAGAAGATACATTCTGAGAAATGGTTTGGGAGGTCCTAGAATCACTAGCTGGGTTGATAAGTGAAAGTCTTCCCTTGCATGAAGCCAGTCTGCAAAGACTGGAAGAGGTGGTGGTTTTTCAAATTCCTAAGTCCCTACAACAACAATAAAATCACAAGAAATACAAAGAAACAGGGAAACATAACCCATTCAGAGGAATAAAATAAAACACTAAAAACTGATTCTAAAGAAATGTGCATCTATGAACTGCATGAATAATAATTTAAAATAGCTGTCACAAAGAAACCCACTGAGGTAGAGGAGAACACAGGTAAATAACTAAATAAAATCAAAATAATGATGTGTGAGCAAAATGAGAAATATGAACGAAGAGATAGAAATTATAAAAAGAACCAAACAAATTCTGGAGTTAAAATTTACAATAATTGGACTGAAAAATTTATTACAGTGATTCAACAGCAGGCTTGATTAGGCAGAAGAAAGAATCAATGACCTTGAAGACAGGACGTTTGAAATCAAGTCAGAGAAGGGAAAAAAAGAAGAGAAGTGAAGAAAGACTAAGAAACCTCCTTTGTGAAACAGGAGACTCGTATGCATTGTGGAATTCCCAGTAGGAGAAGTGACAGAGAAAGGAGCAAAGAGCTCGTTGGTAAAAATAATTGCTGTAAAATTCCCCAATCTGAGAAAGAAAACGTAACAAAAAATTCAAGAAACTCAAAGAACTCCAACCAGGATTATTCCAAAAGGACCAACACTGAGACACATAAACTGTCAAAAGTCAAAGACAAAGGCAGAATCCTGAAATCAGCAAGAGGAAAATGATTGGTCATACACAAGGGATCTTCCATGAAGTTATAAGCAGATTTCTCAGCATAAACTTCGTATACTGGAAGGAAATGGGATAATATATTCAAGGACTAAAAGGAAAAAAAAAAAAAAAGAACTGTCAACCAAGAATACTGTATTTGTCAAAACTGATTTCCAAAATGAAGGAGAAATTAACTTCTCCAGATAAACAAAAGATGAGGGAGGAAGTTTATTACCACTAGTTCTGCTGTGTAAGAAATGCTAAAGGGAGTCCTTCATGGCAGAAAGAAAGAAAGGACCTTAGACAGTAACATGAAGCCACATGAAAATATAAAGTTTTCCAGGAAAGGTAAGCACATGAGTAAATACAGTAACCTATAAAAATGCATTGTGCAAAATTTTACTTTTAATGCATGTATAGAATTTAAATGGCAATATATTATATCTTAATGGGTATACAATATAAAGATGCAATTTGCAACATTGATAGCATAAGGAGTGGAAGTAGAGCTATATATGACTAGAGTTTTTGTATGTGACTGAAATTAATTATCAGTACAAATAGAATGTTATAACTTTAAGTTGTTTTATGTAATTGCAATGGTAAGCACAAAGAACATATCTATAGAATATTTGCAAAAATGAATGTCACCACAAAAAAATCAATGACATACAAAGGAAGGCAGCAAGAGAGGAAAGGAGAGACAAAAGTCCCCAAACATACAGCAAACAATTAACAAAATGGTAATAGAGAGTCCTTACCAGTAACTACTGGTAAGTTAAATGAATTAAACTCCTAAATCAAATGGTATATATTGGCTAAATGGATTTTTAAAAGTAGAATCCAACTATATGCTGTCTATAAAAAACTCACTTTATTTTTTTCTTCTTTTTTAAAAATTTTTATTGGAGTATAGTTGATTTACAATGTTGTATTAGTTTCAGGTGCACAGCAAAGTGAATCAGTTATACATATACATATATCCAGTCTTTTTTTTTTTTTAGGTTCTCTACTCAATACTTTGTAATGGCCTGTACGGGAAAAACTCACTTTAGATTGTTAGGCACACATAGGCTGAAAATTAAAGGATGGAAAAAATATTCCATGTAAACAGTAAGCAAAGGAGAGCAGGACTGGCTAAATTAATCTCAGACAAAATAGACTTTAAGATAAAAACCGTCACATAAGACAAAGAAAGACATTATATAATGATAAAAGTTTTAATTCCCAAGAAGATATAACATTATAAATATATATGTACTCAACATCAGAACACCTAAATATATGAAGCAAACATTGACAGATATAAAGGGAAAACTAGGTTGCGATATAGTAATAGTAGGAGACTGCCATACCCTACTTTCAATTGTGCCCAGAATAACCAGACAGAAGATGAAGAAACAGAGTACCTGCATAACTCTGTAGACCAAATAGACCTACCAGATATATAGAATACACAACAACAGCAGAATATACATTCTTTTTAGATGCACATGGAGCATTATCCAGGATAAACATGTTAGGCCACAAAAAAGTCTCAATTTTTTTAAAGATTTGAAATTATAGAAAGTATCTTTTCTGATCACAAAGGGGGGAAACTAAAAGTCGATAGCAGAAAATGGGAAAATACCAAAATATGTGGAAAACAAGCAACACACCCTTAAACAACCAATGTGTTAAAAGACATTACAAGGGAAATTAGAAAATACCTTGAGACAAATTAAAACTTAAACACAGCATACCAAAATTTATGAAATGCATTGAAAACAGTCCTAAGGGGGATATTTATAGCTATAAATGCATACATTAAAGAAAAGAAAGATTTCAAATCAACAACATAAGTTACACCTCAGAAAGCAGAATAAGAACCAACTAAACTCAAGGCTAACAGAAAGAAGGATATAATAATGATTAGAGAAGAGATAAATGAAATAGAATTTAGAATAAAACAATAGAAAAAATGGAATGAAATTAACAGTTAATTTTTGGGAAAGATCAATGAAACTGACAAGGCTTTAAGCTAGATTAACTAATAAAAAGGACAGAAGACTCAAATTAGTAAAATCAGAAATGAAAGTGGGGAGATTAAAACTGATATTACAGAAATAAAAAGGATTATAAGAAAATACTATGAACAACTGTATGCCAGTAAATTGGATAATCTAAAAGAAATTGATGTTCCTAGAAACAACCTACCAAGACAGAATCATGGAGAAATAGAAAATATGAACAGACCAATTGTGAGTAAGGAGAATGAATCAGAAATTTTAAAAACCTCCCAATAATGAAAAGTCTTGGACCAGGTAGCTTTACTGAAGAATTCTACCATATATTTAAAGAAAAAAATAATACCAATATTCCTGAAACTCTAAATAATTGAGAAGATGGGACACTTCCAAGCTTACTCTGTGAGGCCAGCATTATTCTGATACCAAAGCCAGACAAAGACTGCAAGAAAACTAGAGACCAATATCCATGATAACTATTGATGCAAAAATCTTCAACAAAATACTGGCAAACTGAATTCAACAGCACATTAAAAGGATTATATTCCATGGAAAAGTGGGATTTGTTACTGGAATGCAAGGATGGTTCAACATATGAAAATTAATCCATAGGTATATACCGTATTAACAGAATGAAGGACAAAAAACATCATCATCTCAATTGATGCAGAAAAAATATTTGACAATATTCAACATCCTTTTATGATAAAAACACTCAAAAAATTAAGAATAGGAGAAAATTACCTCAACATGCTAAAGTCCATGTATGAAAAGCTCACAGTTAATATCATACTCAATGGTGACAAGCTGAAATCTTCTAAGATAAGAACAAGAGAAGAATGCCTCCTCTTACCATTTATCTTCAACATCATAATGGAGGTCTTAGCAAGAACTATAAGGGAAGGAAGAGAAATAAAAGGCATCAAAATTTGAAAAGAAGAAGTGAAATTATCCCTTTTCACAGATGACGTGATCTTATATGTACAAAACCTTAAATATTATGCAAAATCCCTGTTATAATTAATAAAATAGTTCAGCAAATTTGAAGTATACAGAATTAACAGACAAAAATCAGTTACATTTCTATACACTAACAAAAAGTAATTGTAAAGGGAAATTAAGAAAACAATTTCATTTACAAAATTATCAAAAAGAATAAAATACATATGAATAAAGCTTATCAAAAAGTTAAAAGATATATACACTGAAAACTAAAAATCATTGCTGAAAGAAATTAAACAAAACACAAACAAAATGTCATCTGATATTCATGGGTTGAAAGATTTAATATTGTTGAGACATCCATACTACCCGAAACGATCTACAGATTCAATATAATTCCTATCAGTATCCCAATGCCATTTCTTTGCAAAAATATAAAAAAATAATTCTAAAACTCATATGGAATCTCAAGGGACCCCAAATAGTCAAAACAATTTTGAAAAATGTTACAAGATGGGTTATCCTTGAAGACATAATACTAAATAAAATAAACCAGTCACAAAAGGACGAATGTGTTATTCCACTTATATGAGGTAGCTAAAGTTGACAAATTCATAGTTAAAGAAAGTAGAATGGCAATTTTCAGGGGTTAGAGGTAAGCGGCAAGGGGAGTTGTTTAATGGCTTGGAGTTTTAGGTCTACAACATGAAAAAATTATTGAGATCCTTTTCACAAGAATGTAAATATGCTTAACACTATTGAGCTGTACACTTAAAATAGTTATGACAGTAAATTTTATTTTTCTATTGAAGTATAGTTGATTTACAATATTGTGTTAGTTTCCTTAAAAAACTAAAAACAGAACTACCATATGATCCAGCAATTACACTCCTGAATATATACCCAGAAAAGACATGAAAACTCTAATTCGAAAGGATAGATGCACCCCAGTGTTCACAGCAGCACTATTTACAATAGCCAAGACATGGAAACAACCCAAGAGCCCATCAACAGATAATTAGCTTAAGAAGATGTGGTATACATGATGCTTTTTAAGACAATAAGAAAAAGTATCAATGTGAGCCAGTTTTATATATAGAAGGAGTAAGCTGCTACCTATGCAGTGTGATTTGCAACCATCTGCTCAAAACATCTCTAATTGATGTATAAACATACCTTTGGTGAAACAACAAAGACGTATCCTCTGAAAAGCACTTTTTAAATACAGCGCAAGAGATTTCTGAGTTTAGGCCCTATGATTTTTGATTTTTTTGTTCTACAACATTCCTTATTATTATTTTTTGTTGTTGTTGTTGGAGTCCTTTGGATTTTCTATATGCTGGAGCTGGACAATGTTATTTGCAAATACATATAATTTCACTTCTTCCTTTCCAATCTGGATATCTTTTAGTTTATTTGCTTGACTAATAGCTCTAGTTCAATGCGCGGTACAATGTTGAATGAGAAGAGTGAGAATGGGCATCTCATTCTATTCCTGATATGTGGTAAAGAATCAGTCTGTTACTATTAAGTATAATGCTAGCTGTGGATTTTTCATGCATGCCCTTTATGAGGTTGAGGAAGTTAATTTCTGTTACTCGTTTTTGAGTGTTTCTATCGTGAAGGACATTGGATTTTGACAAATGCTTTTTTGCTGTCTATTGAGATGATTAGGCGATTTTTGTCTTTTATTCTATTAATATGATGTATTATGTTGATTAAATTACTCACTTTGAACCAACCGTGCATCACTGGAATAAATCCCACTTGGTCGTGATGTATAATTCTATTTATACGTTATTGTATTCAGGATAGCCACATGCAAAATAATGAAGTTGCATGTTTACCTCACACCATATACAAAAATTAAAGTATAAATTAAGACCTAACTGTATGATTTAAAATTGTAAAACTCTTACAAGAAAACAGGGGTGAATCTTCATGAATTCAGATTTAGCAATAGATTCTTAGATATGACACAGATAGCACTAGCAGCAAAAGATAAAATAGATAAATTCTATTCTGAGGTGTAAAGTTAGGTTATTTATTTGATATTTTTCTTTTTTCTTAATATATGCATTTATCACTATAAGTTTTCCTCTTAGAACTGCTTTTGTTGCATCCCATAAATTTTGGAATCTTGTGTTTCTATTTTCATTTGTTTCGAGATTTTTTTTATTTCCCTTTTTTTCAACAACCCATTGGTTGTTCAGGAATATTCTATTTAATTTCCACATATTTGTGAAAATTTCCAGTTTTCCTCTTCTTATTGATTTCTAGTTTTATATCATTGTGGTTAGAAATGACACTTGGTAAGATTTCAATCTTTTTAAATTTTCCAAGGTTTGTTTTGTGACCTAACATATGATCTGTCCTGAAAAATGTTCCATGAGTGCTTGAAAAGAATGTGTATTCAACCGCCATTGGAAGGACTGTTCTGTATATGTGTGTTAGGTCCATGGATATTCTAAAATATAGTTGAAGTTCAGTGTCTCCTTACTGATTTTATATCTGGATGATCTATCCATTGTTGAAAGGCTTTGGGTATTGAAGTCCCCTATTATTATTGTATGTTTTTTTCTATTTCTCCATTCCTGTTAGCATTTGCTTAATATACTTAATAAATATATTGCTTAATTTCTTTATTAACATTGGGTGCACACATATTTACAACTGTTATATCCTCTTTGTGAATTTACCCCTTTATCATAATATAATGACCTTTTTTGTCTCTTGTTACAGTTTTTGACATGAGGTCTTTTTTGTCTGATATAAATATAGCTACCCTTGCTGTCTTTTGGTTTCCATTTACTTTGATTGTCTTTTTCCATCCCTTCACTTTGAGCCTATGTGTATCCTTAAAACTGAAGTGAGTCTCTTGAAGACAGCATATAGTTAGGTCTTGTTTTAAATTATGTCAGCCATTCTATGCCTTTTGAGTGGAGAACTTGAACAATTTACATTTAAAATAATTATTGATACATAAGAATTTAGTAATACTATCTTATCAGTATTATCTTATATATAATATATATTATCTTATATATAATATATATAGCTATATGTAATTAAATTTATACTTATTTATAACTTTAAATGTAATATATATGTATATTATATTTGGTATTTTTCCCATATTTGTCTACCTTTTTACTCTTTCCAACTTAGTTTTAGGTGATTTAAAATATTTTTAGTATTACATTTTACTTTTTCTATTGGCTTAATGCCTCTACTTTTTAGCATTTTTATTGGTTTCTCTAGGGATTAAAATGTGTGTCCTTATCTTACCACAGCATCCTCAGAAATAATATTTTACCCCTTCACATAAAATTTAAGATCCTTATAGGAGTATAGTTCCATTTACCCCATTGATTGTTCGGTTGTTTTCATATCATTTAGTTCCATGAATATCTTAAAACATAAAATACAATACTTTGTAATGAAAGAAAACTTTATTTGAGAAGTCAGTAGTTTTTTATGGAAATTAAGAGAAGAAAAAGTAGTCTTTTATATTTAACCACATATCCAACATTTCTGGTGTTTTTATTCCTTCATGTAAATCTGAGATTACAAATTATGTAATTGTCCATCAGCCTAAGAAACATCCTGTAGCAATTATTTTATTGAGGGTATTCTTGCAATTGATTCACTCTCCTTTTGTTTATCTGAAAATATCTCAAAATATCTTTACTTTTTATTTTTTTATGAGAAATGTTTTCATTTGATAAATAATTCTATCATTCCATAATAATGTGTCCTCCATTGTTTCTGATGAGAAGTCACAAAAATTTTGTATAATTTTCCCTCTCTATGTAATATGGCCTTTTCCTGCTTTCAAGACTTTCTCTGTACCTCTGGTTTTCATTAGTTTTTACTATGATGTTGTTAGATTTTATTTTATTTTATTTGTCTGTTTTAAATTTGCTGTATACTGATATTTTTCACTAAATTTGGGGTTATTTTAGATACATTTTTATAACTTTTAATTTTAGAACAGTTTTAGATTTACAAACTAATTTGAAGTTACTAAAAAGATCTCCCCTATACCACACACCTAGTTTCCCGTATTATTAACAACTTAATCTTATGTGGTACATTTGTTACAATTAATGAACCAATATTAATGCATTATTATAACTAAAATCCTATAATTTATTTAGATTTAGTTTTTACCTAATGTCATTTTTCTGCTCCAATATCCCACCTAAGATAGCACTTTACATTTAGTCATCATGCTTCGCTTGGTAGTGAGAGTTTCTTAGACCTTCCTTGTTTTTGATGGCATTGGTAGGTTTGAGATATTGTAGAGTGTCTACATTTACAGAAAATGCAGAAATTGAGTTGTGTAATATTTTTTGCATGGTTTTATTGGGGTCTATGATGTTTTGGGGTAATATCCCAGAGATAAATTGCCATTTTAATCACATTATGTCAAGGGTACATTCTAGCAACATGAAATTTCACTGATAATGCTAAACATAATCACTCAGCTGAGGAAATGCTTGTTAGTTTTATCCACTGTAAAGTTACTCTGTTTTCCTCCTTTTCATACTGCAGTCTTTGAAAAGAAGCCATTATGCACAGCACACATTTGAGGAGTGAGGCTACATGCTCCACTTCATGGAAAGTGGAGTATCTACATGAACTCTTCAGAATTTTTTTGCGTGGGATATTTGTCTCGTCTTCCTAATTTTTATTTTTTAACCATTTGATGATATCAGTGTGTATTTGAGGTTATTTACTTTAAATATTGGATTATTACCCACCAAAGCTTTACTTATTTTGTTGCTCAAATTTTCTAGTCAGTTTTGGCTACTGGGAGCTCATAGTTTCATTTGTCTCATTTTATAATTCATTGTGAGTTATATTTTTAGCTTTTTTTTTTTTGTTTTACTTTTTAGCACTACATGACCATGTTTTTGTACTTATATTTTCTTCTCTTGTCCTAAAATTAAGCATTTCCCCAACATGTCCTGAGTTCTTTTTGATTGGAGAGTGGTATTAGAAATCAAAATCTGTGAGCTAGGTATGCACTTTGCTACTGGAGTGTCATTACTTCTAGTTCTGTCAGCTGACAGGGCATGGAAATATGTGTGTATGTACTAACCCATGTACATACATATCGTAAGTATTTCTATATGAAATCATTTGTATCTATATGAAGTGAAATATGTATTCATATTGATGTTTAAAACTCTAATTCATTAACAAATGGATCATGTTAGCTTCCTGCCTTTGCTTACTTGTAACCTCCCAGTACAACAGTGAGGAATCTGGCTCCTACTATCCACTATACATTTATTAATTGCTCAGTCCCTGTATATGTGTATAGTGATAAAATTATTTAGCTGTACCTCTGAGGGAAATAACCTAATTGATGATAGTCCAGTGCTTATGTACAGTGTCTTTTGTCTTTAGTCTCCACTCATTTCCAAAGCTGCTCAGGTCAAAAACTTTTCCTCCACCCCCTATAGTGAGGTTGTTTCATACATTTGCAAGACAGTGAGATTGTTTTGTTACATTCCAAGGTCCCACAGTCTCCTAAGTATTTTTTTTAATTTACGTCAATTTAAGGTCATTCATTGTACTATAAAATTCTATGGGTTTTCCTCAATGCATAGTGCTATGTATCTACCATTATTATTATCTACCTTTATAGTATTATACAGATAATTTCACTGCCCTGAAAATTTCTATTTGCTTCACCTAGTCAACTTTCCCATTTTTCTCTGAAGCCCTGGCAATTATTGATCTTTTACTGTTGCTATATTTTTTTCCTTTTCTACAATGTCATATAAGTCATACAGTATGCAGCCCATACAGAATGGCTTCTTTCATTTCGCAATATACATTTAAAATTCATCCATGGGTTTTCATGACTTGATAACTCATTTATTTTTACCAAGGAATAATATTCCATTTTATATACGTACCAATGTTGTTTATCCATTCATCTGTTGAATGGTATTTTGGTTTCTTCAAGCTTTTAGCAATTGTGGATAAAACTACTGTAAACGTTCACATTCAGCTTGCAGCTTTCTATGTGAATATAAGTTTTCAAGTCATTTGGGTAAATTGCTAGAAGCATGATTGCTAGATCATATTATTGTATGTTTATAATGTGTTTACTTGTGTGGGAAGCTATGCTTATCTATGTTTATCTTTGTAGGAAACTGCCAACTGTATTCCAACATAGCTGTACCATTTTGCATTTCCATCAGCAATGAATGAGAGTTCTTGTTGGTCTGTTTCCTCACCAGTAGTTGGTCTTGCTAGTTATTTGGATTTTTCCAAAGATGTGTAGAGATAACTCATTTTTAAATTCACAACACCCTAATTACAAATGATGCTGATCATCTTTTCATATGATTATTTTGCATCTGAATGTGTTCTTTGGTGAAGTATCTGTTTATAATTTTGTCCATTTGTGGGTTGTTTTGTCACATTGTTTTAAAAAATTCTTTGCATATATTGGATAGAAGCCCTTCATCAGATATGTGTTTTGCAAATATTTTCTCTCAGTTTGTGGCTTGTTTTTTTCACTCTCTGAACTGTGTTTTAAAGGAGAAGAATTGCTTTTCTGTTTTAATAAAATCCAACTTAATTGTTTTTCTTTCAATGATCTTGCTTTTATGTTGTACTAAAAACTTATCACCAAATCCAAGGTCACTAAGATTTTCTCCAAGTTTTCTTCTACATTTTTTATAGTTTTGCATTTTAAATTTAGGTCTATGATTCCTTTTGAATTAATTATGTTGAAATATGTAAGGCCTTTGTCAAGATTCATTTTGTTTGGTTTTTACATATGAACATTCAGTTGTTCCAGTGACCTTTTTTGGAAAGACTCTCCTTTCTCGTTGAATTACCTTTGCTCCACTGTAAAGATCAATTGGTTATACGTGTGTGCATCCATTCCTGGAATTTCTATTCTTTTCCACTAACCTATGTGACTGTTATTTCACTAATACAACATTGTCCTTATTATTGTAGGTTTATATTGAGTCTTGAAATCAGATAGAGATTCCTCCAACTTTGTTCTTCTTCAGTATTATGTTGGCTATTCTAGGTATTTCCCTTTCCATATAATCTTTAGAATCAGTTTGTTGACATCTACAAAATAGCCTCATGGTTTTTTTGTTTTTTTGTTTTTTTAAAAATTTATTTATTTATTTATTTTTGGCTGTGTTGGGTCTTCATTTCTGTGTGAGGGCTTTCTCCAGCTGCGGCAGGCGGGGGCCACTCTTCATCGCGGTGCACGGGCCTCTCACTATCGTGGCCTCTCTTGTTGCGGAGCACAGGCTCCAGATGCGCAGGCTCAGTAGTTGTGGCTCATGGGCCCAGTTGCCCCGCGGCATGTGGGATCCTCCCAGACCAGGCTCGAACCCGTGTCCCCTGCATTGGCAGGCGGACTCTCAACCACTGCACCACCAGGGAAGCCCGCCTCATGGTTTTGATTGGAATTGTGTTCAGTCTAATGATCTAGTTAGGAATATTTGATATTTTAATAAGATAGCATCTTCCAGTTTGTGAAAACAAAAAAATCTCCCAATTCATTTAGATCTTCTTTGAAATTTTTCATCAGACATACTAGTTTTGTACATTTTGATCCTGTACATATTTTATTTGATTTATACCTAAGTACTTTATTTTGGGGATGTTATTACAAATTGTATTGTTTCTTTTTTTAAATTTCAAATTCAAATTGTTCATTTCTTGTATATGGAAAAGCAAATGATTTTGTATATTAGCCTTTTATCCTACAACTTTGTTATACTTACTTATAAATTCCAGGAGTTTTTTTTTTTATTATTATTGATCCTGAGGAATTTTATAAATAGTTTTGTCATCTGTGAACAGAGGCAGCAACAAAGACAAAGTTGTCTTTTTTTCTACCCTCCCAATCTATGTAACTTCTGTTTCCTTTTATTGTCCTATTACACTAGCTACTACTTCCAGAACAATGTTGAGTAGGAGTGGTGAGAGAAGACGTCCTTGCCTTGTTACCATTCTTAAAGGAAAGCATTTATTTTCTCACAATTAATTAGCATGCTAGCGGTAGTTTTTTTGTAGATATTGTTTATCAAATTGAGGTAGTTTCTCTGTATTCCTAGATTCCTAGTTTTATAAGCATTTTTCTCATGAATGGATGTTAGATTTTGTCAAATGCTTTTTATACATCAACTAATATGATTATATAGTTTTTCTTCTTTAACCTACTGAAGTGGTGGATTCCTTTGATTGATGTTCAAATGCTGAACCAGCTTTGCAAACCTTGGAAAAATCCCAATTATTTGTGCTATATAATTCTTTTATTACATGTTGGGTTTTATTTGCTAATATTTTCTTAATGATTTTTGCATCTACGTTCATGAGAGATATTGAACTGTATTTTTTTCCTTGTAATGTATTTATCTGGTTTTAATATTAGTGTAGTGCTGGACTCATAGAATGGGTTAGGAAATGTTTCCTCTCCTCCTATTTTCTAGAAAAAAAATGTGGCAAATTAGTATCATTTCTTCCTTAATTATTTGGTACAATTCACTAGTAAAGTCATCTTGTCCTGGTGCTTAATTTTTAGAAATTTATTAATTATTTATTCAATTCCTTTAATAGATACAGTCCACATCAGATTATCCATTTTTCTTTTTGTGAGGTTTTAGTAGTATTTGTCTTCCAAGGAGTTGGTCCATTTTATCTAAGTTGTGAAAAGTGTGGGCATAGAATTGTTCATAGTATTCCACTATTATCATTTTATAGTCCATAGTCATAGCAGTGATGAACTCTCTTTCTTCTCTTTTTTATTGGTTTTCCTGGTTAGAAGCTTATCAATATTTTTGATCATTTGAAAGAACCAGATTTTGGTTTCATTAATTTGCCTCTAGTGTTTTCCTGGTTTTATTTTCATTGATTTCTGGTGTAATATTTATTGTTTCTTTTCTAGTCATTACTTTTGGATTAATGCTGTTGTTTCTCTAGTTTATTTCTAAAGACAGAGGCTTAGATTATTGATTTTAGATATTCTCTTTTAATATACAAATTTTCATATTCTATACAAATTTCGTGTTCCCCATAAGTTATACTTTTGCTATATTCTCCCCAAATTTTGAAAACATATTTTAATTTTAAATATACTTTAATTTTTAAAGTTTCTTTTGAGACTTGTTCCTTTTATATTATTTAGGAGTGTGTTTTTAAATTTCTAGCTCTTTTGTAATTTTCCAACATCTTTCTATTATTAATTTCTTATTTTATGCTACTGTGTCCTGATAACATATTTTGTATGATTTCTATCCTTTAAATTTGTTAATTATGCTTTATCACACAGATTGGTTTTAAATCTAGGAATGTTCCATGTGAGCTTGTGAATATGTATAGTATGCTGTTGTTGAAGAGAGTATTCTATAAATGTCAGTTAGATTGAGTTGATTGACAATGCTCTTTAGGTCAAATACATTCTTACTAATTTTCTGTCTGCTTGATCTATCAGTTATTGAAAGATAAGTATTGACGTCTCCAACTATAAAAATGTATTTATCTCTTTTCCCTTTTGCTTTAATCAGTTTTTGCCTCTCATATTTTGTCACTCTGCTCTTAGGCACATAATTATGAAGAGTTGTTATGTCTTCTTGGAGAATTGACCCCTTTATCATTATGTGATTCCCCTCTTTATCCATGATGATTTCTTTGCTCTAAAGTCTGCTTTGTCTGAAATTAACATGACTACAACTGTATTTTGATTATTGTTAGCATAGTATATATTTCATGCTTATAGTATTTAATTGGGTTAAGTTTTGTATTTTTGTGTGGTGAGAGTTAGGGGTCTAAAAATCATTCTTTTGCATGTGAATATCCAGTTATCCCAGTACAATTTTTTTTTTTTGGATTAATGTGTAAGTACTCTTTAGGTCAATTAATAGTGATTATTTATTTATTTATTTATTTATGGCTGTGTTGGGTCTTCGTTTCTTTTTTTTTTTTTTTTTAACATCTTTATTGAAGTATAATTGCCTTACAATGGTGTGTTAGCTTCTGCTTTATAACAAAGTGAATCAGTTATACATATACAATATGTTCCCATTTCTCTTCCCTCTTGCATCTCCCTCCCTCCCACCCTCCCCATCCCATCCCTCTAGATGGTCACAAAGCACCGAGCTGATCTCCCTGTGCTATGCGGCTGCTTCCCACTAGTTATCTATTTTACATTTGGTAGTGTATATATGTCCATGACACTCTCTCACCCTGTCACATCTCACCCCACCCCCTCCCCATATCCTCAAGTCCATTCTCTAGTAGGTCTGTGTCTTTATTCCCGTCTTGCCACTAGGTTCTTCATGGCCTCTTTTTTTTTTTTTTTTTTTTTTCCCCTTAGATTCCGTATATATGTGTTAGCATACTGTATTTGTTTTTCTCTTTCTGACTTACTTCACTCTGTATGACAGACTCTAACTCCATCCACCTCATTACAAATACCTCCATTTCATTTCTTTTTATGGCTGAGTAATATTCCATTGTATATATGTGCCACATCTTCTTTATCCATTCATCTGTCGATGGACATTTAGATTGCTTCCATGTCCTGGCTATTGTAAATAGAGCTGCAATGAACATTTTGGTACATGACTCTTTTTGACCTATGGTTTTCTCAGGGTATATGCCCAGTAGTGGGATTGCTGGGTCGTATGGTAGTTCTATTTGTAGTTTTTTAAGGAACCTCCATACTGTTCTCCATAGTGGCTGTATCAATTTACATTCCCACCAACAGTGCAAGAGTGTTCCCTTTCCTCCACACCCTCTCCAGCATTTATTGTTTCTAGATTTTTTGATGATGGCCATTCTGACCGGTGTGAGATGATATCTCATTGTAGTTTTGATTTGCATTTCTCTAATGATTAATGATGTTGAGCATTCTTTCATGTGTCTGTAGGCCATCTGTATATCTTCTTTGGAGAAATGTCTATTTAGGTCTTCGGCCCATTTTTGGATTGGGTTATTCGTTTTTTTGTTATTGAGCTGCATGAGCTGCTTGTAAATCTTGGAGATTAATCCTTTGTCAGTTGCTTCATTTGCAAATATTTTCTCCCATTCTGATGGTTGTCTTTTGGTCTTGTTTATGGTTTCCTTTGCTGTGCAAAAGCTTTTAAGTTTCATTAGGTCCCATTTGTTTATTTGTGTTCTTATTTCCATTTCTCTGGGAGCTGGGTCGGGTCTTCGTTTCTGTGCGAGGGCTTTCTCTAGTTGTGGCAAGTGGGGGCCACTCTTCATCGCGGTACGCAGACCTCTCACTATCGCGGCCTTTCTTGTTTCGGAGCACAGGCCCCAGACGCGCAGGCTCAGTAATTGTGGCTCACGGGCCTAGTTGCTCCGCGGCATGCAGGATCTTCCCAGACCAGGGCTCGAACCCGTGTCTCCTGCATTGGCAGGCAGATTCTCAACCACTGCGCCACCAGGGAAGCCCCCCCAGTACAATTTTTGAACAGAACATTTTTTCCCTATTTAATGGCCTTTGAGCCACTGTTGGAAATCAATTAACTGTAGGTATACGGTTTTATTTCTAGACTTCCTGTTCCATTCCATTGATCTATATGTCTATTTTTTTTTTTGCCAGTACCATACTGCTTTGATTACTGTACCTATGTAAAAGTCTGTAAAATGTAAGTTCTTCAACCTTTATGAAAATGCTGGCTTCAAAAAATAAATTATCAAGTGTTCCATACTCATTTGTTTTTGGAAGTGTTTGAGTAAACTTGGTGTTAATTTTTTAAAAATGTTTAATATAAATTCAACAATGAAACAGTATGTTTCATGGAATTTCTTTTTGTTTATTAGTAAACAATTTTTTAGAGCAATTTTATGTTCACAGCAAAAATGAGTGGAAAATAAAGAGACTTCCCATACATTCCTTGTCCCCCAACCCACACCCACACCCACACACAATCTCTCCCACTATTGATATCCTATACCATAGTGGTATATTTGTTATAATCAATGAACTTACATTGAAACATTATTATCACTCAAAGTCCATAGTTTGCATAAAGTTTCACTCTTGGTGTTGTACATTCTATGAGTTTTGACAGATGTATAATGACAGGCATCAACCATTGGAATATCATACAGCATAGTTTCAGTGCCCTAAAAATCCTCTATGCTCTGCCTATTCATTCCTCTATCCCCACTAACTCCTGGCAAGTACTAGTCTTTTTACTGTCTACATAGTTTGCCTTTTTCAGAATGTCATACACTTGGAATCATACATGATGAAACCTTTTCAAATTGGCTTCTTTCAGTTAGAAATACGCATTTGTTTTCTCCATGTCTTTTCATGGGTTCAGAGCTCATTTCTTTTTAGCACTAAATACTATTCTATTTCCTGGGTGTACCACAGTTTATTTATTCATTCACCTACTGAAAGATATCTTGATTGCTCACATGTTTGGGCTATTATGAATAAGGCCTTTATAAATATCCATGTGCAGCTTTTGTGTGGCCATAAGTTTTCAACTTCTTTACATAAATATCAAGGAGTGAGATTGCTGGACATTATGCTGCAAATATATTAATTTTGTAAGAAACTACCATTCTGCATTTCTATCAGTAATAAATGAGAATTCTATTGCTCCATATTCTTGACAGCATTTGGTGTTGTCAGTGTTTTGATTTTGGCCATTCTTATAGTCATGTAGGAATTTCTCATTGTTGCTTTAATTTGTATTTTCTGGATGACTTATATGGAAGCATCTTTTCATATGGTTACTTGCCATCTGCATATCTATGATCAGGTGTCTCTTCGGGTCTTTTGCCCATTTTTAAATTTAGTTGTTTGTTTTCTTATTGTTGAGTTTTAAGAGTTCTTTGTATATTTTGGATAGCAGTCATTTATCAGATACATGTTTTACAAATATTTTCTCCCAGTCTGTGGCTTGTCTTCTCATTCTCTTGACATTGTCTTTCACAGAGCAGAAGTTTTTAATATTAATGAAGTTCAGCTTCAATTATTCCGTTTGTGGATCATGTCTTTGGTGTTGTTTCTAAAAAGTCATTGCCAAAACACGGATTTTTGAATTTTCAAGCTTTCATTCTGTTATTGATTTTTTTTGTTTGTTTCATTCCATTGTGGTTGGAAAGAATGCTTTATATGATTTCAAACTTTTAAAATTTAATTATACTTGTTTTTTGGCCTAATATGTGGTCCAGGAGAACATCCCATGTGAGTTACAGAACCACATTTGTTCTGCTTTTTGGGGGTATAGTGTTTGGTAAAGTAAGTTAAGTATATTTTGTTTCTAGTGTTCTTTGTCTTCTATTTCTTTTATTGATCTTTCTGGTTTTTCTATGCATTATTAAAAGTGGAGGATTTAAGTCTCTATTGTAGAACTGTCTATTTCTCTGTTTACTTATGGCAGTTTTTACTTTATGTATCTGGAGGCTCTGTTGTTAGGTATGAATATGTTTATAATTTTTATATCTTTTTCATGTACATACCAGTGTATTGGTATATAATATCCTTCTTTTTCTCTTATAACAGTTTTTGACTTAAATCATTTTTATGTCTTTTCATTATAATCTATTTGTATCTTTGTATCTAAAATCTGTTGTAGACTGCATAGAATTGGGTGATATTTTATATCTCTTCTGCCAATCTCTGTCTTTTAATTGGAGAGTTTAATCCGTTTTCATGTAGAGTAATTATTGATATGAAAGGACTTACATCAACCATTTTGTTTTGGGTTTTTTTAATATCGTAAATCCTTTTTTTTGTCTCTCGATTTATGCTTTATTGATTTTTTGTGTAGTCTCTTGATTCCCTTCTGATTTCCCTCTCTGTATATATTGTTATTTTCTTGATGGTTACCCTAGGAGTTACAATTAACATCTTAAACTTGTAACAATGTTGTTTGAATTAATACAAACTGAACTTCAATAATATACAAAAACTCTATTCTTTTTTCTTTTTTTGTTATGGTCATTAATTGTTTTTTTTTATTTAAACATCTTTATTAGAGTATAATTGCTTTACAATGGTGTGTCAGTTTCTGCTTTATAACAAAGTGAATCAGTTATACATATACATATGTCCCTATATCTCTTCCCTCTTGCATCTCCCTCCCTCCCACCCTCCCTATCCCACCCCTCTAGGTGGTCACAAAGCACCGAGCTGATCTCCCTGTGCTATGCGGCTGCTTCCCACTAGCTATCTATTTTACGTTTGGTAGTGTATATATGTCCATGCCACTCTCTCACTTTGTCCCACCTTACCCTTCGCCCTCCCCTTATCCTCAAGTCCATTCTCTAGTAGGTCTGCATCTTTATTCCCATCTTGCCCCTAGGTTCTTCTGACCATTTTCTTTATTTTCTTTTATTTTTTTTTAGATTCCATATATATGTGTTAGCATATGGTATTTGTTTTTCTCTTTCTGACTTACTTCACTCTGTATGACAGTCTCTAGGTCCATCCACCTCACTACAAATAACTCAGTTTCGTTCCTTTTTATGGCTGAGTAATATTCCATTGTATATATGTGCCACATCTTCTTTATCCATTCATCTGTTGATGGACACTTAGGTTGCTTCCATGTCCTGGCTATTGTAAACAGAGCTGCAATGAACATTGTGGTACATGACTCTTTTTGAATTATGGTTTTCTCAGGGTATATGCCCAGTAGTGGGATTGCTGGGTCATATGGTAGTTATATTTTTCGTTTTTTAAGGAACCTCCATACTGTTCTCCATAGTGGCTGTATCAATTTACTACATTCCCACCAACAGTGCACGAGGGTTCCCTTTTCTCCACCCCCTCTCCAGCATTTATTGTTTGTAGATTTTTTTGATGATGGCCATTCTGACCGGTGTGAGATGATATCTCATTGTAGTTTTGATTTTCATTCCTCTAATGATTAGTGATGTTGAACATCCTTTCATGTGTTTGTTGACAGTCTGTATATCTTCTTTGGAGAAATGTCTATTTAGGTCTTCTGCCCATTTTTGGATTGGGTTCTTTGTTTTTTGATATTGAGTTGCATGAGTTGCTTGTATGTTTTGGAGATTAATCCTTGTCAGTTGCTTCATTTGCAAATATTTTCTCCCATTCTGAGGGTTGTCTTTTCGTCTTGTTTATGGTTTCCTTTGCTGTGCAAAAGCTTTGAAGTTTCATTAGGTCCCATTTGGTTTTTTTGTTTTTATTTCCATTTCTCTATGAGGTGGGTCCAAAAGGATCTTGCTGTAATTTATGTCATAGAGTGTTCTGCCTATGTTTTCCTCTAAGAGTTTGATAGTGTCTGGCCTTACATTTAGGTCTTTAACCCATTTTGAGTTTATTTTTGTGTATGGTGTTAGGGAGTGTTCTAATTTCATTCTTTTACATGTAGCTGTCCAGTTTTCCCAGCACCACTTATTGAAGAGGCTGTCTTTTCTCCACTGTATATTCTTGCCTCCTTCCTCAAAGATAAGGTGACCATATGTGCGTGGGTTTATCTCTGAGCTTTCTATCCTGTTCCATTGATCTATATTTCTGTTTTTGTGCCAGTACCATACTGCCTTGATTACTGTAGCTTTGTAGTATAGTCTGAAGTCAGGGAGCCTGATTCCTCCAGCTCCGTTTTTCTTTCTCAAGATTGCTTTGGCTATTCGGGGTCTTTTGTGTTTCCATACAAACTGTGAAATTTTTTGTTCTAGTTCTGTGAAAAATGCCAGTGGTAGTTTGGTAGGGATTGCATTGAATCTGTACATTGCTTTGGATAGCAGAGTCATTTTCACAATGTTGATTCTTCCAATCCAAGAACATGGTATATCTCTCCATCTATTTGTATCATCTTTAATTTCTTTCATCGGTGTCTTATAATTTTCTGCATACAGGTCTTTTGTCTCTTTAGGTAGGTTTATTCCTAGATATTTTATTCTTTTTGTTGCAATGGTAAACGGGAGTGTTTTCTTAATTTCACTTTCAGATTTTTCATCATTAGTGTATAGAAATGCAAGAGATTTCTGTGCATTAATTTTGTATCCTGTTACTTTACCAAATTCATTGATTAGCTCTAGTAGTTTTCTGGTAGCATCGTTAGGATTCTCTATGTATAGTATCGTGTCATCCGCAAACAGTGACAGCTTTACTTCTTCTTTTCCAATTTGTATTCCTTTTATTTCTTTTTCTTCTCTGATTGCTGTGGCTAAAACGTAGAAAACTATGTTGAATAATAGTGGTGAGAGTGGGCAACCTTGTCTTGTTCCTGATCTTAGTGGAAATGGTTTCAGTTTTTCACCATTGAGGATGATGTTGGCTGTGGGTTTGTCATATATGGCCTTTATTATGTTGAGGAAAGTTTCCTCTATGCCTACTTTCTGGAGGGTTTTTATCATAAATGGGTGTTGAATTTTGTCAAAAGCTTTCTCTGCATCTATTGAGATGATCATATGGAAAATCTCTGTTCTTATATAGTTCCATCCCTTTCCCTTTATGTTGTTATTGTAAAAAGTAGCATCTTTATACATTGTGTACCCATTAGCATCATTTTATAATTATTATTTTATACATTTGAGTTTTAAATAATATTGGAGGGAAAAAGTTACAACCAGAAGTTTAATAAACCTAGATTTTATATTTATCAATGAAGGACTTTACCAGTGATTTTTAAAATTTCTTCCTCTGATTTTTGTGTTAATGTCTAGTGATCTTTAATTTCAGCATTAAAGAATTCCTTTAGCATTTCTTTTAGGGCAGGTTTACTAGCATGAACTGACTCAGCTTTTGTTTTTCTGGGAATTTCTCAATTTCTCCTTAATTTTTGAAGTATGATTTTTTTCGGATTAGAATTCTGGGTTGATAGTTTATTTCATCACATTAAATATGTTATCTCACTGCATTCTGGCTTTTACAGTTTCTGTTGAGAAAGTGGTTGTGAATCTTATTGAGGATCCCTTGTATGTAACAAATTGTTTTCTGCAGTTTTCAAAATCGTCTCTTTGATTTTGGCTCTCAGCAGTTTGATTATAATATATCTTGATGTGAATCTCTGTGTTTATCTTACTTAGAGTTCACCGAACTTCTTGAATGTATAGATTTATGTATTTTTTCATATTTGGAAGATTTTGGTCATTATTTCCTCAAAAAGCTTTTTTGACCCTCTCTCCTATCCTCTGCTCCTGTTTTATTCTTTCTGCTTCTCTAACTTGGCAATTTCACTTAACCTATCTTCAAGGTCACTGATTCTGTTTTCTCTTCATTATCAAATCTGCTGTTAAACCATTTATTGATTTTTTAAATGAATTTATTTTATTTATTTATTTTTAGCTGCATTGGGTCTTCATTTCTGCACGTGGGCTTTCTCTAGTTGCAGCAAGTGGGGGCTACTCTTTGCTGTGATGCACAGGCTTCTCATTGTGGTGTCTTGTTTTGTTGCAGAGTAAGGGCTATAGGTGCACAGGCTTCAGTAGTTGTGGTGTGTGGACTCAGTAGTTGTGGCGCATAAGCTTAGTTGCTCTACGGCATGTGGGATCTTCCCAGACCAGGGCTCGAACCCATGTCCCCTGCACTGGCAGGTGGATTCTTAAGCACTGCACCACCAGGGAAGCCCTATTGATTTTTTTTAAATTTCAAGTATTATACCTTTCATCTCCAGAATTTCTTTAACTTTCTTTTCATGATTTTTCTCTTTATTGACATTCTCTATTTGCTGACACATTATTTTGCTAATTTCATTTACTTCTTCATCCATGATTTTCTGTAGCTCTCTGAGTTTAAAAAATGTTTATTAAAAGTTTTTGTCTAGTAATTCCAGTGTCTGTGCTTCGTTATGCACAGTTTCTGTTAATTTCTTCTGTGAATGAGTCATACATTATTTATTTGCATGCCTTATAATTTTTTGTTCTAAAGCAGGACATTTGAAAAATAGAATGTAGTAATCCTGAAAATCAGATACTCCCTCCTCCTCTGGGTTTTATTGTTGTTCCTTGCTGTGGGTGGTACTTAATTTTATAGTGGCTTTGCTCAACTACTTTTTAAAAACAGTTTTGTTTGTCGTGTATGATCTTTGAAGTCTCTGTTCCTTTAACTATAGTCAGTTAGTGGTATGATAAAGAATTCTTTAAAAATGAATATCTTAAAAAAAATCTTAAAAATGCTTTTCCAGTCTCTGAAGGTTGGCTCTCTGTTGGAGCACAGCTCCAATACATAGTCAGGTCCAATACAATTCTGCCTTAGCATGCACTTCTGACTCATGGTGATCCTCAAAAAAAGCTGGAGGTAAAAGTTTAGGGTCTTCCCAGTCCTTTTTGGATCACATGTCTAGCCATGAGCATGTGTGTGGCTTTCTAGATACTCTTATATTCAGGTGTTTTCAAAGCCCTTATTACCCAAAGTAACACTCTCCCCAGCTTTTCCACCAAGAGTTTTGGTGTATCTGTTGCTTGCCTCAACTCTAATATCATGCTCCAGGCAAAATTGGCTTTTTCATTTCCTTTTCACTGTTTTTAATGAACATACTCTGCTTAGCTGCTTTTCTGCCATGAGAAGTTCTGATTTAGGTGAAACAAAAGGAAGCACCTTGTATCAGTCCTTGCGAAAACCCACAAATAGGTCAAACAGAAAACATGATTACTTGAAAACAAGGTCCTCTCTGGTACCACATAAAACAGGTACCTTTAATGGGAATACAAACTGCCACCTTCAAGACTACTGCCACACCAGGAATAGGATTGAGCAAGGCTAAATTAAAATAGCAAAAAGCTCTACTGCTCACTTTGAGTGACCTTTAACTTGATTCAATGTTTATTTGAAAGATGTAATCCTTTGACTATTTCAGTGTTTCAACAATATTGATTCTGACAGTTTTTGCTCTTTTGTTTTCAGTGTTTCTGTGGCGAGATAGGTCCTTGGAATCTGTTACCTGCCATTTTTGCTTACATTACTGTACAATACTTTCATTTATAGCATTAGTTTTTGGTTATTTTTTAGAGTTTCCTTCTCTCTGCTTTCATCATCTGTTCTTGCATGTTGCCTATTTTCCATTAGAGTTCTTAACATAGTAATCATAATTATTTTAAAATCCCTTTCTAATAATCACCAGGTCTATGTTATATCTGAGTTGGTTCTCATGCTTGCTTTGTCTCTTTAGACTTAGACGTGCTGTGCTTTTTCTTTCTTTTGTTATGCCTTGTACTGTTCTTGTTGAAAGCCATACATGTCAATAGTACCAGCTGAGGTGAATAGACTAGTAGCGCAAAGATTTATGTTAATATGGCTAGGAGTTGAATTGTGTTTGATGCTTGCTCTATCTGTAGATGCCAGAGAATTTAAATTCCTCTTGGTCCCTGTTTTTATCTCCTCTCATGATTGTTAGCTTCCCTGAGTACGTCTCCTCTTAAGAGCATCTGCATCTTGCAGATCTTTGATCTCTAACCCACTATTATTATACTGCAGCCTGTTGGTGTGGTGGGAAGATGCGGACTGGGGAAGCTTTCCATTATCTTATGTTAAATCTCAGGTTTTCGTGGGCCTGTGTCTCTGGACTGTGAACCTCACAAGTGTTTCTTCAGAGGTATAGCTCTCCCCACTTTGGTGAGACAAGAATCTAGGGAAAAATGAGGAATAATGCCCTTCCCTCAGTTGGAATAAAGTTCTGGTAAAGTTTTTTTTTTTTCCCTGTAGAGTTGTTGTTTGCTTTTAAGAATGTCTTTTGGAATATTTTACAAGGATTGTTCTTTCCATCCCTCTGCTAGATGCAAGAGGGGGGATTTTTGTTAAATCTTCACTTTGAGAACCTGGTGGTATTCCTTGAGGTAAAACACGCAAAAACTTGAGAGTCCCGTAAGGCTCTGACAACAAATTTTAAAAATTTTCATAATAGTTTACAGCGAGTTCTCAACAATCTGTCAAAATGACCACTTGGGTGTTCCAAAAGTTTATAGCTCCAGTAGCTTCTGCCTCAGGTAAGCAGATCTCAGTTACAACTCTCTGGATATTTCTGTTTCTCCAGATTTGTAGTGGTGGTCTGCCTTGCAAACTCAGTTCTTTGATGTGGTCAAGGAAACTCACTTATTTTCAGTTTGTTTTACTTTTTCTTGTTTTAAGGACTGGAGTGATAATTTTAAAACTCTTTACATAGCAGAGGTGAAACTGAAAATTGCACTTAGGTTTTTTTTTTTTTCTACTCTGTTTTTCCTTTCTGTTTTTTTTTAGAGCTATAATATCACATTTGTTAGACCACTTGATATTTTACTGCAAGTCAATGTGGTTATGTTAATTATTTAATCTCAGGGATGTCAGTTCAGAGATACATATTTCCCAGTTCCTGAAAATAGTTGTCTCATATATTTTGTCCATTTTCATAGTTATTCACAGTGAATGTGGGAGGAGGTCAAGTTTGGACCCATTTGCCCATCATGAATGGAACACATTTTCTTTGTTGAAATAACATCTTTTTTCTACCTTCTTTTACATTAAACTTTTTCCTACCTCTCCTTTCTCTATTCTACAGAAAATCCAAGTGTAGGAGTGCGTGATGTCCTCTTTTCTATCTGCATTCTCTGCTTGTTTGATCTTATCCATTCATCTGGCTTTAAATGCAATTTATATGCTACAGACTATGGAATTTTGCATCAAGCCAAGAAATCCTCCAAGTTCCTGATTTGCATATACAACTGTCTACTTAATACACTACTTAATATGAAAGTCTCAAAATATCAAATATCATGTGCCCAGATTCTTGAATTCTAGCTTAGTTTTAATTCTCCCCTAATATTTCCTATATCAGTAAATGGTTTAGCCATCTCTCCAGTTGCTTAAGCATCAAATTAGCAAATTATTCTCATCACCTCCCCCTTTACATCCAACTTATCAACAACTCTATTAACTCCTCCTCCCTATTTCTAGACTAGATTGTACTAGGCTTCTGTCAGATTTCTCTGGTTTCTTTACCCCCCATTAATGCCTCTACTCACATAGTACAAACTGACACTTAAAATATAAGTTGGATTATATATTTCCACCTTTCTAAAATCCTTCAATAATTTCCTATTACACTTAGGATAAAATCTATAATACTTATCATGTTCCACAAGACCATGTAAGAGCTGTTCTTTTGTACCTTTTATACCTCACCTGATTCCACTATTTTCCTTCATTTACTTCATTTGCCTCAAGCTGGGAAATTAACAACTAAGTGGATATGGGAAGGCCACTTGCAGTATCTATTACCATTATTCTGAGAAAGTCTTCCCTGTGAATATTTATCTCTTATTAGGTTATAAGATGATCATTGTACTCACAACATCTAGACAAATGCCTGGTACCTAGTTAGAAACCAATGCATATTTTTGCATGAATAAATGCAATACAGACAAAAGTCTCATTTCAATATATAATGAAGAGCTAATAAAACTTGACCTGCAGGTGTTATATAACCATGCTACTACTTCTGTAATTTAACAATGACCAGCTAGTGGAAATCAATACGTATGGCAAGATAACACAACATAGCATTATTGGAGAGGAAGAGTTAATATATTTATTTGATATATATTATTTTATTATCATCTTAAAAATCAAGATTAAATAAAACATAAAAATAAGATTTGAATATGGTGTGACTTAGATAAATATACAAATATAAATTACTTTCACGGGATGAATATAACCTAATAATGTGCAAGTATTTTGAAGCATGTGGGATATAGAGGTTAACAAAACAGATAAAGTCCCTATCCTCTTGGAGGTTATGTTATAGAGGAAAGAAAGACTAATAAACAAAAATGTAGACTGTAGGGTGATCAATTGTCCTGGAGTTCCTGGGGCTGAGGGGATTCCCTGGACACGAGGCTTGCAGAACAAAACACAGAAAGTTTCAGGCAAATTATGGAGTTGGCCACTCTATGTGGTAATAAGTGCCATGGAAGATAAATCATGGGGCTTGCTCTATTATAGAGCGTGATCAAGATACAGCCTATGATAAAAGAAGTATTTAAGTCAATATATGACAAAATAATGAATTGAGTCATAAAGATAATTTTTATGTATGTTCATATCTATGTATATGTAAATACATATGTGTGTATTTGTGTATCACCAAGCAGAAGTTAGACAATACAATGAAGAATTATATCTGTTAAATATTACCAGAGCAAAAAAAATCACCAGAAATAAAATACACAATTTTAATTACACATTTCTATTTTTTGAGTATATTTACAAAATTGCTCAGCCATAACCACTAATTCCAGGTTATTTCTTCATTCTCCAAATAAATAAATTAGCAATTAGTAGTCACCCCCCCATTCCCTTCTCCATTTAACTCATGTCATATTAATCGAACCATATAATATGTGGCCTTTGATGTCTCCTACTTTTAGTAACATGATCCGTAGTTCATTCATTATTGTGGCTGAATATCCACATTTTATTTGTCCATTTTTTCAATTGACAGACATTTGAGTTATTTTCGCTTTTCAGATACTATAAATAATAAATAATGTTTCTGGGAACATTTATGTGCAGCATTTATGTAATATATATCTTCATTTCTCCTGGATCTATACTTAGTAGTTGAAATGCTGAGTCGTCTGGTAACTATGTTTAACGTTGTGAGGAATCACGAGACTGTTTTACAAAGTGGTTGTGACATTTTATATTCCAAATAGCAAAGTATGATAGCTCTGATTTCTCCACATTCTTGCCAACATTTGTTATTTTCTGTCTTTTTGACTATAGACATCATAGTAGACAGGAAATGGAACATCACTGTGGTTTTGACTTGCATTTCCTTAATGATTAGTGATGCTGAGCATCTTTTCACATGCTTGTTGGTCATTCATATACTTTGGACAAATGCCTATTTAAATCACTTTCCATATTCAAATAAACTGTTTCATTGAAGGTTATAGGAATTATACCTATGTTTTCTTCTAAGAATGTTATAATTTTAGCTCTTTTATTTGGGTTTTGATGTGTTTTGAGTTAACTTTTTGTACGGTTGGAGGTAGGTGGTTGAATTTCATTCACTTGCATGTGTCTATGCAGTTATCCCAGCTGCATCTGTTGAAAATACTATTCTTTTTTTAATTAAATTTTTATTTTAAGATAGATATATATTCATATGCAGTTGTGAAAAATAATACAAAGAGATCCTATGTACTCTTTACCTAGTCTTATCCAATGGTAACATCTTGCAACACTATAGTGCAATATTACAACCAGGATATTAACATCAGTACAGTCAAGACACAGAATGTTTCCACCACCATAAGGATACTTTATATTGCCATTTTATCACCCTACACACTTCACTGTCACGTTATCCCCTCCTGATCCCTTGGCAACCACTAATCTGTTCTCCATTTCTATAATTTTGTCATTAAAGAGTGTTTTGTTAATGCAATTATATTGTATGTAACATTCTGATATATATATATTTTAACTTATCGTGATTCCCTGGAGATTTCCAGGTTGTATCCGTAGTTCATTCCTTTTAATTGCTAAGTAATTTTTAATAACGTGGATGTAACACAGTTTATTTAACCATTCATCCATTGAAGGACATCTGGGTTCTTTCTAGTTTTGACTATTAGGAATAAAGTTCTTTTAAACATTTATATACAGGCTTTTTGCATCAACATTAGTTTTCATTTCCCTAGGATAAATGCCCAGGAGTGCAATGGTTGTATAGTAATGTCAAGTTTAGGTTTTTAAGTAATGGCTTTTTCCCAGTGTGGCTGTACCATTTTATATTCCCAACAGAAATGTGTGAGTTATCTAGATTTTCTGTATCTATGTCAGCATTTGGCATTGTCAGTCTTTTTTATTTTAGTCATTTTGATAGGTGTGTATTGATATCTCATTGGGGTTTTAATTAACATTTCTCTAATGAATAATAATGTTAATTGTCTTTTCGTGTGCTCATCTGCCATCTGTATATCCTCTTTTGTAAAATTCCTATTCATGTATTTATTTTTTATTGAGGTATAATGAGCATAACATTTTATTAGTTTTAGGTTTATAATGTGATGATTCAATATTTGTATATATTGGAAAAATGATCACCTCAATAAGTCCAGTTAACATCCATCACCATACATAGTTATACATTTTTTTCTTATGAAAAGAACCTTTAAGATCTATCCTATTATCAACTCTCAAATATGCAATACAATATTATTAGAGTCACCATGCTGCACATTACATTTCCATGACTTATTTATTTTGTAATTTGAAGTTTGTACCTTTTGACCCCCTTCACCCATTTGACCCCCCCCCCCGGCAACTACAAACTTGTTCTCTATCTATAAGCTTTTTTTTTTTCTTTTTAAGGTTCCACATATAAGTGAGATTATGCAGTATTTGTCTTTCTCTGGCCAACTTATTTCACTTAGCTTAATGCCCTAAAGGTTCATACATGATGTAGCAAATGGCAAGATTTCCCTCTTTTTTATGACTGAATAGTATTCCATTGTGTGTGTGTGTACCACATTTTCTTTAGCCTTTCATTTAATGATGACCATGGTTGTTTACATATCTTGGCTATTGTAATCAATGCTGCAATGAAGAAGGAGGTGCATATATCTTTCCAAGTTAATGTTCTTGTTTTTCTTTTCTTGGGATAAATACTCAGAAGTGAAATTGGTAGATCATATAGTAGTTATATTTTTAATTTTTTGAGCAACTTCCATGCTGTTTTCCATAGTGACTGCATTCTTTACTATTGTCAAAACTCATTTGATCATAAATATGTACATTTACTTCTAAATTCTAATTCTGTTCTACTCATGTATATAGACATAGGCCAGTACTACACTGTCCTGATTATAGCAGCTTTTTAGTAATGTTTAAACCAGGGAGTTTGAGTAGTCCAAATTTGTTCTTCTTTTTCAAGCTCGTTTTGGGTATTGTCAGTTCCTTGTATTCAAATAACAGTTTTAGGATTAGTCTGTCAATTTCTGTAACAAGTAAGCTGAGATTTTGTTAATAAGTGTTGAATCTGTAAATCAATTTAGGAAGTATTGCCATTTTGACAATATTAAGTCTTATATTTCATGATTTGGGGATGAATTCAATTTTTCTTAGCTTTTATCCAATTTTTTTCATTTTTTGTGTGTTTTTCAGTGTAGAAGTCATAAATATTTTGTTACACTTATTCCTAAGTATGTATTCTCTTTGATGCTATTATAAATGAAATATTTAAAATTTTATTTTTATATTGTTCATTGCTATTGCATAGAAATACAGCTGAGAGGGTGACATCAGAAAGGTGGTAGAATAGAAAGCCTTGGACCCTTATTCCCCATGTGGATATACTAATTCAACAAGAATACATGGACAAATTCATTTTGTGAGAAATCCAGAAACTAGTTGAAAGGCTCCTGCATTTGGGGTAAACATGAAACCAGCCACATTGAAGCTGGTAGGAAAATGCAAGATACCCTCTCACCAGAATCCTTTCCTTTGGCATAGTGCCATATTATTGGAAGGAAACCCTCAGCTTTGGCTTTTTCCCGGAGGGGGAAAAGTTTGCCCCTTTTCCCCCTCCGGGAAAAAGGGGCAAAATGAAAAATTTTTCAAAAAATGAAGCCCAGATTTTTCTAAGGCTTCCAAAGGTACTGGCTTCTGTCTTACCTGTCTCAGAGCACTGACAGGATCTGGCATACTCTAGACACCTGAGAACCACTGAGAACAAAGGCAGTTGTTTGGGTTAGCACACAAGTACTTATCATAGTCACTTCTTCCAGCTCAGCACAGAGTGAGTGGGTAAAAACATCAGATTCTGCTTCTCTCTGGTGAGGTAAAGAGTTGGATCACACATCCAATACTCTGACAGTCTAGAGGCTACCTAGGGAACTGGATTTTGTCTCACCCATCTCAGACCACTGATGGGATCAAAATACTTTACATGGCAGGGGGTCACTAAGGACAATGATGGCAGTTTGAACTAGTACAAAGTTTTAAGAGGCCCCCAGAATCTCTGACCAGACTGATTGGTGAGAGTCTCCTCCTGTACAAGGCCAGTCCGTGAACACTGGGAGAATTGGATGTTTTCTTCAGTGGGCAGATATCAATACAAAGAGTGAAGGAAAATTAAGAATGGGGAAATGTATCCCCCCAAAAGAAATAAGATTAATCTCCAGAAACTGAGCCTAATCATATGTAGATACAGGATTTACCAGGCAGAGAATTCAAAATAACCATAAAATACACAGTATAAAAGATGTAAAATGTGAAATCAAAAACATAACATATGAGGAGGGAGCAAAAGGGTAGAGTTTTTATATGCAAATGAAACTAAGTTTTTATTAGCTTAAAATAGCATGTTATATCAATAAGATGTTTCAAGCAAACCTCAGGGTAACCAAAAAACATAAACCTATAGTAGATGAATTCAAGATAAAGAGAAGGGAATAAAAGTATACCATTATGGAAAATCATCAATTCACAAAGGAACAGAGTAAGAGGGGATAATTTAAACAAAGGAATTTTAAAACATCCAGAAACCAAGTAACAAGGTGGCAATAGTAAGTCCTTAACTACCAACAATTACTTTAAACGTAAATAAACTAAATTATCCAATCAAAAGGCATAGGGTGGCTGAATGAATAACAATAAAATAAGACCCAACTATATGATACCTACAAGACTCACTTCAGTTTAAGGGCACATATAAGCTTAAAGTGAAGGGATAGAAAAAGATATTCCACACAAAAGGAAAGTAAAAGAAAGCAGGGGTAACTATACTTTCCTGACAAAATATAGTTTAAGTCAAAAGAATGTAACAAGAGACAAAGAGAGTCATTATATAGTGATAAAGTGATCATTTCCTCAAGAGTATAAAACAACTGTAAATATATACAGAACCAATGTCAGAGCACCTAAATATATTAAGGAAATACTAACAGAGCTGAAGAAAATAATAATCAACAATAATATATTAATATTAGTGGACATCAATACCCCACTTTCAACAATGGATAGATCATATAGACAGAAAATCAATAAGGAAACATTGGACTTGGACTATAGTTTAGACCAAAAGGACCTAATAGACATATAGAACATTCCATCCAACAGCAGCAGAATGTACGTTCTTCTCAAGTACACAGGGAACATTCTCTAGAATATACCATATATTAGGTCACAAAACAAGTCTTAGCAAGTTTGAAAACATTTAAATCATACCAATTATTTTTTTCTGACCACAGTGGTACAAAACTAGAAATCGATAACAGGGGGGAAACTGGAAAACTCACAAATATGTGGAAATTAAGCAACACACTCCAGAACAGCCAATGAGTCAAAGAAAGCAATCAAAAGGGAAATAAAACAAAATCTTGAAACAAACCAAAATGGAAACACGTGTCAAAAATTATGGTATGCAACAAAAGAAGTACCAATAGGAAAATTTGTAGCAATAAATGCCTATTCAAAAAAAATACCTCAAATAAATAACCTAAGTTTAGACCTTAAGAAGCCAGAAAAACGAAAACAAACTAAGCTCAAAATTAGAAGAAAGATATAACAAAGCTCAGGGCAAAAATTAATGAAATAGAGAATATAAAAACAATGGAAATGATCCAAAAAACTGAGTTGGTTTTTTGAGAGTATAAACAAAATTGGCAAACTTTTAGCTATAGTTACCAAGAAAAAAGAGGAACTCAAATAAATAGAACTATAAATGAAAGAGGAGACATTGCAACTAATATAATACAAATACAAAGGTTCATAAGGTAATACTATGAACACTTATATGCCAATGAATTGGACAACCTAAAAAAAAAGGATAGATTCCTAGAAACATATTACCTACCAAGTCCGAGTCATGAATAAATAGAGAATCTGAACAGAACAATTACAAGTAAGGAAATTGAATCAGTAATCAAAAACCTCCGAAGAAAGAAAAGCCCAGGATTACATGGCTTCATGGGTGAGTTTTACCAAACATTAAAAAAAAAAGAATGAATGCCATTTTTCCTCAATCTCTTCCAAAAAACTGAAGAGGAGGATAAACTCTCAAATGCATTTTATGAGGCCAGCATTACCCTAATACCAAATAAAATAGGATGGCTAAGAACACTACAAGAAAAGAAAATTACAGGCCAATATTCCTGATGAATATAGATGCCAAAATTCTCAACAAAATACTACCAAAAAGAATTCAATATCACATTAAAAGGATCATACACCATGATCAAGTGGGATTTATCCCTGTGATACAAGCGTGGCTCAACATATCAAAATCAATAAATGTGATACACCACATTAATAGAATGAAAGACAAAAATTATGTGATCATCACAATAGATGCAGAAAAAGCATCTGAAAAAATACAACATCTTTCATTGTAAAAACTCTCAGTAAATTGGGAAAAGAAGAAACATGCCTTAACATAATAAAGGCCATATGTAACATACCCAGATCTAACATCATACTCAGTGGTGAAAGATTGAAAGCTTTCCCTCTAAGATGAGGAACAAGACAAAGATGTTCATTCACACCATTCCTCTTCAGCATAGTACTGGAAGTCCTACACATAACAATTAGGCAAGAAAAAGAAATAAAAGGCATCCAAATTGAAAAGGAAAAAATAAAATTATCTCTGTTCTGATGACATGCTCTTATATGTTGAAAACCTTAAAGACTCCACAAAATAACTGTTAGACTAATAAACAAATACAGAGAATTTGAGAATACAAAATCAACATACCAAAATCAATTGCAATTCTATATTCTCATTGTAAACTATCCAGTAAAGAAATTAAGAAAACAACTCATTTATATTAGCATCAAAAATAATGAAATACTTAGGAATTAACTAAAGAGGTAAAAGACTTATACACTGAAAACTAGGAAATATTGAAAAAGAAAATAAAGAAGACACAAGTAAATGGAAAGACAGCTTGTTTCCTGGACTAGAAGACTTTATATTGTTAAAAATGTCCATTCTACCCAAAGTGATCTATAGCTTCAGTAAAATAGGTATTAAGATTCCACTGGTGTTTTTTACAGAAATATAAAAGGCAATTCTAATGTTCATATGGAACTACAAAGGACTCCAAATAGCCAAAGCAATCTTGAGCAAGAAAAACAAAGTTGGAGGTATCACACTTTCTGATTTCAAAATTTATTAAAAAGCTACAGTAATAAAACAGCATGATACTGGCATGAAGACAGACAAAATGGAACAGAATAGAGAGGCCATAAATAAACCCACATATATATGGACAACTGATCTTTGACAAAGGTGCCAAGATCACACAATGTAGAAAGGATTGTCTCTTCAGAAAATGGTGCTGCAACAACTGGATATCCACATGTAAAAGAATGAAACTGAACACTTATCTTACCCGTACACAAAAAATCAAACTCAATATGGATTAAATTCTTAAAAGACCTGAAACGGTAAAACTCCTAGAAGAAAATATAGGGGAAAGCTTCATGTTATTGGTCTGGGCAATGATTTTTTGGATATGACACTAAAAACACAGGCAGCAAAAACCAAAATTTAATAAGTGGGAATAAAAATGTGGGAAAATTGGAACCTTGCTACATTTTTGATGGGAATATAAAATGGTGCAGCTGTGATGGAAAGCAGTATGGAGTTTCCTTATGAACTTAAAACTATAGCTACCGTATGATACATTTTCCCACTTCTTGGTATTTACCCGAAATAATTTAAAGTAGAATCTTGAAGAGATATTTATGCTCCCATGTTTATTGCCGCACTATTCACAATTTTCAAGAGTTGGAAACAACCTAAATATCTATAAGCAGATGAGTGGATAAAGAAAATATTGTATACCAACACAATAAATGTTCTTCAGCCTTAAAATGAAAGAAATATTGCCATATGTTACAGCATGGATGAACCTTGGGGACATTATGCTCAGTGAAATAAGCCATTTGCAGAAGGACCATTATTGCATGATTCCACCTACATGAGGTATCTAAAATAGTCACACTCAGAGGAGCAGAAAGTAGAATGGTGGTTGCCAAGGACTGAAGGAAGGGACAAATTGAAATTTACTCTTCAACAGATTTAAAGTTTCAGGATTTTCACTGGCCTAAAAATCCTCTGTGCTCTGCCTAGACATACCTCCCCCACCTCTCCCCCACACCCCTGGAAACCACTGATCTTTTTATTTTTTATTGCCTCCATAGTTTTGCCTTTTCCAGAATGTCATATAGTTGGAATCATACAATATGTAGCCTTTTCAGATCAGCTTCTTTCACTTAGTAATATGCACATAAGTTTTCTCCATGTCTTTTCATGACTTGACAGCTCATTTATTTTTAGCCTTGAAAACTATTCCATTGATTGGATGTAACATAATGTATTTATCCAGTCACCTACTGAAGAACATCTTGGTTCTTTCCACATTTTGGCAGTTATAAATAAAGCTGCTCTAAATATCTATGTGCAGGTTTTTGTGTGAACACAAGTTTTCATTTCTCTTTGATAAATACCAAGGAGCAAGATTGCTGGATTTCATAAGAGTGTGTTTAGTTTTGTAAAAATAACTACCAAACTGTCAAACTTTCTGTATCATTTTTCATTCCCACCAGCAGTAAATGAGAGTTCCTGTTGCTCCATATTCTCACGATCATTTTGTGTTGCCAGTGTTCTGGATTGTGGCCATTCTAACAGGTGTGTAGTGGTATCTCATGTTGCTTTAATTTGCATTTCCATGATGACATGATGTGGGCATTTTTTATACACTATTTGCCATCTGTATATCTTTGGTGAGATGTCTGTTAAGGTCTTTGTTGCTTTTCTTAATCAGGTGGTTTTCTTACTGTTGAGTTTTCAGAGTTCTTTGAATATCTTGGATAACAGTCCTTTATCAGCCACGTGTTTTACAAACATTCTCTCCACGTCTGTGGCTTGCCTTTTTATCTCTTCATATTTAATATTACAACGTGGCAGCTATGGAAATCAGATTCTTTCTCCACTTTAAGGTGTTTTTTTTTGGTCACTCTTTGCTGATTGTGTTGTTGTTACTGGTTGTTTAGTGATTTTTATTACAAAAGTTCTGTAAAGTCTACATTCTTTTCATGTGTGGCCACTGATGTATCTATTCAGTTAACGTAGCAGACAGATAATTATTGGGAAAAGATTCCTTTAGTTGGGTAAAACTAATAACTGTAATCTTCCATATTTAGAGTGAAAAGAATAAAGTGAAGTAAATTACTATCATGAGTAGGTACTGAACACTGAAAGGCTTATGAAAATTGATGGGAATACTGGTTTTGGAGTAGAACAACTTATCCTAAGAAGTCCTAAACATATTCTACACTTATAGAGGTAGGAACAGGATTCAGTGCACCTACATGGCTTATAAATCCCAGAGTCAAAATTTTAGTTTAAACTGATCCTTTATAGTAGCACATTCTCTCTAGTGTAATTCACATTAAATATAGACCTCAAAGAATTTTTACAGATGAAAGGCCAAGAACATTATTTTATAATAAAAATATCACTAGAATGTTAAGACTCATGTCTAAATAAGCAAGAGTCAGTTAGAATCAGAAGATAAATCCCAGCATTCGGCCTAAAACACTGCATAATTTTCAATTGTATGCTACAGTATATGAAATAAAAACATGATATGTTTAAGTAAATTAAGTCAATATTTAAATGTGTGACAAATGAATAAGTGACCACTGAAAATGATGAAGCAGTTTTGGAAAGGAAAGAAAAAACTTTTAGATAGAAATGATAAATGATTATTGATATTGGAAGTAAAATAATATTAGACATACAGTTGATGTGATCATTGTAAATTTACACTGCTACACAGACATTAATGAAGTGAAAACAGAAGTTACACAGAAAGTAACATAGAAAGAGGCTGCAACTGCAATAGATAAAATTAAATTGAGAATTAAATTGAAGTTCAAGTATGGTTAATATGAATACTATAGAGAGAAAATGGGAAAAAACAATATTGAGAAAAATTACCTAAGAACCTTCTTGAATTTATGAAAGACATCAATTGACTAATGAAAAAAATAAATATAAAGCAGAAAAAAATATTTATTCAACAAACAAGACCCAAAGTTACTAGAAGGAAAGAAATAATAAAGATCACAGCAGAAATAAATGAAATAGAGACTAAGAAAACAATAGAAAAGATCAATGAAACCAAAAGCTTGTTCTTTGAAAAGATAAACCAAATTGATAAACCTTTAGCCAGACTCAGAAAAAAAGGGAGAGAGCCCCAATCAATAAAATGAGAAATGGAAAAGGAGAAGTTACAAACAACACCACAGAAATACAAAAGCTCTTAAGAGACTACTGTAAGCAACTATCTGCCAATAAAATGGACAACCTAGAAGAATTGGACAAATTCTTAGAGAGGTACAATCTCCAAAGACTGAACCAGGAAGAAACAGAAAATATGAATAGACCAATCACAAGTACTGAACTTGAAACTGTGATTTAAAAATTTCCAACAAACAAAAGTCCAGGACCAGATGGCTTCACAGGTGAATTCTACCAAATATATAGAGAAGAGTTAACACCTTTCCTTCTGTAATTATTCCAAAAAAATGCAGAGGAAGGAACACTCCCAAACTCACTGCAGTGAGAAGCCCGTGCACCACAACGAAAAATAGCCCCCACTTGCTGCAACTAGAGAAAGCCTGCGTGCAGCAACAAAGAGCCAACACAGCCAAAAATAAATAAATAAAATACATTTTTTAAAAAAGGAATAAGATGATTAAAAAATATGCAGGAATTATTGAAATAGAGAATAGAAAAACAATAGAGAAATCAATGAAACCAAAAGACAGTTCTCTTAAAAGTTCAAAAAAGTAAAGGGGATATTACTACCAACCTTACAGAAATAAATAAGGATTATAAATAAATACTGCGAAAAACGTTATCTTGTAGAATAGGTAAAAAAAAAAAAGAGTTATATTCAAATGGAAGAACTTTGAATAAAGTATGCTAAATGAAGGAAGCCAGACATGAAAGGTCACATATATAATTCTATTTAAATGAAAAATGCAGAAGTGGTAAGTCTATAGAGACAAAAAAAAATATTATTAGTGGAGTTTAGGGCTCATGAGGATGGCCCGAAGAGGGTGATTGCTAAAGGGTGCAGGGTTTCTTTTTGAAGTAAAGAAAATGTTCTAAACTTGACTTTTGTAATGTTTGTACATAGTTGAATATATTGAAATTCATGGAAATGTACTATATAAATGGGTGAATGTATTGTATATGAAATTTATCTCAACAAAGCTGTTTTAAAACAAAACAAATATAAGGGGGAATAAAAGAAAGGGTGTTCTGACCACCTCTGGAAGTGGATTATTGGCATCTTTACTCCAATCTGAACCTGTGTCTGGTGATTAGTTCCTTCCCTTAGCAAAGGAAAGGGTATAATTGTCATCCCACAAACAGCAGCTCAGCTGAGTATAGAAGTCAGCTTTCTGGGACAACCTCACAGCTGGGCCGCTTCATTAGATTCTAAGCCTAGGCCTTTGCTTCATGTTCACAGACTTACCAAAAGCTGTTCAGACGTATGGTTTGCCTTCCTCTGTTTCAAGTCTCACCAAGCTAGGGGTACTGGTGGCTCAGAGACCCCACCCCTTAAACATCCTCTGATGCTCTCTGAGAACAATTGTTGCCTAGGCTACTTTATTACATAGTGAGCAGTCGTCACTGAAATTGCCTCAGCAGGCCCTGTGCTGCTTGAAAAGGGATAGTATTCATGGGTTGAGGATGGGGTTAGGGGACAGCCTGCTAGCTCTGCTTTAGTGACAACCTAAGAACTTTGGAATCCTGTGGCTGTTAAACTTCCAGAGGTACCTATTATCTCACAAAGTGGCCATGTTCTTTCTTTATTTTGGTGAAGGTCAGAAGAGCATGCTGCAGACATGTTTAACCCATATGCATTAGATACTCCAGCTGTAATTTTTGACAGTGGATCAGGACTCTGCAAAGTAGGCATGTCTGGAGAGACTGGGCCCCGTCATGTCATCAGTTCTGTCACGGGGCATCCTAAATTCAACATGGCCTTACCAGAAGCCAATCGGAAAAATTACACTGTGGGGGGAAAAGCCCTGTTCAAGTATGGAGCCTTGCATTTGCACTATCCCATTGAACGTGGACTGGTAACAAGATGGGATGACATGGAAAAACTCTGGAAGTATCTTTTTGAGTGGGAGCTGGGAGTAAAACCCTGTCGACAACCTGTGCTCATGACTGAGCCCTCCTTGAACCCAAGGGAGACTCGAGAGAAGACAGCAAAAGTGATGTTTGAGACCTTCAGTGTGCCTGCCTTCTACCTGTCCAACCACGTGGTCGTAGCACTCTGTACTCTGCTTCTGTCACGGGCTTAGTGGTGGACAGTGGTAATGGGATCACTTGCACTGTCCCCATTTTTGAGGGTTACTCGCTTCCTCATGCCATCACCAAACTCTATGTGGCAGGGAGAGACATCACAGAGCACCTCACCCGACTCCTCCTGGCTAGTGGGTGTAATTACCCTTGCATACTCAACAAGGTCTTAGTGGATGACATAAAAGAGGCGCTGTGCTATGTGGCCTTAGAGCCAGAGAAAGAACTTTGTAAGAAGCCAGAGGAGGTCCTGAGAGAATACAAACTACCAGATGGAAATGTCATCCACCTTGGGGATCAGCTGTACCAGGTACCTGAGATTCTTTTTGCACCTGACCAGCTGGGTGTCCACAACCCAGGACTATCAAAAATGGTCTCCAGCAGCATTATGAAGTGTGACACCGACATCCAGAAAAATCTTTTTGCAGAAATTGTGCTGTCTGGGGGCACCACTCTCTTCCCTGGGCTTGAGAAAAGACTTATGAAAGAACTGGAACAGCTGGCCTTCAGAGGAACTCCCATCAAGATCACCGCTTCTCCTGATGGATGTTTCTCTAAATGGATAGGTGCATCCATCGTGACCTCTCTGAGCAGTTTCAAGCAGATGTGGATCACTTCTGCGGATTTCATGGAGTTTGGGACATATGTTGCCTAGAGAAGATGCTTTTAAAGGATTCAGAGCACAGGGGACAGCTTGAATTGTCAGATCATAGGAGCCCTGGTGGAAGGTGACATTTTCCCTTGGGCTTCAGCATGTATTCAGTAAAAGTGATATGGCATTTTGGGTTTCAGTTCATTTTTGGTAGCACCAGAGTAATTTTTCATCCAGGTAGTGAATCTTTTTAAGTGATTCTAGTCCAACCTTCCTGTCTCAGGGACCTATTCAGTTGTTTTCTCCTAATAAATCCTTGGGTTATGTATTACAGCTGTGTCCACTTGCAGGGTTTGTAGTAAAAACAGGTACTTGAGCCTCATGCCTAGAAGGTCCCTAGAACCTTCATTTCAATCAAGTGTCTTAGATTTTTTTGATAGATCTAGTGTGAAGGAGAGACAGAATTACCAGGGAAAATGTGGGGAGGGAGGAGAATTAAGTAGAAGAAGGAATGCGACCCAGCTCTTAGGGCTCAACTGACCCTTTCAGTCAAGTGGTTCTTAATTAGCACAATAGGGCTCTCTACTGTTAGGCAGCTAAATAAGAGCCGTTGTCCTTCCTTGTCAAAGAGGAGAGATGTAGAGAGAGATCAGGAGAGAAATCACTATTTGTTTAAGGATCTCTAAGCTGAGGGCCCCTATTCCCAGTTGGAGTATTAAGAATCAACATCTCTAATTTTTAACTGAAGTATGGTTGCTTTGCAATATTATATGTTACAGGTGTACAATATAGTGATTCACAATTTTTAAAGTTTATACTCCATTTATACTTATTATAAAATATTGGCTATATTCTTTGCATTGTACAAAATATCCTTGTAGTTTATTCTCCACCTAATAGTTTGTACCTCTTGTTCCCTTACCCCTACCTTGCCCCTTCCTCATTCCCTCTCCCCACTGGTAACCACTAGTTCTCTATATCTGTGAGTCTGCTTCTCTTTTGTTATATTCAGTAGTTTGCTGCAAATGGCAAAATTTTGTTCTTTTTTTATGGCTGAGTAGTATCTCACTATGTATATATACCACATCTTCTTCATCCGTTCATCTGTTGATGGACACTTAGTTTGCTTCCGTATCTTGGCAATTGTAAATAATGCTGCTATGAACATTGGAGTGCATGTATCTTTTCGAATTAGTGTTTTGGTTTTTTCAGATATATACCCAGGAGTGATCATTCTTATTTTATTTTTTGTTTGCTTTGTTTTACTTTCAAGGATATTTATAGCCTCATTTTGTTAGGGGAAAAAGACTGAAAATATGTAATGATCATCAGTAAAGAAATTGTTGAATAAATTATGCATACATTTTTTCTTCATTAGCTTAGTTTTATTTTCCCAAAATATTATCAAGATAGAAATGGAAAATTCAGAGAAGTCTTTGTAGTACAATCTATTTTTATGGTAAACAAAACAGTGGCACTTTCCCATACATATGTATGTCTATGCACATTTTTATGTACATATATAAATGAATATGCTTTTTTACATGATTATAAGCACTTGGAAAAAAGTACAGAAGGTTACATACCATGTGGGTTGTTGTGGAACACCAGTTCATGTGCCCGAGGCAGTGAGGCCAAGCAAACTGAAACATCAGAGTTTGGAGCAGAGAAAGGTTTATTTCAGGGCCGAGCCAGGAGAACTGGTGGCTCATGCTCACAAAAACCGAACTCCCTGATGGCTTTTGGGGAGAAGTTTTTATAGGCAGAATTTAGTGTAAGGGCTTCAGGGTGTGTGACTTTCTTCTGATTGGTTGGTGGTGAGGTAGCAGGGTGATGTTCCAGGAATCTTGTGCTCAGCCAAAGTTATCATCCTCCACCTGGCTGCGGGCCTTAGTTCTTACAGAAGAACTCAAAGATACTGCTATGCATATCCTTTGAGGAGGAGCCAGGACCCTGCCCCAAGGCTGCACTATTGTTTCCTGACTGCTCCTCCTTTGTTTCTCCATTCCCTCCCTTCCCTAATTATCAACTGCTTGAATCTGCCCTTTGAAACTCAGGGAAGGTCTAAGAGGCTAAAGCCTTTTCCCTACAAACAAGAAAAGGGGGGACACAGAAAGGATTTGTACCTGGGAGGGCACACAGGGTCCTGCTTTGTTTCAATCCCCCCTTTTCCTTAATAATCCTCTATCTTGAGCAGGGCAGGTACGGACAAGTAAGGGAATAATGTTTTGGATAGAGAGGTTAATCAGGAACTCTGCAGAGGAACTTGGTTTTAGAGGGAATCAGTTTCTGGGTTACACAGGTTGGTGGAGAAGAATGGAATAAAACGTAGTACTGGTGGAAAGAAGAGTGGGAGTGGGAGCAAATCAAAAAGAAAGAACTATACTAAAAAAAAGTCATCCTGAATGAAATGAAACCATTTGTCTAAAAAAAACAAGGAATTCTATTTTCCACATATCTTTCCAGCTACATATTCGGGGTGTCATATTGATAGCTTGTTTTACAACACAGCCATGAAAATGAAAATTATCTAATATTCAATAAAAATCACTCTAAATCAGGTATTATATTTTTATATTTATTTGAGATATCTGGTTGAATATCATACTTCTGCTTACAGATAACTTAGCAAAACCACAATGGAACCAGAAGACAGTAGAATTATACCTTCAAAGAGCTAGGAAAATATACTGTCAAACTAGAATTATATACCCAGGAAAACCATTCCAAGAAAGATGGTAAAAATACTTTCTGAAAATAACTGAATGTGTTTACTCTCAATAGTCCATCACTAAAGGAAATTTTATATGATTATTTGAGGGCATATAAAAATAATCCCAATGGGACATCCCTGGTGGCTCAGTGGTTAAGAATCAGCCTGCCAGGACTTCCCTGGAGGCGCAGTGGTTAAGAATCTGCCTGCCAATGCAGGGGACACGGGTTCAAGCCCTGGTCCGGGAAGATCCCACATGCCATGGAGCAACTAAGCCCATGTGCCACAACTACTGAGCCTGTGCTCTAGAGCCCATGAGCCACAACTACTGAGCCCATGTGCCACGAGCCCATGCTCTGCAACAAGAGAAGCCACCGCAATGAGAAGCACGTGCACCACAATGAAGAGTAGCCCCCACTCGCTGCAACTAGAAAAAGCCCAAGTGCAACAATGAAGACCCAACACAGCCAAAAATAAATAAATAAATAAATAAGTTTTAAAAAAAGAATCTGCCTGCCAATGCAGGGGACTCGGGTTCAAGCCCTGGTCTGGGAAGATCCCACATGCCGCAGAGCAACTAAGCCCGTGCACCACAACTACTGAGCCTGAACTCTAGAGCCTGCGAGCCACAACTACTGAGCCCGTGTGCCACAACTACTGAATCCTGCATGCCTAGAGCCTGTGCTCTACAACAAGAGAAGCCACCACAATGAGAAGCCCACACACCACAATGAAGAGCAGCCCCCACTCACCGCAACTAGAGAAAGCCCATGGGCAGCAACGAAGGCCTAACGCAGCCACAAATAAAATAAATAAATTAAATAAATTAATAAAAATAAATAAATAAATAATCCCAGAAAAAGATACATATGGTGTACTAAGAAATAATGAACATTAAATAATGGTGAACTCAGAGGTAAATTTAAAAATACTGACTGTACAAATTCATAGTATCAATATCAACATAATAAAAAGAATGAAAATTCTGTAGTACAAAAGGACATAAATCATGGAAACAGGTTGGAGCTAAAAATCTGAATATACTTGCATTTCTCAGAAAGAAATATTAATTAAATTTAGAATATATATATATAGATATAGAAACGGAAGGAACTCCTATAAATCTGTAAAAAAATAATGAAAAACATAAATAACAACTGCAATTGGAAATATTAAAAGGCATTTCTAAAATACCAATGTGTCAAAGAAGAAATTGTAATAAAAATTATAAGGTAATTAAAAGTGAATGATAAAATATTAGATATTAAGAGATGGAATGCTGCTAATGCTGGAATTAATTAGTAAGAAATGTAGAGTATTAAATGCTTATATAAGTAAAAAAGAAGGTTGAATATCAGAGAGCTAAATATCCAGTTTTGAAGTTAGAAAAAGTGTTGCCAAACTGAGGTCATTTGGGATTAAGTGACCGTGCACCCGTGCGCCACAACTAGTGAGGCCAAATAAACTGATGCACGGTGAAGCCAAATAAACTGAAACGTCAGAATTTGGAGCAGAGAAAGGTTTATTGCAGGGCAAGCAAGGAGAATGGGTGGCTCGTGGTCAAAAACCCTGAACTCCTTGATGGTTTTGGGGGAAAAGTTTTTATAGGCAGAATTTGGGGTGAGGGCTGCAGGGTGTGTGACTTTTGTCTGATTGGTTGGTGGGGAGGTAGCAGGGTGGTGCTCCAGGAATCTTGTGTTTAGCCTGAAGTTGCCATCCTCCACCTGGGTGGGGGCCTTAGTTGTGTAGAAGAGCTCAAAAATATTGTTATTTATATTTCTTGAGGAAGAACCAGGACCCCTCCCCAAGGCTGCACTATTGTTTTTTGACTGCTCCTCCATTGTTTCTGCATTTCCCCCCTTCCCTGATTAACAACTGTTTGAATCTGCCCTTTGGGACTCAGGGAAGGTCAAGGAAGCTGAAAGAAACCATTTCCTACAAACAAGAAACAGGGGACACAGAAAGGCTTTTATGCCCAGGAGAACCCCACAGGGTCCTGCTCGGTTTCAAAAGCAAGTAGAATAAACCCAAAAATTTAGAACAGTAAATTTAAAAAATAGGAAATCAGAAATTATTGAGATATAAAACAAGGATAAAATAAAGAGAATAAACAAGGACTTGATTCTTTATAAGGTCAAAATAAATAGACATACCTATGGAATTATTAATTGAAATTAACAATAAACAAGTTTAAAATTATGAAGAATAAAAATTCTTTGTAAATGCTGATGAGGCAACATTTGGGGTGAAGACTGCAGGGGGTTTGACCTTTGATTGGTTGATGGTGAGGTAACAGGGTGATGTTCCAGGAATCTTGTGCTCAGCATGAAGTTACCATCCTTCACCTGGGTGGGGGCCTTAGTTCCTGCAGAAAACCTCAAAGATAGTGTTATGTATATCTGTTGAGGAGGAACCAGGACCTTGCCCCAAGCCTGCACTATTGTCTCTCTCTCTTTTTTATTTATTTATATTTTTAAACATCTTTATTGGAGTATAATTGCTTTACAAAGTTGTGTTAGTTTCTGCTGTATAACAGAGTGAATCAGCTATATGTATACATATATCCCCATATCCCCTCCCTCTTGCATCTCCCTCCCACCCTCTCTATCCCACCCCTCTAGGTAGTCACAAAGCACCAAGCTGATCTCCCTGTGCTATGCGGCTGCTTCCCACTAGCTATCTATTTTACATTTGGTAGTGTATATATGTCCATGCCACTCTCTCACTTCGTCCCAGCTTACCCCTCCCCCTCCCCGTGTCCTTAAGTCCATTCTCTACATCTGCATCTTTATTCCTGTCCTGCCCCTAGGTTCTTCAGAACCATTTTTTTTTAGATTCCATATATATATGTGTTAGCATACGGTATTTGTTTTTCTTGCTTACTTCACTCTGTATGACAGATTCTAGGTCCATCCATCTCACTACAAATAACTCAATTTCATTTCTTTTTATGGAAAGTAGTATTCCATTGTATATATGTGCCACATCTTCTTTATCCATTCATCTGTCAATGGACACTTAGGTTGCTTCCATGTCCTGGCTATTGTAAATATGCACTAGTTTCTCTTGACTGCTCCTCATTTGTTTCTGCATTCCCTCCCTTCCCTGACTAGCAACAGCTTGAATCTGCACTTTGGAACTCAGGGAAGTTCAAGGAGGATGAAGGAAGCCTATTCCCTACAAATGAAAAATAAGGGACACAGAAAGGCTTTTGTGCCCAGAAGGGCCCCACAGGGTCCTGCTCAGTTTCAATATTACAAATAACTTTACACTTAATCCCACAAATATAAATTTATCTAAACTATATCATAAAAATAGAAATTCCTACCTAGTGTAAAAATTACAAAATTATTTAAAAATCTTGACATAAAGTATTATGTCTACATATTTGTCTAGGTTACTTTCTATCATTTATTCACAATTTCAAATTTTCATTTTTTATGCAAATTCTTTAATAATATTGAATAAAGAACAAATGCTAACCCATTATATGAATACAATATAACTTTTAAATAATAACCAATCATAGGCCATATATTAAAGAAAAATTCATATCACACTCATAAACATAGATGCAAATTTCATTAGCAAAATATGAACATACCAAATTCTTCAGTGTGTGAAAAGGTTAATTTTTCAAGTTCAGTTTTGGTTTACTCCTGAAATGCAAGTTTGTTATACCATTTGTAAACATATGGATGCAATTCACTACATTTCAATAGATGGCAAAATTAGAGCATTTGAGTGTAATAAACTTCATTCATGATAAAAATTATCTAAAACAAAAGAGGTATTACCATAAAGTTATTAATATTACCCACAAGCCTACATCAAACATGTTGCAAACGTGTGAAACATTAAAATATTTATGTTAAAACGTGAAAAAATCAAGGATTCCTGATATGACCAATTTAATTTAGCATTGCACCGTAGGTACTAGCGAAACCGAGCCGGCCCCTGTGGGGCTGTCTCTGGTACAAGTAATTTCCGTGTACCCCATTTCTTGTTTGTAGGAAATATGAGTTGTTATCAACCAATGCTCACAGAGGATGGGGGAGGGGCGCACTACCCAATAAAGGGAAATTCTAGGGGTACCAATTGCATCCACTACGTTTCACTCCTTGTACCACTCAGAACCATTTATTTCTCAAAATAACTTTACTCCATCCAGGCACATCTCCAGGATGTATAGGTTGGTTATTATTTCTGGGAAAATTTTCAAAAAGGGGACTCATAGTACAAACTATAGTACTCAGCACTTCAGTTGGTTGCAGGGCCATAATTGATGTTCATCATCTCTCTCCTCCACCCCCAATTTAGTTTTTCCCTTCCCTTTTTGCTAGCATTTCTGTTGGTCTACCTTACTTGCTTGGTGATTTGACTCAGACTCTCAGTACTTATCAGGTCATGGTTGCTGTTTCTTGCTCATTTAGAGAAAAAAACATGGTATGTGAGTTTAAAAAAAAAGACCTGAGTGTTAAACATTTTTGTAGCAGCAGCACTACCTACTCATAATGATCAAGGCCATTTACCCTTGCCAGCATAATAACTCTGTTTTGTATTTGCCCATCTGGCACTAGAACTCCAAAGTGACCTGGTAGAAGCCATAGATTTAAGTTTAATGGCCTTCTTAATTTGTACCCTAGTGTAAGTGTCCCCATTCTGGGGACCAAGATCTCTAGACACAATAGGGTATGCATGTTGCCGAAAGCTCAAATTCCCTAAGTGAGTTACTGGGAATGTTTATGAGTGGGGTCACTCCTACTTTCACTCCTTGGTCCCTGGACCAAGTGGTCTAGCTCTTGGTGATACAGCCCTATAAAATGGCCATTGGATTAAGACGAATAAAGGATAGTGCCCTGTCCTAACTAGATATTATCTTCATACCAGCAATTCATTTGTGCCATCTACAGGTTTTTCTGATGCTCCATTAAGGTGGTTGCTTCTACATGGTATGGTATGTAATATTGGGTTGGCCAAAATGTGCCTTAGGTTTTCAAGTAAAAATAAAAGACAACATTTTTCATTTTCACCAAGAACTTTATTGAACAACGTATTCACCCTTTTGTTTTACTACCTTCTGCCATTTTTCAGACAACTTCATAATTCCATCTTCCCAAAACTTTTTATCTTTTTGAGCAGAGAACTGTTCAAGGTTCCTTTTACAGTCTTCCAGGGAATTGACATTTTTTCCATTAAAAGAATTTTGTGAAGACTGAAATCAGTGGAAATCCGAAGGTGCAATGTCTGGTGAATACGGCAGAAGAGTCAGAACTTCCCAGCCAAGCTGTAACGGTTTTTGCCTGGTCACCAAAGAAACATGTGGTCTTGCGTTATCCTGATGGAAGATTATGCATTTTCTGTTGACTAATTCTGGATGCTTTTCGTCGAGTGCTGCTTTCAGTTGGTCTAATTGGGAGTAGGACTTGTTGGAATTAATTGTTTGGTTTTCTGGAAGGAGCTCATAATAGAGGACTCCCTTCCAATCCCACCATATACACAACATCACCTTCTTTGGATGAAGACCGGCCTTTGGTGTGGTTGGTGGTGGTTCATTTCACTTGCCCCACGATCTCTTCTATTCCACATTATTGTACAGTATCCACTTTTCATCTCCTGTCACAATTTTTTTTAATTATTTATTTTTTGGCTGCATTGGGTCTTCGTTGCTGAGCGTGGGCTTTCTCTAGTTGTGGCGAGCGGGAGCTACTCTTCGTTGTGGTGTGCAGGCTTCTCATTGTGGTGGCTTCTCTTGTTGCGGAGCATGGGGTCTAGGCACACGAGCTTCTGTAGTTGTGGTGCATGGGCTCAGTAATTGTGGCACACGGGCTTAGTTGCTCTGTGGCATGTGGGACATTCCCGGACCAGGGCTCGAAACCGTGTCCCCTGCACTGGCAGGTGGACTCTTAACCACTGCGCCACCAGGGAAGTTCCCACAATTTGTTTTAAAAACGAAACTTTTTCATTACGTTTTGGCAGAGAATCACACGCAGAAATACAGTCAAGAAGGTTTTTTTTTTTGCTTAACTTATGTGGAACCCAAATATCAAAACAATTAACATAACCAAGCTGGTGCACATGATTTTCAACACTTGATTTGGATATTTTGAGTATGTTGGCTATCTCCCACATCGTATAATATTGATTGTTGTCAATTAATGTCTCGGTTTGATCGCTACCAACTTCAACTGGTCTACCCATCCGTGGAGCATTGTCCAGCGAGAAATCTCCAGCATGAAACTTCACAAACCACTTTTGACACATTTGATCAATCACAGCAACTTCTTCATACACTGCACAAATCTTTTTTTGCGTTTCAGTTGTGTTTTTACCTTTCTTGAAATAATAAAGCATAATGTGCCAAAAATGTTGCTTTTTTTCCTTCCATCTTCAATATTAAAATGGCTACACAAAAATTCATCAATTTTGATAATTTTTTTTAAATGCACGCTGATATAACAGCTGTCACAATATAATCTAACAAAATTGTCTCGAATGAAGTTAAAGACAACTAAGTGCTACTAGAGGCATCTTACAGAAAAAACCGAACGAACGTTTTGGCCAACCCAATATGATTAGTGTATCCCAAGGGTGTGTACTCACCATCACATCTCCTTTTCTGTAAGGTTCCCTTGGTCTATGGTTATATTGTACAGAATCTCATGCTAGTTACCACTTAATATCTGTGTCCTCAAATGGTAGTACTAGATGAGACACTATTGGTAAGAAAAGCAAACCTATTTCCAGAATGCATGTCAGTCTCAGCCACCATGAAATGTTGTATTTTCTCGGGTGGGTGGAACTCAAAATAATTAGTAATCAAGTGGATTTTTGGACTCCTTAAGGGATGATGTCATACTGGTGGCTCAACATTGGTTCTGTTACTGGCAGGCTCTGGCTCTTACTGACTGGGAGAGTACTTAGTGGGAGGTACTTGAGAAAGTGTCAACAGTCTTGACTCCTAATAGAGCTGCCACTTTGAAGTCACATTTTACAAGCACTTCAAATTAGGATACATAAGTCATTGAAATTTTTCAGTGTGCAAAGCCCCAAAGTATGAGAGTCTCAGTAAATATAGATTATAGGCAGTAGGCTCAGAGGGTCTTCTTAGGAAAGCTGTATTCATTTTTTATATCTGCTTGCAGACAAAATCCAGATTGAATTGATTTCTCTTTTGTAGAAATTCACTAAAAATAAGCAGCAGTCAAGATATAACAGAATTCTGTATTTTTTCAGTATTTTCCTTTGAAGCAAGAGTTGACAACTACTGCACGCAGTCCAGCTGCCTCTTTTTATAAATAAAGTTGTATTGGAATACTGCCTTGCCCATTAGTTATACATTTTCTATGACCGATTTTGCTCTAAAATGGCCAAAGTTGGGCAGTTGTGAGAAAGACTGTATGTCCCATAAATCCAAAATATTTACTGTGTGCCCTTCAAGAAAGATTTTGCTGACCCTTGTTCAAGAGCTACAGACTTGGTTGATACTCAGTGTGCTTTTAATGTACTACCACAGTTTTACCGAATGTTTGCCATGACATAACAAATGTATATATCCATGTAGCCACCAACACAATCAAGATGTAGAGCATTTCCACCCCCCTACCCCGAGCATTCCTTCATGACTGTTACAGTTATTTTCCCACATCCCTAGTCCCAGGCACTGATATGTTTCTGTCACTGTAGAATAATTTGTCTATTCTCGAATTTCATAATAGTGGAATCATACTTTATGCACTATTTAGTGGCTGATATTGACTCAGCATAATGTTTTTGCAATCCATCCATGTTGGTGTAGGAATCAGTAGTCCCTTCCTTTTCCATTGCTTTCCAGTCAGTGAGTTATACAACTACAGAATCCAGTTTTTACTATTGGATTCTTATAACCAAACCACTCTGGTACCAAAGCTGTAGATTGGTTTCCTGGAACCTTGTGAATCAAAATGGCTGCTTTTGTGCCCAATATATCATCCCCATTCCTGAAAGTGAGAAAACATAATAGAAGGAATATAATATTTTCTTCTTTCTTTTAAAGATTCGAGTGATAGGTTCAACACATCTATTTTGCTCATTCTGTCCAGAATTTGGTCACATGGCTACAGTTAGCAGCAAGGGAAGCTGGAGAATTTGTGTGTGTGTGTGAGACCATATTACCAGTGAGAATTCTATACCTATGGAAGAATAAGAGAGAGGATAGTGAGGACAACTAGCAATCTTCCATGGTTCACCAATATGGCCACTGAAACACCTTCACTTTTTTTTTTTACTCATATAACATAGAAAAAATATGTTTTCTAAGGGAAGCAGCTCCAGATTTTCATCCAATTACTGCTTCTATCTCAAATTCCAGCATCTCTTGGTGATGCAAAGACTTCTACATCAGATCTCACTATGTCTTCTCATTGTATAGAAATATCAACTAAAAGATAAGTTATATACTCAATTCTCCATCAAATCCCTGTGTAACTTTTCATGGTCTTGGCCTTATACAGACTAAAAGACAAGTTATTTATATACCTCCCTACCCCCTCCAACATGCTCAATTATAATCCATGACATGCCTCACCACATCTGTGGAATTGTGGCTATAAATATAGTTGCTTACCAAAAAAACCTAAACATTCCTTGAGAGTGAATTAAATTTTTCTCACCTTCTACATATCCCAGCTTTGGTGCTCGAGAAACCTGTAGCTTGGAAATGTCAGTGGATACAGATTTTTAAAAATCTAGCTCCAAGTAAAGCTTGATATCTTTAGCTGAATGACAAGAAAAGAGTAGCACAGCAAGAAAAAAAAAAGCTTTTAACAAACCTGCTTGTTCTTGAGACAAATAACACAAAAATTTTGTACCCCTGACACCACAGAAAACACTGCATCAATTGGAGTCAGTGGGCAGGTCCATGTCTTCCAACTCCTCTTATGCAGTTACAATATGGTGTCCTTCCTCCTTGGAGCCTGTGAACAGAACTTTAATTTCCAACCTCCTCTCTGCAGTAATGAGGAGACACCCTTGCCACATAGAGCCTGTAGGTTGAACTCTGACATTCATCCCTACCATGAAGTAATCAGTTGTTGCTCCTCATCCTAGAAGCCCAGGGGTGAAATGCTGAATTCCATCCCTCACTTGAAGTTATGAGATGGTGACCATCTTACTCCCAAGCTTGTGCTGAGGAAACTATGGGGTGGAGTTCTAGTTCTGGGCAATACACTTGTGGGATAGAATAGAATACCACTGCATAGATTTTATAAACTAAATTGACATTTGAACCACAACCTTAAGTCTGAAGCAGAACACACATTCTGAACATAAACAGTTTGAATACAGCTAAAATAGATAATCCCTCTATATTAAGTACTTTGAAGTTGTTACTCCATTGTTTACTGAATTTCAGCGTTTCTGATGGAAATTTGCAGTTATTTATATCTTTGTTCCACTGTATATATGTTCCTCCTCAATCCAGATTTTTTTAAGGTTTCCTTTTGATATTGATTTTGTAAAAATTTTTATGATGTATTGGTATATTTTTCTTTGTGTTTACTGTAATTCAGTTTGTTGGCTTATTAGTTTTCATAAAATATGAAATACTTTGGCCACTGGTTCTTTTTTTTTTTTTTTTTTTTAATTTTTTTATTTATTTATTTTATTATTTTTTTTAGCTGTGTTGGGTCTTCGTTTCTGTGCAAGGGCTTTCTCTAGTTGCGGCAAGCGGGGGCCACTCTTCATCGCGGTGCGCGGGCCTCTCACTATCGCGGCCTCTCTTGTTGCGGAGCACAGGCTCCAGACGCGCAGGCTCAGTAGTTGTGGCTCACGGGCCCAGTTGCTCCGCGGCATGTGGGATCCTCCCAGACCAGGGCTCGAACCCGCGTCCCCTGCACTGGCAGGCGGACTCCCAACCACTGCGCCACCAGGGAAACCCGGCCACTGGTTCTTTATGTAATATTTTGGCACTGATATTTCCTTCTTCTCTTCTCAAAATCTAGTTACACATATATCAGAATGTTTGATATTATCCCACAGTTCCTTGAGTTTCTGTTCATTTTTTCACAATCTTTTTCCCTCCTCTGGTCTCCAACTTGATTGTTTCTAATGCTATTTTTTCCCCAAATTCACTAATAATTTCCTCTATCGTGTCTAATAAGCTCATAAACAACTTCCAGTGGTTCTTTCCTTTGAAATATTACAAATATTGCATTCTTCAACCCTGAAATTCTACTTGGTTATTTTTATATCTTCCTTTTTCCTCATTATGTTCATATTATCCTTTAAATCCTTGAGTGTATTCATAATAAATGTTTAAAAATCTTTTTTCCTGTGAATGTCTTTATCTGTCATTTCCGAGTATGTCTGTATTGACTGTATTTTCTCCTTGGTATGAGTTATATTTTTCTGCTTATTCTTGTGTCTAGTAACTTATTATTGGATCATGAATATTTTAAATGACATATTGTTGAATGTTTGTGATTCTGAATTTATTTAAGGAGGATTGGCATTTGTTTTGGCTAGCCGTTGTTACTTACAAATAAGCTTGATCCTCTCAAGGCTTCTTTTAAAGCTTTTGTCAAATGGATATCAAGTTAAAGTTATCCTAGGGGTAGTTTTCTTCTACTATTAAGCCATAACTCTTCTGATATTTCTACTGCATGTGCTAGATATTCAACAATAGATCTTTTCTATAGATCACCAAAATCGAACATCTCCTAATGCTGCTTGAGATAAGTGCCAATTATTTTTCTATGTTCTTTGTTGAGTTTATGGCTCCCTGTTATCTTTTTTCCAAACATCATGGAATTTTATCTTATGTTTGCAGAACTAGGTATTTGTTTACGAAAACTCAAGGGGAATTTAACACAGATTTCTAGAGCTCAAAATATGCCTATTTCCCTCCTCTCCAATACCTTGTTACAGAAATCCCAGCTGCATCAGGCTCCTTGTACAGCAATAAATTTCTCCTCAATCAGTGAGCCTGTCATGTTCTACTTGGATTCCCTCTCACTGCCTCAAAGTGTGTAAAATGCCTCAAGGCAGAAAGCAAGGGGGAATCACCTTTTTTGTTCCCCTTCACTCAGTGATCACAGTCTTTAGTTGCCTATTTCCAATATCTGAGACCGTTTCTTTTCCTGTATATTTTTTCTAATTTCCTAGGTTTTATGGTGGGAATCTATTTCAGGTACCAGTTACCCTGACATGGTGGAACTAGATTATGCATACATGCATTATTTTTAAATAAAATATTGATAAAGTGATACACTGCAAAATATTAAACAGATTAGCTTAACATACCCATTGGCTATAGGGCTTCAAAAATTCTGCATAAAGTGTATAAATATATATATATATAATTGAATTGTCAAATAGATAGAGGAAATCCTCATAGGACGAATTAAATAAGAATGGTAACATGAAGAGAAGCAAGAGCATAATTACAGAGTTTTCTTAAAGACATCTGAAAATCCTCATGTATGTATTTTACTGTTTTGATGACTTCTTGAGTGACATGGTATAATGTCTAGCACATATCATGAAGTTAAGATTGGGCACTTTTGCCTAAAGCCACAAATCCTTAAATGCTATACTTACAGCATTTACAGAACCTGTAAATTTCAGCTAAAATTGATCACAGTGGTATGTATAACCTTCAAATATTATATTGTGGAATGAAGAGGCATAAAATTAACTAAGCATCCATTTAAATAAATTAGAAAAATAGAATAAAATTGGAAAAAATAGGATACAAATAATAAAAACATAAGCAAAAAACAAAGATTAGTTAGAAAGGAGTAGCAACGTTGAAATTTCTTTAGAAAAATTAATAAAACTGAAAAACTTTTGAAATATTAAGGAAAAAGGAGATAATGACAAAAAAACATATTCTGCATGAAAAGTGCCAATTATTTTTCTAGAAATGATTTAAATGAGAGAGAGATAATAATATGAATTTTAAAAATAAGAATAATGAAATTGACAGATTCTTAGAAAATCAACTCAGAAATGACTAAAACAGGAAATTTAAATATTCCTTTTTTTGTTTTTATTAAGTTATACTTGACATAAAATATTATATTAGTTTCAGGTATAAAACATAGTGATTCAATATTTTTATACATTATAAAATAATCACCACAAGAAGTCCACTTACCATTACTCAAAAGGCAAGCTTGTTAAAATATTATTGACTGTATTCCCTATGTGTACATTACATACACTGACATTTATTTATTTATTTATTTATTTATTTTTAATTTATTTATTTTATTTTAATTTATGGCTGTGTTGGGTCTTCGTTTCTGTGCAAGGGCTTTTCTCTAGTTGTGGCAAGCGGGGGCCACTCTTCATCGCGGTGTGCGGGCCTCTCACTATCGTGGCCTCTCTTGTTGCAGAGCACAGGCTCCAGACGCGCAGGCTCAGTAATTGTGGCTCACGGGCCCAGCTGCTCCGCGGCATGTGGGATCTTCCAAGACCAGGGCTCGAACCCGTGTCCCCTGCATTGGCAGGCAGATTCTCAACCACTGCGCCACCAGGGAATCCCCTGACATTTATTTTATAGCTGGAAGTTTGTACCTCTTAATCCTCTTCACCTGTTTGTCCATCCCACCATCCCCTTCCCTATGGCAACTACCAATTTGTTTTTGTATCTATGGGTCTCTTTCCTTCTTTTGTTTGTTCATTTGTTTTGATTTTTAGATCCTACTTATGAGTAAAATTATATGATATTTGCTTTTCTCTGTTGACTTATTTCACTTAGTATAATACCCTTCAGGTCCATCCATGTTGTCGCAAATGGCAAGATTTAATTCTTTTTTTATGGCTGAGTAGTAATTTTTATGGCTATATATATATATATATATATATATATATATATATATATATATATATTCTTAATCTATTGAAGGATACTTAGGAGCTTCCATATCTTGGTTGTTATGAATTGTGCTGCAAAGAACATAAAAGTACATATATCTTTTCAAATTAGTATTTTATTTTTCTTTGGATAAATACCCAGAAGTGAACTTACTGGATCATATGGTAGTTCCTTTTTAGTTTTTTGAGGAACCTCCATATTGTTTTCCATAGTGGATGCACCAACTCACATTTCCACCAACAATGCGTTGAGGGTTCTTTTTTCTCCACATCCTCTCTGATACTTGTTATTTCTTGTCTTTTTGATAATAGACATTCTGACAGGAGTGAGGTGATATTTCATTGTGGTTTTGATTTGCATTTCCCTGATGATTAGTGATGTTGAACACCTTTTCGTGTGCTTCATGACCATCTGTATGTCTTCTTTGGAAAAATGTCTATTCAGGGTCTTCCGCCCATTTTTTAATTGGGTTGCTTTTCTTTTTCTTTTTTTAATATTGAATGTATGAGTTCTTTATACACTTTGTTTATCACCTCCTTATCAGATATACTATTTGCAAATATTTTCTCCCATTCAGTAGGTTGTCTTTTCATTTTGTCGATGGTTTCCTTTGCTGTGCAAAAGGTTTGAAGTTTAATTAGGCCAAGCTTTTTTATGTTTTCTTTTGTTTCCTTTGCCTGAGGAGAAAGATCCAAAAAAATACTGCTACAATTTATGTCAGAGTGTCTGCCTGTGTTTCCTTCTAGGAGTTTTATGGTTTCCAGTCTTTAATGCATTTTGAGTTTATTTTTGTATATGGTGTGAGAAAATTTTCTAGTTTCATTCTTTTACATGTAGCTATCCAGTTTTCCCAGCACCCCTTATTGAAAAGACTGTCTCTTCTCCATTGTATATTCTTTCCTTCTTTGTCATAGATTAATTGACCATAAGTTCATGGGCTTCTTTCTAGGTTCTCTATTTTGATCCTTTGATCTATGTGTCTGTTTTTGTGACAGTACCATACATTTTTTTTTTATAATGAAGCTGCTTTTCTTTCTTTCTTTTTTTTTTAATTTAGGGAAGGCTCTTTTATTTATTTATTTATTTTTATATTTCTTTTTGGCTGTGTTGGGTCTTCGTTTCTGTGCGAGGGCTTCCTCTAGTTGCGGCAAGCGGGGGCCACTCTTCATCGCGGTGCGCGGACCTCTTCACTATCGCGGCCTCTCTTGTTGCGGAGCACAGGCTCCAGACGCGCAGGTTCAGTAGTTGTGGCTCACGGGCCTAGTTGCTCCGCAGCATGTGGGATCTTCCCAGACCAGGGCTCGAACCCGTGTCCCCTGCATTAGCAGGCAGATTCTCAACCACTGCGCCACCAGGGAAGCCCCATACATTTTTTGTTACTATTGCTTTGTAGTATTATTTCAAGTCTGGGAGTATGATGCTTTCAGCTTTGTCCTTTCTCAAGATTGCTTGGGCTATTTGGGGTCTTTTGTGGTTCCATACATATTTTAGAATGATTAGTTCTAATTCTGTAAAAAATTCCATTGGTATTTTGATAAGGATTGCTTGAATATGTAGATTGCTTTGGGCAGTACGAACATTTTAATTATATTGATTCTGCCAATACATGAGCTTGGTATATCTTTCCATTGTTTTGTGTCACCTTCAATTTCTTCCCTCAACATCCTGTAGTTTTTCGGAGTATAGGCCTTTCACCTCCTTGGTTAAATTTATTTCTGGCTATATTATTCTTTTTGAGGCAATTGTAAATGGGATTGTTTTCTTTATTTCCCTTTCTGAGAGTTTGTTATTAGTGTATAGAAATGTGACAGGTTGATGTATATTAATTTTGTATCCTGCAACATTACTAAATTCATTTATTAGTTGTAATAGTTGTTTTGATAGAGTCTTGGGGGTTTTCTATACACAATATCATCTGCAAATAGTGACAGTTTTACTTTTTCCTTTCCAATTTGGATGCCTTTTATTTCTTTTTCTTGCCTAATTGCTGTGCCTAGAATTTCCAAGATAATATTGAATAAAAGTGGCAAAGTGAGCATCCTTGTATTATTCCTGATCTTAGAGGGAATGCTTTTAGCTTTTCACCATTGAATATGATGTTGCCTGTGGGTTTGTCATATATGGCCTTTATTATGTTGAAATATGTTTTCTCTATACACACTCTTTGAGAGTTTTAATCATAAATGAATGTTTCGTCAAATGTTTTTCTGCATCTATTGATATGATCACACAATTTGTATCCTTTGTTTTGTTCATATGGTGTATCACAGTGATTGATTAATGGAAGTTAAGCCATTCTTGTATCACTGGAATGAATTCCACTTGATCATGGTGTATGATCCTTTCAATCTATTGTTGAATTCAGTTTGCTAATATTTTGTTGAGTATTTTTACATTTTGTTCATCAGGGAAATTGGCCTGTTTGTTTGTTTGTTTATTTATGGTGTCTTTGGCTGGATTTAGTATCAGGGTAATGCTGACCTCATAAAAGGATTTTGGAAGTGTTCTTTCCTCTTCAATTTTCGGAATAATTTGATAAGGATAAGTATTAACTCTTCTTTAAATGTTTCATAGAATTCACCAGTGAAGCCTCCAGGACCTGGACTTTTTTGAGGGGAAGGGTTTTTTGATTACTGATTCAGTTTCACTACTTAATTATTCTTCAGTTTTTATATTTCTTCATGATTTAGTCTTGGAGGATTGTATGTTTCTAGGATTTATCCATTTCTTCTATGTTTTCTGATTTGTTGGCATACTATGATCCTTTGTATTTCTGTGGTGTCAGTTGTAATTTCTCCTCTTTCATTTCTGATTTTATTTATATAGGCCCTCTACCTTTTTTCTTTTTGAATCTGGCTAAAGGCTTGTCACTTTTATGTATCTTTTAAAGAACCAACTCTAGTTTTATTGTTCTTTTCCATTTTTTTGTCTTTATTTCATTATTTCTTCTCTGATCTTTATTATTTCCTTCCTTCTACTAACTTTGAGCTTTACTTGCTTTTCATTTTTTAGCTTATTTAAACATACATTTAGGTTATTTGAGATTTTTCTTATTTCTTGAGGTAGGTCTGTATTGCTATGGACTTCCCTTTTAGAACAGCTTTTTCTATGTCCCATGGGTTTTGGAAATTTGTGTTTCCATTTTCATTTTCTCAAGGCTTGTTTCTTTTATTTTAATTTCTACTTTGACTTCTTTATTGACCCATTGATTGTTTATTAGCATTAGTCTCAATGTGCTTGTGTTTTTTCCAGTTTTCTGGAAAAAATATCTTTTTCTATGCCTTCACTTTCATTCTATATATGTTTTTAGATCTAAGATCAGTCTCTTGGGGACAGAATATAGATGGGTCTTGTTTTCTTCTCATTATTATTTTTTAATCTTTTCAGCTGCCCTATGTCTTTTGAAAGGAGCATTCAGTTCATTTATATTTAAAGTAAATTTTGGGGCTTGTCTTCTCTTTCTTTTAGGTTTATTTTTATTGAGGTAACACGGGTTTAAGTTTCATGTGTACATTATATTTCTACTTCTGTATACCCTATAGCATCCTCACCACCAAAAATTTAGTTTCCATTCATCACAGTATAGTTGATTCCCCTTACCCATTTCACCCTTTCCCCCACCTCTTCCCTCTGGCAACCACTGCTCTGTTCTCTGTATCTATAAGTTAGTTTTGTTTGGTTTGTTCACTTTTTTTTGTTTTTTTGTTTTTATATTTGTCATATGAATGAAATCATACAGAATTTGTCATTCTCTGTCTAATTTCACTTAGCAAAATACAAAAAGACAACCTACCATATGGGAGGAGATATTTGCAAATGGTATCAATAGGGGCTAATATCCAATAAGGGTTATATACATAACTCATACAACTCAATAGAAAAAAAAATAACAATCTAATTAAAAATGGGCAAAGGACCTGAATAGACATTTTTCCAAAGAAAATATTTAAATGTCCAAAAGATAAGTGAAAAGGTGCTCAACATCATTAGTCACTAGGAAAATGCAAGTCAAAATCACAATGGGATATCACCTTATGCTTGTTAGAATGGCTAGTATCAAAAAGCCAAGAAATAACATGTTGGATAAAAGGGAATCCTCCTTCACTGTTGGTGGGAATGTAAATTGGGGTAGACAAAATGGAGATTTTTCAAAAAATTATGAATAGATCTACCATATGATCTAACTCTTGCACTTCAGGATATTTATTTGAAGAATATGAAAGCACTAATACAAAAAGACATGCACCCCTGTGTTCATCACAGCATTATTTATAATAGCCAAGATGTGTAAACGACCTAAGTGCCCATCAACAGATAAGTGGATAAAATAATTATTGATACATTATTGCCATTTTATTAGTTGTTTTCTGGTTGTTTTCGTAGTTCTTCTTTTCTTTATGTCTTCTTCTCTTGGTTTCTTCCTTTGTGGTTTGATGGATTCCCTTAGCGTTATGCTTGGATTCCTCTCAATTTTTCATGTATCCATTGTAGGTTTTTGGTTTGTGCTTACCTTGAGGTTCATATATACCGATCTGGTTTTATAGCCATCTTTTATTCTGATAGTCGCTTAACTTCTAAGGCATTCTAAAAGCACTACATTTTTAGTCCCCCCATGTTTTATGTTTTTGATGTCATATTTTACATCTTTTATTTTGTGTATCTTTTAACTACTTACGGTATTCATAGTTGATTGTGCTACTTTTGTCTTTTAACCTTCATACTAACTTTTTAAGTGGCTGATCCACTGCCTTTACTATATATTTGCTTTTACTACTGAGATTTTTCTTTTCATATATTTTCTTAGTCTCAGATGTGACCTTTTCTTTTCCACTTGAAGAAGATCCTTTAAAATTTCTTGTAAGGCTAGTTTAGTGCTGATGAACTCCTTTAGTTTTGTTTGTCTGGGAAAGTATCTTTCCCTCAATACTGAATGAAAGCCTTCCTAGACAGAATAATCTGGGTTTTAATTTTTTTCCTTTCAACACTTTAACTATATCCTGCCACTCCCCTCTTGCCTGTAAATTCTCTGCTGAAAAATCGGCTGATAGTCTTATGAGGTTTCCCTTGTATGCGATTAGTTGTTTTTCTTTTGCTGCCTTTAAGATTCTCTCTTTATCTTTAACTTTTGCCATTTTAATTATAATGTGTCTTGGTGTGTATCTCTTTGAGTTCATCTTGTTTGGGACTCACTGTTTTTCCTTTGCCTTGATGTCTGTTTCCTTCCCCAGGTTAGGGAAATTTTAAGCCTAATTTATTTGAAGTTTTCTTCAAATAAATTTTCTATCCCTTTCTCTCTCTCTTCTCCTTCTGGTGCCCCTATAATGCAAATGCTATAACACTTGCTATTGTCCGAGCTGTCCCTTAAACTCTCCTCATTTTTTAAAATTCTTCTGCTGTTCTGATTGAGTGATTGCCACTATTCTATCTTCCAGGTTGCTTGTCCATTCTATGTCATATAATCTGCTACTGATCCCCCTAGTGTATTTTTTTAAAAAAAAATTTCAGTTATTGTATTCTTCAGTTCTGATTTATTCTTTCTTATATTTTCTAGGTTTTTGTTGATGCTGTCACTGAGTTCTCCATTCTTGTCTCAAGTTCGGTGAACATGCTTATGACCCTTTCCCTGAACATTTTATCATGTAAGTTAATTATCTCCATTTCATTAGGGTTTTTTTTTTTCTGGGATTTTATTTTGTTCTTTCATTTGGAACCTATTCTTCTGTCCTCTCATTCTGTTTGACATTCAGTTTTTGATTCTATGAATTAGGCAAAACATCTTCCCCTGGTCTTGAAGGATTAGCTTTGTGTGGGAGTGTCCCCTGTGTAGATTGCTTGTGCCTGGTGGCTTTGGCAGGCCTGCTAGAGCTGGAATGTTCTGGGCTGGAGGCAGTCCCTAGGGGGGGCACTGTGCCTGAGGTTGCATTGGTAGGGTGACTGGGGCTGGATCAGGCCCAGGCCAGGGGCAATCCCTGGGGAGCACTGTGCCCATGGCCCCTTGGCACAGTGGCTGAAGCTGGATTGGGTCTGGACTGGTGGCAGTCCCTGGGTAGTGCTGCACCCAAGGCTTTCTTGGAGGGATGGCTGGGGCTGAAGCTGGAGTTGGCGAGGGTTGGGGGGAATCCTGGGGAGACTCAAACAGTTGTGCTCTCCAGCACCTCCAACCTCAGGGAGGGCTTCAGCAGTTCCGTGCTCATTTGGCAGAAGTTCTAGGTTTAGTAAATGGATTTTGTTCCCATATAGTCTAGGTGCCCTTTAAACTGCTGGGGTTTTTTGCTGTGTCCCTGGATGGGCAACTATGTGCTTGGGCCCCTCAGCTATGTCCCTCCCTATTACAAATCGCCATAATGGGGGTGGGGTTCCTGTGGCTACCTTGTCTCCATCTTTCCTACCTGTTCCTTCTATGTGCAGTAGCTCTTCAATAAGCCCTCAGATCTTCTTCAGGAGGAATTACTCTATATGTAGATGTAGATTTGGTGTATCTGTGGGAGAAGGTGAGCACAGGGTTTTTCCTATGCTGCTATCTTGCCCTTCCCCTGGAAATTTGAATACTCTTTGACAATTAGACTGAATAAATAAGTTAAATTTTTTTCATAAAGAAAACATTAAGACCCAGTTGTTCATCCAGTAAATTCTAACAACTATTTAAGGAATTCATGTTTGTTTTTTTTTTTTTTTTTAACATCTTTATTGAAGTATAATTGCCTTACAATGGTGTGTTAGCTTCTGCTTTATAACAAAGTGAATCAGTTATACATATACAATATGTTCCCATTTCTCTTCCCTCTTGCATCTCCCTCCCTCCCACCCTCCCCATCCCATCCCTCTAGATGGTCACAAAGCACCGAGCTGATCTCCCTGTGCTATGCGGCTGCTTCCCACTAGCTATCTAGTTTACATTTGGTAGTGTATATATGTCCATGCCACTCTCTCACTTCATCCCAGCTTACCCTTCCTGCTCCCTGTGTCCTCAAGTCCATTCTCTACGTCTTTGTCTTTATTCCTGTCCAGTCCCTAGGTTCATCAGTTAATATAGAAAACTCAGAAGAACTGTAAGCAAATTTATAATTAACTAGAGGGTTTAGACAGATTGTTGGATACAGATCAATGTAAAAAATAATTATATTTCTATAAATGAGCAAAAAGAAACTACAGTTTTAAAAATTTTTTCATAGTTTTTAAAAATAATTCAGATGGATTCTTTAGAAATGAGTATCTCTTATTGTAAGGGAACATTTATTTGAAGTTTAGCAATAACTTCAGATTTACTTCTGCAGCAATTTTGTGTGCTAGGTTACCTCAAATAAAATTAAATGGAATAATTATATTTAAATTTAGCATGTGTGCAACAATTTCTCATTACTTCTAACTAAATACTAGTTAGTCACTCATCTGTATGTATGAAGAAATATATCATAATTGATGTTCAGTAAATGATAGAAATAACTATTTCTACATGCTGAAATTGGTGTATTTTACCATACTTTTATCTTTCTGTTTTTCTGTCACTGGGATTTTTAATGAATATATTTATATTATAAAATCAATAAATACAATACCATCAAAATTTTAAAATAGTTCATTAGAAAATATATGCAAAGTGCTTGTAAAGTAATTTAAAAATAATTCACTAGAAAATATATGTAAAGTGCTTGAAAAGTAATTTTAAAATAAAGAAACCAAAATACCAATAGACATAACTATTTAACTTTATTAGTTAATGAGATAGAAATTAAAGCAATGATGTTATGTACTTTCCCTATCACGTTCATAAAGATGACAAATGGTTGATATTTTAAAGGGTAAGTTACAAGAAAATGGATACAAACATTAATTGTAATACTGCAAAGTATTTTTCTGGGAATTTTTCTCTGTGCATTAAAGCTTTAAAAATGTACATAGACACTAACAATTTCAATCCTATGAATGTTCCTAGGAAAATGATAATACAGTTTCACAAATAATGTGCATACAGACTTTCTTTCTTAAAATTTTATAATATAAAATGATTAGAAATAAAATGCTAAATACCCATCATTATATAATTAAGTAATACATTAGCATCACTAAAATTATACTGTAGAGCTATATGTACTGATATAGAAAGTATCTGAGCTATAGTATTGGAAAAGAGGCCATGCAATATAAGATCTATTCTTGAAAAGTAACATAAAACATCTATTTATGTAGATGACTCTGTGGATGAATATACATGAGGATGTCCATTGTGGCTAGCACTGTGCTGTAAGATGATTGGTGATTTTACCATCTTTTATATTTTCCTGAGTTATCTGTTGTTTTTTTTTTAAAGGAAGAGTATATATTACTTTTAGTATCAGATAAAATCAATATTATTTCTATTTTCAAAGAAAGAGAACACTTCATCTTTAATTCTCACCTTTACCTAATGGTGGTATGCCTCATTAATTAATGGATTTGTTCTTTGATTTTATAAAATTTATCTCTCACGTCTACAAACAGAAATGGAAATAATCAAGTGCAAAATGTCACAAACCTATCATTTTTATGACTACTATTTTAGCTTTTCATGGCTAAATCGTGTATAGTAATTACCCTTTTGATTCAGTTAGTAATCGCAGGTTTCTTTCCCTGAAATTCAGCTTTGGGCTCAAATTCATTCTGATTTATAGCCACCAATATTTAAGGTATATATTTATATCAAACGTATCAGTTAAATAGACTATAACTTAATATGGAAATTAAAAATTTAAACATTAAATTTTTACATTTTTTTAAATTAAAAATCATAGAAAACCCACATCTTTAATTGATTTAAGCTGTTAATGCTTTATCATTCTTTGAAACCTGATATCTGATGTTAAAAGAAACACATTTTGATCTCAGTTACCAACTTAATTTTAGATAACAAACAACTATATTGTACTTACCATGTGCTATTTTTCTTCTAAATGTTTTTAAAACGTTAGGTACTATTAGTATCCTCATTTTACTGAGACAGAGAGGCTGTTACTTGCCCAATATTACACAGCTAGTCATGGGTGGGGACAGGATTCAAAAATGAACTCTAAGAGCCTCACTCTTGATTTCAACTATTTTGAATATATACCCAGAAGTGGGATTTCTGGATCATCTGGTAGTTCTATTTTTAATTTTTGTGGAAACTTTATGCTGTTTTCCATGGCAGGTGCACCGTTTTATATTCCCGCTAATAATGTATAAGGGTTCCGATTTCTCCACAACCTTAACAACACTCGTTTTTAATTTTTTAAATTATAGCCATTCTAACAGATGTGAGAATATATCTCATTGTGGTTTTTATTTGCATTTCCCTTATGGTTAGACATGTTGAGCATCTTCTCATATACCTGTTGACCACTTGTATGTCTCCTTTGGAGAAATGTCTATTTAAGTCCTTTGCTCTTTTTTAAAATTGGTTTGTGTGTGTGTGGTTTTTTTTTTTTTTTTTGCTACTGAGTTGTAGGAGTTCCTTATGTATTTTTGAAATTAACCTTTTGTCATATACATGGTTTGTAAATATTTTCTCCCATTCCCTAGGTTGCCTTTTCACTGTGTTGATTGTTTCCTTTGCTTTACAGAGGCTTAAATTTCGTGTAATTCCACTTACCTATTTTTGCTTTTATTGCCTGTGCTTTTGGTCTCATATTCAAGAAATCATTGCTGAGACAAATGTCAGGAAGGTTTTCTCCTGTTTATTTCTAGAAGTTTCAGATCTTACACTGAAATCTTTAATCAATTTTGAGTTTGTTTTCATTTGGTGAAAGATAAGGGTACAATTTCATTCTTTTGCATGTGGATATCCAGTTTCCCCAACACCATTTATTGGAGAGACTATTCTTTCCATCATTGTGTATTCTTGGCACCCTTGTCAAAGATCAATTGATTATACACGCCTGAGTTTATTTATGTGCTCTCTATTCTGTTACGTTGGTCTATATGTCTGCTTTTATGCCAGTACCATACTGTTTTGATTACTGTAGCTTGGAAATATGATTTGAAATAAGAAGGTATAATGCCTTCAACTTTGTTCTTCTTGTTTATTATTGCTTGGGCTATTCAGGGTTGTTTGTGATTCTGTATGAATTTAAAAATTTGTTTTTCTATTTCTGTAAAATGTCTGGAATTTTGATGTGAATTGCATTGAATCTGTAGATCACTTTGGATAATATGGACATTTTAACAATATTAATCATTCCAATTGAAGGGGTATCTGCACTCCCATGTTCATGGGAAGATTATTCACAATAGCCAACATATGCAGACAATCCAACTGTTCATCAACAGATGAATAGATAAAGAAAATGTGGTATATACACAAAATAAAATACTATTCAGTCTTCATAAAGATGGGAATCCTACCATCTGCAACAAAATGGATGGATCTAGAAAACATTATTCAAAGTGAAATAAGTCATTAACAGGACAAATACCAAGATTCCTTTTATATAAGGCATCTAAAATAGTCAAACGTATAGAAGTAGACAATAAAATGGTGGTTACCAGGAAATGGGGGGAGGAATATGGGAATATGTTGTTCAAATATAAAGTTAATTATACAAAAGGAGTATGTTCCAGAGAACTGCTGTACAACTTAGTGCCTATAGTTAATAGGAATTGAGTACTTAAAAGTTTTTTAAGAAGGTAAATCTTAAGTGTTCTTTCTTACCATAAACAAAGAAACAAGCAAACAAAATAGGATACAGGGCAACTTTTGGAGGTGATGGGTATATTTACTACCTGGATTATAGTGATGGTAACACATGTGGACGTATGTGTCCACACTCACCAATTGTATACGTTAATTCTGTACAGGTTTTTATGTAACAACTACACCACAATATAGATGGGGAAGAAAGCCTCACTCTTAACAATTTTGTTCCCCTGCTTCCCATCTATCCTGTGAGAAATGAGGAGGAGGGGGAATGATTTTACTTCATGTGTTCCTTTTTATTTCTTTGAACAACAGGTGCAGAGTTGAGTTAGTCATATTCATTTCATTGCACAGTATTATCTTTGGTTCATGTAGAAAAGGCTGTAGCATGTAAGACACTACTCTAAAATTTAGTGGCTTAAAATAATATTTTTCATCTCAAATAGTTTGAGTCATGAATCTGTGAATTACAACCTTATTAGGTGGTCTGGCTCAACTTCAGAAAGAGTGAGACAAAGAGACAGCAATAATAGAGAGAAGGAGATATAGAAACAGAGGGAAAGTAAGGATCCAGCTAAATTTTTCACTATTGAATAAGTCAATTTCTGCAATACAAGTTGATTTGTGCCACCACTTTTTGCATATATCAAGTTCCCTTATGTACATGTGTACATAAAATTCTCTGTTCTGTTCATTTGTGTATTTCTCTGCCAGTTTCATACAGTTTTTAAACTCTGTGGCATTGACGTATACCTTAATAGATAGTTGGGTAAGATAGCATTATTTGCTCCCCTTTCCAAAATTCCCTTAGCTATTTATGGACTATTGCTTTTTCATTCCATTTTATGATGAAATTGTCAAGTTCCTAAAATTTCTTCCTAAAAGTTCAATTGAAATCAAATGAAATTTATAGATAAGTGAAATTTATAGATTATAGGGAAAATATTATCTATATAATGTTAAATTACCCCATCCATGGGCATTGATTGTACTTTATTTTATTCAGCTTTTTATTTTCCTTAATAGTGTTTTAATATTAACTCACTAAAATATTGTGTATTCTTTGTTAAGATTTCTTCTAGAAAATGTGTGTGTGTGTGTGTGTGTGTGTGTGTGTGTGTGTGTGTGTGGAGAGGGGAGCACGAGCTGTTTGGTTCAATAATACGTGAATTGATTCGTTTTTATGATTTTAAGTCAGGTTAACTTATTTGGTGTAACTCCTACTTGATCAAGATACATGTTATAGTTCAATGTTAAATTCAGTCATGTGTTATTTATTATATTCACATTTGTGTCCATCAGTATAATGAGCCTATAATGGTTTTGTTGGGGTTTTTTTTTGGTCTTTGTTTTTGTTTCTCTTTTTTTAAAAAAATATCATTTTATATTTATAAAATCAGTTTAAATATGCCTCATGGCATGAGTTGGGAATCTTCATATTACCTTGCTCTTTCTGAGCAGCTTGTTAACCCGCCTGTAAAACCATATGGGCTGAGACTTGTGTTGTTTTTGCTTTTATTTATCATTTGGTGGGGCAGCTTTTTATTGCCATGCATTTAAAAAGGTAGTTTGGGGACCATTCCAGTTTTATATTTACTTTTTTTAACCAATTATGACAATTTATATTTTTACAAAAGTGTATTAGTTTCATTTTCTTTTTCAAAATTATTAGCTTTGTGTTGTTTATGATATATAGCTAAAATACTGTGGTACTGTATTTTTCATTTTCTTTTATATTCACTGGCAACTTATTTTTTGATTCTTGATCAGTATTATCAGAGGTTTTACTCTCTTCTAAAGAATTTAAAGAACCAGATTTAGAAATCTTCTCTGTTGTTTTGTTGTCATTTTTGTGGCTCTCTCTTTTATTTATGTCTGCCTTATATTTAGTATTCCTTTCTTTCTTGTTTCTTTGGGTGTCTCTTATTCATTAAACTACTTATCTCATTTGTTTCTATTATTTCTTGTTTGTTGGTAAGTGTATATACAGCTCTGAATTTCCTGTGAGCACTACTTTGTATCCAACAGATTTTGTTATAAAATTCTTAAATCATTGTTCGGTTTTAGGTATTTTATAATTTTAAGTATAGTCTATTCTTTAATAAAACTATTATTTAGTGATAATTATTTTAGTGTTTAGCAATAAAAACTTTGAAAAGCTTTCATTTATTATTCAGGTGTAGTTCTACTGTATTATGTCCAGATGTATAATCTGTGTGATATTGAGGCTTTTTTTTTTTAACCTAACATATGACAATTATTTGGTGAATCATCTGTGCCCATAAAGGCTATGTATTTCCATTTTGTTGTAAATTTATTTTTACTATATGTTGTACATTGTATATTACAGATTGCATATTGTATGCATATTGCATACATTAGCTTAAACCTGTATGCTGTCTAGTTGGAAATACGGTCTTCCAAAATGGAATGTAGCCACTGCAAAATTGTAGACCATTAGGGAGCCAGAAGAATAAATACTCCAAATTCTTTCTCTTCTCTCTTGTGACTTCTATAGCCTGAACTCAACCAAAAGCCAGTGGGCAAGGGCAGATACAGTCAGTGGAGGTTAGTTTTCTAGGGCACTAAGAAGAATGGGGACAAATGGAGCGTGAGTATGGAAGAATAAACAGCTTCACTGAGTTGAAGTAGGCAAACATACAAACTCACTAAGTCCCAAGTAGCATTAATTGAAAAAATACACAAGTAAACATATTGTGGTGAAATTCCTCAATTTTGAGAAAAAGGAGATAACCATACACATTTCCACCACCCCCCCAAAAAACCCAAGCTAGTTATGAATAAAAAATTATCAGAAATACATCCAACATCTGAAAACTGTCACCTGGAAAATATAAAACAGTATATCTAGAACATTTATTTATTTAACAACAATTTATTAAATACCTACTAGATTCTAGCCACTATTATAAATGCTGGAGATATAGAAGTGAGGACTACTGACATTATTTAACAGAAGAAGACAGACAAATGAAACAATAAAAAAATAGAAAATAGATAAATATAATATAAATTCATATACTTAGGTTTGCTGTGGATAAAAATAAACCAGGATAAGAGTAAAATGGCATTGAAGAAAGAATGATTTTTTATCAGTCTGTAAAAGAAACAGCTAGGTGTCAAACTGGATTTCATTCTCCTCACTATGCAACCACATAACTACTCTTTTTACACACCAGAAGACAAGAGGTTTATTCTCTGGACTCAGAACCATCAGGCTGATACAGCATGGTCAGTATAATTAAGAATACTGTATTGTATACTTGAAAATTACTAAAGAAAGAATGAAGAAAGGAAAGGCAGGAGGAAGGGAGGGAGGAAGAAAAAAGAAACATCACACCGAGTCACAGGTAAGGGCTGCCATGCAAAAACTAGCAGAATAACTGAATATGAACCCAGTACCCCTAGATCCTACAGTCAACTCCAATAACCTTGAAAACTGTGTTTATATCTTACAACATACAATGCAGAATGTCTTGCAAAAGGAAAAGAAAGCCCTACAATGTCTGGCAGATTTAGATTTTCCAATGAAACATTACCATCCCTTGAGTGGATTCTGTCCATTGAAATTACCACATATTCACAGAGAGCTTTCTTTCAGTTTCTTAGTTCCTCTGTCAAAATATTTAATAGGAAGCATGAATTAGCAGTCATTTGATAAAAATGTATGACATAATAAAAAATAGACTTAAAATCAGAACAGAAGCCCTCAGTGGAAATAAAAATAACACAGAGAACAGATAAAAAATTTAAAATAACATAAATATTCTCGCAGAGTTAAGAGAATACACTGCATTGATGAAAGAATGGCATGATTCTATCTCTATAAAGGACACTCAGAAGAAAAAAGTGATTGCAAAAAGAAATAAATACAAAGTGTAGAAGATGAAGTTGAGACAATAACTTGGTGTGATGTTTAATTTTATGTGTTAACTTAACTAGGCCACAAGAGGCCCAGACATTTGGTGAAATATTATTTTGGAAGTATCTGTGAGGGTGCTTCTGGATGAGATTAGCATTTGAATCAATAGATTGAATTAAGCAGATAGCCCTCCTTAATGTGGGTGCATCTCATTCAGTCATTTAAAGATGTGAGTAGAAAAAAAAGATGAGTAACAAGTTAGTCCTCTTACCTGACTGTTTGAACTGCTACATTAGTCTTTTTCTACATTTGGTCTCAAACTGAAAAATTGGCTCTTCTTGGGTCTCAAGCCTGCCAGATTTCAGCCTGGAACTTACACTATTGGATCTCCTGGGTATTCAGCTTGACAACTGAACATCTTGAGACTTCTCAGCCTGTTGATTCTGTTTCTCTGGAGATTCCTGACTAAAACACTTGGAAAGACAAACAAAAAATAAATAAATGGCCATTGGAAGAGAAAATAAAAATTAATGGTCAAGGTGTATTAGTCTGCTTGGGCTGCCATAACAAAATACCATAGAGTAGGTGTCTTAAATCACAGAAATGTCTTTCTCACAGTTCTAGAGTCTGAGAAACCAAGATAAAGGTGTTGGCAAGGTAGGTTTCATTCTTAGGCCTTTTCTCCTGACTTGTATGCATCTACCTTCTTGCTTCATGTTCACATGACCTCTTCTTCGTGCATGCACAGATCTCTCTCTCTCTCTCTCTTTCTCCTCTTCTGAGGCCACCAATCCTATTGGATAAGGACACACCCTTGTGACCTATTTATGTCAATTACCTCCCAAAGGCCCTATCTCCAAATACAGTCACATGGGGCTTAGGGTTTTAACATAAATTTTGGAGGGACACAAGTCAGTTTATAGCACAAGGAGATTCAATGTCGGATTAAAAGAGGTTCAAGAAAGAGAGAAAAAAGACAATGAGAGAAGGTAAATAATAAAGAAACCATGTTAATCTTCAATTCTGATAATTGAAGGACATGAATTTCATGTCACACAGGTCCTTCGAGTGCTAGAATAAGCAATAAAAAAGAAAACCAGACTGAGATACATAATTAAAAAAATTTAAATAACTGAGACCAAAGATCATAAGAACTAGAGAGAGTAAAAAATAATAGTCTACATACAATTATTGGTGATGATAAAAGAAGCAGACTATTTTACAGCAGCTTTACAACAAAAAGGAAAATGGAGCAGTGCCTTCACAATTCTGAAGAAAAATGATTTAACAATGTATAATTCCATATTCAAGTAATCAAGTGTGGAAGAAAAATAAAGTCATTTGTAAATGTTGTGTCTCAAAAATTGCCTTCTATTCACCATCTTTTCCTGGAAAAACTGCTCCATAAAAACTAAGGTATAAACCAAGATGGATGACAGTATTGAATAGAGAAGGAATATAATCCAACACAGAATAGAGTTGAAGGGAAATTTCAGAACAGTGATGAAGGAAAATGATATATTTGTATATAGAGTAAGTAAAACATCTAAATAAGAACAGGAAGCAACACTATTACGTGATGAATTACTTCAAAGGAAAAATTAAAATTCTACCTGACTGCTTTGAAGCTATTGAGATTATAGTCATACTTATTTTGAAAATTTTGCTGATAAATTAATAATAAGTATATAGAAAGTTATTTAAATAAAATCTTTGGCAGCTATAAACACAAGGAAAAACAAAATTCCTACAAGGAAGGAAATGTAACATTCCTATAATGTGACGTTACTATAATATGGAGACTTGCAGGAATGAAAAAGCCAACTGGACACTGAACTCCAGACTGAATTATAAGCAGAGGTTCTAAAGCAAAATCCTTAGAAGCGGGTAAACTTGTGGCATGCCACGTGTAGGCCTAGAACCTGTTATCAGAGATGGGATTAATAGAGTTTCCTTCCCATGCAAACCGACAGTTTCATATGGCCTTTAGAAGGCTGCCATTAATTTGAGAAATAAGGAGATATAGAGAACAGAGAAAATAATGAAATGAATTGGCCAGTAAATGCTTTCAGGATTGAAAACAATATCTAAACATCTTTGTTGGTGGTTATTTGCACATGGAACTTACTAGAAACAAACAGAACATACATCTTCTTTAAAATAACCCTAAACCTAGCCTAGAAGAGCCTGTGAAAAATGAGCCCTAAAATTTCCCAGGTTTCCTAAACCATATAAATACAAAATTGATAAAGAAATCTTCACAGCTTTCAAAGATAACATCCTGTATTATGCCTACTTCAGATTTGGTCTTGGAGGATAGTGGATGAGCACTTATCTCCCAGAAGGCAAAACCAAGGCCAAGAAAAACATGGAACAAAGGAAATATCTCTAGAAAGAGGAACCATAAATTTCAAGGTGGAATAACAAAACGTTTAAATCCTTTCTAGGACATACAGATGGCCAATAGGCACATGAAAAGATGCTCAACATCACTAATTATTAGAGAAGTGCAAATCAAAACTACAGTGAGGTACCCCCTCACACCAGTCAGGATGTACATCATTAAAAAGTCTACAAATTACAAATGGTGGAGAGGGTGTGGAGAAAAGGGAACCTTCCTATACTGTTGGTGGGAATGTAAATTGGTGCAGCCACTATGGAGAACAGTATGGAGATTCCTTAAAAAACTAAAAATAGAGTTGCCGTATGATCCAGAAATCCTACTCCTGGGCATATATCCAGAGAAAACTATAATTAAAAAACATACATGCACACCAATGTTCATAGCAGCACTATTTACAATAGCTAAGACATGGAAGCAACCTAGATGTCCATCAACAGATGAATGGATTAAGATGCCGTATACATACACAATAGCATACTACTCAGCCATAAAAAAGAATGAAATAATGCCATTTGCAGCAACATGGATGGACCTAGAGATTATCGCACTAAGTGAGGTAAGGCAGAAAGAGAAAGACAAATATTATATGATATCACTCATATGTGGAATCGAAAATATGACACAAATGAACTTATTTATGAAACAGAAATGGACTCACAGACGTAGAAAACAAACTTATGGTTACCAAAGGGGGCAGGGGGTGGGGGTGGGATAAATTAGGAGTTTGGGATTAGCAGATACAAACTACTATATATAAAATAGATAACCAACAAGGTCCTACTGTATAGCACAGGGAACTATATTCAATATCCTGTAATAAACCATAATGGAAAAGACAATGAAAAAGAATATGTATATATATGTATAACTGAATCACTTTCCTGTACACCAGAAACTAACACAACATTGTAAATCAACTTTACTTCAATTGAAAAAAATAAAATAAATAAAACTTAGAAAATAAATCCTTTCTAAGCCTGATGATCTTTACACTTTGTCTCCAAGAGAATTTAATAGCAAATAAAGAAGAGTGAATTTTGTGTCTTTCCTCTACTTCCACTTTCTAAATGTGATTTTTTTTAGCTTTAATTTATTTATAATCCACCATCATTTATTGAGGAAAAGATAATTTGTTTTTTAGTACATAGGTTACTGCATAATGATGAGCCATGTCTAGGTGTCATCAGAGGACTACACATCATCACTGTATCTTACCCTTTGTATTGTATGTAGTAATTACATAGGACATTTGAATTCTCTCTCTTGGTATATCAGTCAGAATGGGATCGATTATATTGTGGTAACAAATAATCTCCCCAAATACCAGTAGCTTAAAACACTGTCATTGGTTATGGAGGGCACTGTTTTGTATAACACATGCTCTAGGGCTCTGACTGATGGACCAGCCATTTGCTCATATGATTCTTGTCACTAAGGCAGAAGCAAAGAGAGCTGAAATTAAAAAAAAAAAAAACAATTGCTGGGCCACACCAAAATAGGTAATAATAAAGAGAAAAATCTCAAAAGCAAATAGAGGGGAAAAAGTCATATTATATACAGAAGAATAAACACAAGAATTGCAGTTAACTTCTTGAAGAATAAAGTGCAGTCCAGTAGACACTAGAGCAATTAAGATCAAGAATCCCTTCTTCTGTGGTATTCTGTCTGCTGTTAAGACTATGCAATGCTAGTTTATTGCATATATTTTATTTTTAGTTCTATAATTTCTAACTGGTTCTTTTAAGAAGGTTCAATTTATCTCTTTAATTCTCCTATCTTTGTACTAATTCTGTCCCTATTATCCTGCAAAGTCTTAATACATTTATAATAACCTGTGGATCTGTTTTCATTTTCTTCTATAATCTCTTAGTTTTTTTAATCACATCATCTTCTTTTCTCAAATGCTTGAAATTTTTTTATTGTGAATTGGGTGTTGTATATAAAAATTTCAGAAATACTTTGATACTCTAGATGATGTTATAATTATCTAAGAAGGAATTATGTTTGCTATGCCAGGCAAATAAATTTTTAAAAAAACACTTTAACGGAATTAGAATTTGAGATTATTTTAATAAGGTTTCTAGACCCTAGAAGGGCTATTTTTTATTATTCATCTTTCCTCTATACCTTCACTTCCATTTGTCTCTCATTGCTCTAAGTCTTTCCAAACTGCTGTCCATTCTTATGGCCATTCAGATGGATGTAGAGATGTCCCTAGGGAAATGTGAACCAAATTCCAGTCTGACATCTCAGAATTTTTTCCCTCGATCTTGGTGTCAAAATATTTTTCTGCCTTGTTAGTTTTTAAATGCCTTCAAATCAGTGGATACAGTGATATATAAATGTATGTGTAAGTAGATATAGATAAATATATAAACATATAGCAATAGTTTATCCAAATCTTGTATCTGTTTCCATCAGGAGTGTTATTCAAATTGCCTACTCTAAAATTATTGCAAGGCAGAATATCTCTTTTCATTGCTATTGCTACTTTATATGAAGTGTGTTATTTCTCTGGTAGCTATTTGTGGGCCTTTGGTGTAGTTTTGGGAGGTGTAACAAATGTGTTCCTAACTAACTGGAATTCTACCTTATTTACAGAAAAAAAAATACACTATAGGATTTTGTAATGGTTGATTTTTGAGTTGTTTTAGCCTTAATTTCTCTTTAACTTTGAACAATGGTAGCTTTCTGGCTCCCCAGACTGAGAGTCTCAGTTCCCCATAATGCACCATTGACAGACTGCTTTCTGCAATGTTGATGAATGTGTATGTGTTTCATCATTAATTTCTAATATCCCACTACAATTAGCATCTAGAGAAGCTCTTGCCACGAATATGTGCTTTTCTTTTTAAATAACACTCATAAAAGTTGGGAAATAAACATTCTTTTGCTACTCTGATTTGTTACTGCATCAGTTTGTTGTTTTTTTTTTTTTTTTTGGTCTGTGTTGGGTCTTTGGTGCTGTACATGGGCTTTCTCTAGTTGCAGCGAGTGGGGGCTATTCTTCGTTGAGGTGCACAGGCTTTTCATTGCAGTGGCTTCTCTTATTGTGGAGCATGTGCTCTAGGCAGGCGGGCTTCAGTAGCTGTGGCACATGGGCTCAGTAGTTGTGGCTCGCGGGCTCTAGAGTGCAGGCTCAGTAATTGTGGTGCACAGGCTTAGTTGCTCTGCGGCATGTCGGATCTTCCCGGACCAGGGCTTGAACCCATGTCCCCTGCGTTGGCAGGCGGATTCTTAACCACTGTGCCACCAGGGAAGTCCCACTGCATCTGTTTTTGCCGCGGTTCCCTGCTACCAAAAACACTGTTTCCACTTACAATTTGTTTCCAGACTCTAACAGCATAATTAAATTTATAAGACACACATGACCTGATTTCTTATAAAAATTATTATCTGACTATACAGATATGGAACTTTTAAAATAAATAGTGTATCTCCTCTCAATTAACATATTTAACAAATTAATGGGAAGAAATTAGATAGAGCCAGCAGTTGTATTTTTTGCTGTCCTGCAGGCAGAATCTAATGTATTTTTTTTATTCTTAAGAGTCCATGCCCTGTGACAGTCAAATTGCATATTTCCTGAATTGAAGAGTCACTTCATTCCTTAAAACATCTGTTTATGAATATATTTGTAAAAATAATGACTATTTACAAAGTTTTATGGCATAAATGTGAGGTTTACAATAATGAATATTGAAATTTTTTCAAGCAAAACATATTGGAACTTTCTGGTAATTTTTTGGAAAAAAGATTATAAATGTGAGTAGATGATAAAATCCCTATAAGTTTAATTTATTTTTATTTCTTATGCATGCTTCCTCAAACCAATGTATAAAACAAATAAACCACATAATTCTACTGAAATGCTATTGGTTTTGAATGTTGGTTTAAAGGAGAATTGATTTCATTATGAAGAAAATTATTGATGTTTGTGACAAGAATGACTATGACTTTTTCAATTATTTTTAATTAGCAGCATTTAATTTTTACAGTAGTTTTAGGTTTATCAAAAAATTGAGAGAAAAATACAAAGTGCCCATATACTCCCTCACTCAAAATAATTTCAAGGTTTCTAAGTATTTTATTGCAATGAATTTCTAATTTAATCTCATTTTGGTTAAATAATATTATCTGTATGATTTCTGTCTTTAAACTGATTGAGACGTAGTATTGATATATACTGTTGATCTAAAATAAATAGACTGCCAGTTATTTCTCCAGCAAAAAAAATGGGTTTATTCGGGATCAGTGAAAAATTGCAATTCAGGGTCTGCAAACACGGTGAGCCAAGTACAAGTCCCCCTGAACAGCAAGGGAAGGTGAACTCTTTTATAGAGATGACAAGGAAGTTGGGAGGAGTAGAGTCCATGGCTTTTCATTGACTGAGTCCTTGCCAGGAAAGAAGAGGAGGCTGTCTTCTTCCTGTTGGGCTCTGTTATCATCGCAGGGCATGAGACCTTCCCCTTCTAGCCTCCTGACTCCATTTAATTGAGGTTTCTGTTTATTAATTTCTACTATAGCAACATATATTCTATCTGACATATGTTGTGTGTGCCTCTTAAAAGAATGTGAAAGATGAATATAAAAAACAATTGACATTTTTTTATGTTGTCATAATTGACTCTTTCTAGTATCATAAAATTTCCTTCTATGTCCCTGGACATACTCCCTGTTGACTTCTACTTTGTGTGATATTAATATAGCCATAATAGCTTTCTTATGGCTCATGCTTACATGGTAGGATTTTTCCACTGTTTTAATCAACCCGAGTCTTTTTTTTTAAATTAAAACTTTATAGTAGTTTCTCTAGAGATTGCATTGGAATCTTAACTCACTAAGGTGGACGTTCAAAAATGTTACAATATTAGATGACCAACAAAATATTATTAGAACTGTGTAATTTCTTTTACTCACCCTCACACTTTTTGTGCTCTTGTTTTCATATATTTTATTGTATGTATGCTGTAAAGGTTACAATCAATTATGGTTATCTTTGCTTTAGTTTGTCAAAAAACTTCGAAAGAAATTTTATATATTACACATATATTAAAATGATATAATAGTCTGTACACATTGTGCTTATAGTTAACAATACTGTATCATACACTTACAAATTTAAGAGGGTAGGTCTCATGTTATCTGTTCCTACCACAATAAAAACATGAAAAAATATAATTACTAAAAATACCCATAGATATATTGTTATATAAAAAAATATATTATTATATGTAAAGATATAAAATAAACATAGTATATTCTTTCCTTGGTTGTTTCAAGTGAACTGATGAGCCTGTTGAAGGCATTCTTCATAGTCTTGCGAAGTACTCTACACCCTAACACAAGGTATCTCAGCAATACTTTGAAACTTGTTATGCACTGAGGGCAATCATAGAAACAGCAAACCTCAATTACAGCCGAACTCCCAACTAGATTAACTCATCCACATAGATTATAGGCCTAGGAGAAGGAAATACCTGTTTACATTCAGGCATTAAAAACTATTTACCTCAGTCTCTATTCTCCTAAACAAGGTGTACAACTTTCTGCAATAACAAAAAATTTTAAAGTATATGAAAAAGTAAGAAAAGCACACTCCCCAAAGACAAAGCAATCATCAGAAGCAATCGTCAGAACCAGTCTGAGATACAACACAGAATGTTGAAACTATCTGACAGAGAATTGAAAATAATTATGATTAATGTGATTAATATTCTAATGGAAAACAGAAAACATGCAAGATCCAATATAACTAAAGTCATTGAGAGATGAAATTTGTAATAAAAAATCATGGAATAGCTATAAATAAAGAACAAAGTAAAGGAGATAAAGATTGTCTTCAACAGACTCATTAGTAGACTTGAGATAATCCAGAAAAGAATCAGTGAACTTGAAGAGGGGTAAATACAAATTTTGCAACTAGGAAAACGAAGAGAAATACTTATACAGTGCTTCACTATGTGCCACATATTATTAAAGGTGTTTTATATATGTTAAATTATTTAATTCATTTTAATGATTATATCTGGCAGGTGCTCTAATTTTTCCTATTTTACAGAAAAGAGTCTAGATATTAGGTTAGTTTCCATGATTTTCCAAAGATCACATAGCTAGAAAATGGTAAAGCTGAAAACTGAACAAAGGCAAAGACCACATGCTAGCTCTGGAAGTTTATCACTGGCATAATTATGTTCTGCTCTTTGGCATTGACAGGGTTCACCATAGTTAGTATATATATGCACTTAATGAAAATAATAGCATGAGTATTGGTGCCAAAGAGATCAGGTCTCTGGGTCCCAGTCTATGCAAACTTGACAAAATTACTTAACCTTCAGTGCCTGCTATTAACTCAAGCTTTATGTCCTCCCTAAACTCATATGTTTAAACATAACCTCCAATGTGATGGTATTTGAATATGTGGCCTTTGGGAAGTAATTAGGTCATGAGGGTGGAGTGCTCATGAAAAAGACATCCCAGAGAACCCTTCCACTATGTGAGGACACAGCAAGAACACATCCATCTATCAACTAAGAAATGGGCCCCCACCAGGCATCAAATCTGCTGGTGCCTTGAACTTGGACTTCCCAGCCTCCAGTACTGTGAGAAATTTCTGTTGCTTAAGCCACCCATTCTATGTTAATTTTGTGATAGCAGGCTGAACAGCCTAAGGTAATGCCTCAGGATCCTCATTTGCACAATGGCTGTAGTGATAGCAGTTGTCTCAACGAGTTATCATGAGAATTAAAATATTTAAGCCATTTAAATATTTATCATAGCACCTGACATTTAGTAAGCTTTCTATAAAAGCTATTTTTAAAAGTTTGAACTATGATATAGGTAGTTTACTTTCATACAAATAATTTCCTTTATCTGTGTGTTGATAAGGAAAGAGAAACAGGTTATTTGGCCTACTAAAGATTTCAACAATTAAATAGAAAAAAAATTCTAAACTTACTTTCTTTCAAAGTATTGTGCATCTTTGTTTGAGCCAGAAAATTAGAAAACTTTTCATAAGCAAGACTGTTGTTATACTTGTCAGAATTATGTGAATAATTGCTTCAATTTTTTACTTAAATTTGTCCACAGAGAGAAAGATGTTGTCATTCTTGAGTGCATACATTATAATTATATGAAAAATACTGTTTTTTTCTCATTTTTTCTTCATTGGAAGCACTCTTAGTTCTGGCAGCCTTTCCCCACAATCAAAATCTTGCCTGTTACCTCTTTCCTTGTAAGAATTGGCAGGTCTTGTTCAAGCTCCTAAAATCAAACATTTGAAGTAAAGGAGAACAATTTAAAACAGGATAATATCTGAAAAATTAAAAAAATAAAGAGAAGACTGGAAGACTGATTGAAATAAGTTAAAAACACAAAAAATCTGTGTCATATGAAAGAAAAAGAAAAACAAAGGAAAATAAGAGAAGCAAATATAATATAAAGCATGGGGACAAGGGTAAATTGAAAGAGTAGAAAAAAGGAAGAATATATAAGTAGAGATAAAATATTATTTGTTGTTATTTGCAAAACAGGAATATTAACTTACTTATGCAAAAGAAAGCTCAGTAATGGTGGCTATTTACTCCAAATTTATTTTTAATATTTTTCAAGTTTAACAATAAAATTAAAAAGACAAAATGCTAAACAAAATGTAAAAATGCAAATTAAACCTTTATAATACAGTATCTGATGGGTATTGAATTTTTAAGGTCTTATATTGATATTCTGTTGTATTATCTCTGATCTATCACTGGAACTTAATTTTTACAGCTTGCTGTCAGCTATCACTGTGGGGAATTTAGGGATGAATTCCCAAGGGGATTTAGAGATTCTCAAGGGGGATTCATCAGTCGAAAGTAGCTGGTCCGAAGATGTCAAAAGATGACTTGCAAAGGAATGAACACAGGCCTTGAAAATGATGCTATTTCAGAGGGTGAGAAACACCTAGACAGATTTGTGGATATATAAGCATTCCCAGAAATAAGTGGGAGGGGGAAATTGTTAAAAGTCTAGACCTTTAGTGACAGTGAAGTCTTCTAAACTATTGTGATGTTAGATATTAGATAACCTTCATTTAGTGCTCACATTGCATTTTGCTAAATTCTTTTCTTGCAATATGACATTTAATTAAGCAATACTACAAGTTAGTTGTTTTTATTATTTTTATTTTCTAGATGACAGTGCTTGTCTATGGCCATGCAGTTTGTTAATGACACTTAACAAACTCAAAGCTAGGCATTCTGCTTCCAGGGGGTTAACTCTTATTAACTCTTATTGACTTCAAAGGCCTGAGTATTCAGGTTCACTTGACTTTTGTAAGAAAAAATCCAACAATTTTAAAACAAAATGCTTGAAACAAAGTCCAGAACCCATGCCTTTACAAAGCACCATCACATGGTGGTGTGATAGACCCAGAAGATAATCCAAGTTGGACTTGCAAAATTAGTTTCTTGGACAACACTGGTTAGAAGTGACTACTCTTCTTCAGTGTAGTAAACTAATTGTAAAAAAATGTAGACTAATTGTAAAAATTCCCCCAATTCTTCAACCATCTCTGTATTCAGACCCTTTCCATTGTGACTCTTTTTTTTTGTTCCTGCTACGTGGCATGCAATATCTTAGTTCCCTAACACGGGATCAAACCCATGTCCCCTGAAGTCCTGCAGTGGAAGCCCAGAGTCCTAATCACTGGACAGCCAAGGAATTCCCCCTCCATTGTGACTTTTAAATTGCTCCTTTTACAGTGTGATGTCTGTTTTCCCACCCTTTGAATCCAAGCCATCCTTGTTACTTGTGACAAGGACTCAACTCTCTCTTGACCAAACTCTAGGCCCAATCATTGTGCATGTCCACAAGAGCCCAGTTTTAGCAAGAATCCTGTCAAGCTGATTTAGCCAGAATCCCCCAACCTCAATGTTTAATCACTGTCTTCATCCTACATCCTCCCCCATGAGATATGCAATCACCTTGGCCTAACTTTAGCAAGAATCCTATTAGGTCAGTTTAGTAAGAACTGCCCTACCCTCTTAGTAATTTTCCAGCCACGAACTCCCCTCCCACAGATATGCTCCTTGGCTATAAATCTCCATTTTTGCTTGCTGTATTTAAAGTTGAGCTCAATATCTCTCCCCTGCTGTAAAACCACACTGCATTAGTTATACCTGTCAAGATGATCCTGAATAAAGTCAGCCTTAGCATTTTACAGTGCCATAACTAACGTTTCTTTTACATGTGATTTGACCAAAATCAGCAGAAATAAACGTGTGCCAATTCCAATCCTGGATTTCATGATGCCTTACAAACTGCCATTCTCTTTCAAAAATCTGTCACCATCATAGTAACAGGACCTGGCTAGCCTGCTGGTAGTATGTGAGAGACACATGGAGGGGGCATGAATGGTACCAGTTGAGTTCATTCTAAATCAGCAGAATCGCCCAGATGGCTCATAGATTTAAGAGTAAAAATAAATATTTATTGTTTTTTGTCACTAAGGTTTTGTAAATTTGTTTTTATATGGATTATTGTACCAAAGATAACTGATGCATTAGGAAGGAGAAGTTGTGTACTGATATTAGAATCTAATTTATATCTTTTGGTGGGTCTGGCATAAAATAGGTCCAGTAAACTATATATGTCTTTACAAACTGTGAGTTTAGTTTTTCTCAATAAGCCCTTTCATCATATTTGTATGTTCCAAACATAGAATAATTTCATACATATATATATATATTTCGTGTGTGTGTATATATATATATATATATACACACGAAATATATATATACATAAAATGAGTGAGGTTTTTTTGTTTGTTTTTCTATCTGTATCTGTATCAGCTATGTTTATCTACAACCTAAAACTGTATTTCTAATAAAATTTTATACAGCGTTCTTATCTAATCATAGTATTAAGCCTATTCTCTTATCTCTCACAGCCATGCTATTCTAACAATCATTTGTGAGTGATTTTCCCTTAGAAATAAAAATTACATATTGTAAGAGGTACAATTACATTGCTGTTTCCTTTGTTTGATCTTAAACCATTATAGATTTTTCATGAACCTGCACAACATAATTTCCTTTCATATTTAATGGTCATACTGTTTTCCATTACATTGATACACCATAGTTTACTTAAACATTCATTGACTGTTAAACATTTAGTTTGTCATAGCTTTTTTCTGCAGTGCAAACCTTCCCACACACCCTTAATACACCTGTAAATTCAAAGGTAAAGTTCATGAGAACTAAATCAGCATTTGAAATGCAGCTATAGTTTCAGTTCTGCATAGATCAATAATTACCAAAAATTCCTAGTCTAGCTATGTCACTTATTATACTGACTTATTTCTTAATTGCCTGCATATATTTCTTGAATTTTTTTATAGCTTTGCAGGATCTTCTTTTTTTTAAATTGAAGTATAGTTGATTTACAATATTGTGTTAGTTTCAGGTGTACAGCATAGAGATTCCATATTTTTGCAGATTATACTCCATATAATGCAGTTATTACAAGATAACAGGTGTAATTCCCTGGGCTAGACAGTATATCCTTGTTACTTATCTATTTTATGCATAGTAGTTTGTTTCTCCTAATCCCGTACCTCTAATTTATCCCTTCCCCCCACCCCTTTGGTAACCACAAAATTGTTTTCTATATCTGTGAATCTGTTTCTGTTTTGCATATACATTCATTTGTATTATTTTTGGATTCCACATATAAGTAATATTATACAGTATTTTTCTTTGTCTGACGGACATCAGTAAGCATTAATAACCTCTAAATTCATCCACAATGCTGCAAATGGCAGTATTTCATCCTTTTTATGGCTTAGTAATATTCCTGTGTGTGTGTGTGTGTGTGTGTTTGTGTGTGTGTGTGTGTATGACTTCTACGTATTCCAGTCATCTGCTGATGGACACTGGTGTTCCTTCCATGTCTTAGCAATTGTAAATAATGCTGCACGTATCTTTTTGAATTAGGGTTTTTGGATTTTGTGGGGGATATATATCTAGGAGTGGAATTTCTGGGTCATATGTAGTTCTATTTTTAGTTTTTTGAGAAACCTCCATACTGTTTTCCACAGTGGCTGCATCAATTTACACTCCCACCAACGGTGTATGAGGGTTCCTTTTTCTCCACTTCCTCTCCAGCATTTATTGTTTGTAGACGTTTTACTGATGTCCACTCTGTCTGGTGTGAGGTGATACCTCATTGTAGTTTTGATTTGCATTTCTCTGATAATTAGTGATGTTGAGCATCTTTTCAAGTGCTTGTTGACCATCTGCACTTCCTCTTTGGAAGAATGTCTGTTCAGTTCTTCTGCTCATTTTTAAATTGGGTTGCCTGTTCTTTTTGATGTTGAGCTGTATGAGCTGTTTTATATATGTTGGATATTACCCCTCATCAGTCATATCATTTGCAAATATTTTCTCTCATTCAGTTGGTTGACTTTTCATTTTGTTGATGCTTTCCTTTGCTGTGCAAAAGCTTTTAAGTTTAATTAGGTCCCATTTGTTTATTTTTGCTTTTGCTTCCCTTGCTTTAAGAGAAGGATTTTTAAAATATTGCTGTGATTTATGTCAAAAAGTGTTTTGCCTACATTCTCCTCTAGGAGTTTTATAGTACTGTCTGGTCTTAAATTTAGGTCTTTAATCCATTTTGAGTTTATTTTTGTATATGGTGTTAGAGAATATTTCTAATTTCATTCTTTTACATGTGGCTGTCCAGTTTTCCCAGCACCACTTGTTGAAGAGACTGTCTTTTCTCCATTGTATATTCTTGCCTCCTTTGTTATTGATTAATTGACCATAAGTGTGTGGGTTTATTTCTGGGCTTTCTGTTCTGTTCCATTGATCCGTATGTCTGTTTTTGTGCCAGTACCACACTATTTTGATTACTATAGCTTTGTGGTAAAGTCTGAGGTCATGGAGCCTGATTTCTCCAGCTCTGTTCTTTCTCATGATATTTTTGGCTATTCAGGGTCTTTTATGTTCCCATTCAAATTTTAAAATTATTTGTTCTAGTTCTGTGAAAAATGCTGTTGGTATTTTGATAGGGATTGCATTGAATCTGTAGATTGCCTTGGGTAGTATGGTCATTTTAACAATATTAATTTTTCCAATTCAAGAACACAGTATATCTTTCCATCTGTTTGTGTTGATTTTGATTTTTTTCATCAGTGTCTTATAGTTATCTGACTACAGGTCTTTTACCTCCTTAGGTAGGTTTATTCCTAAGTATTTTATTCTTTTTGATGTGATGGTAAATGGGATTGTTACTTAATTTCTCTTTCTGATAGTTCATTGTTAGTGTATAGAAATACAACAGATTTCTCTATATTAATTTTGTATCCTGCAACTTTACCATATTTATCAATGAGATCTGGTAGTTTTCTGGTGGCTTCACAAGTGAATTCTACCAAACAGAGAATAGTTAACACCTATCCTTCTCAAACTATTCCAAAAATATTGCAGAGAAAGGAACACTTCTGAACTCATTCTATGAGGCCAGCATCACCCTGATACCAAAACCAGACAAAGATATCACAAAAAAAATTATAGGTCAATATCCATGATGAACATAGATGCAAAAATCATCAGCAAAATATTAGCAAACTAAATCCAGCAATACAGTAAAAGGATCATAGACCGTGATCAAGTGGGATTTATCCCAGGGATGCAAGGATTTTTCAGTATCCACAAATCCATCAATGTGATACACCATGTTAACAAATTGAAGAATAAAAATCACATGATCACCTCAGTAAATGCAGAAAAATATTTTGATGGGTGAATTGTATGCCATGTGAATTATATCTCAATAAAGCTATCAAGAAAAATGCCCTCTTGTCCCATATCCTTGCCAGCATTGGATGATGTAACTGTAATTTTGCAAATCTAAAATGTGGAACTGAAATTACTTCAAATTTCCTGGCTTCTAATTAGTTTAAATACCTTTTCATATGTTATGGCAATTAGCCTTTTCTTTTCTGTTAACTTACTATTTTTTCATGTGTCAATTGTACTAGCTTTGTGTTTAATGATGATAATAACACTATGACTGTCGTATACATTACAAATTTTTTTCCAGTCTATCAGAATTTTACAACTGTTTTCATGTTCCCTTGTTCTCTATGTTATTATTTTTAAAGTGGATTTTTAAAAAAATATTCAAATATGTCCTTTTCATTTGTTTTTGTTTGTTTTCTGATATCAACAAGGTTGCATGATCCTTCAGTTACAAAATATGTTCATACAATCCATTTAAATTTTGTGTTGCACTGTTAGTTTTTATTATGACAAAGGACTGAAAGAAAAGTATTTATCAATAACTAAATTTAATATTATGCATTATTTTCTATTTTACAACATTTAATCTTGATGACATTCATTTTTATACGCTGTGAGGTTTCCTCAAGGGAAATATCAATTAGGCTATTACAATTTACTAAATAAATCATTTTTTCCTAATGAATTAAAATATATTTGCCATATATAATATTTCCATAAATGAACCTGTTTCTGGATTCTACATTTTCCTCCTTTATTTTTTCATTATTGTACTGAATATATAAGGTGTTTTTTTCTGGTTAGAGTAGCTTTACTGTAATTTTTGATATTTGATAAAGCACATTTTTCACTACTATTTTTATTATTTTCATTAATAGAATTAATTATAGAGGGCAATTGTGAAATTGATCAGAAAGTACAGATTTTTCATATACACTCTCTCATCTTCTTCTAGTTTCTCTTATCATTCACATCATGCATTTGTGTGATACATTAGTTACAATTGATAAGCCAATACTGATACATTATTAATAACTAAAATTTATATTAGTATTCACTCTTTGTCTTATACATTCTATAGGTCTCTTTTTTTTTAAATGTCTTTATTGGAGTATAATTGCCTTACAATGGTGCGTTAGTTTCTGCTTTATAACAAAGTGAATCAGCTATACATATACATATATCCCCATATCTCTTCCCTCTTGTGTCTCCCTCCCACCCTCCCTATCCCACCCCGCTAGGTGGTCACAAAACACCAAGCTGATCTCCCCGTGCTATGTGGCTGCTTCCCACTAGCTCTCTATTTTACATTTAGTAGTATATATAAGTGCATGCCACTCTCTCACTTCATCCCGGCTTACCCTTCCCCCTCCCCATGTCCTGAAGCCCATTCTCTACGTCTGCGTCTTTATTCCTGTCCTGCCCCTAGGTTCTTCAGAACCATATATATATATATATTTTTACATTCCATATATATGTGTTAGCATACAGTATAGTATCCATCAACAGATGAATGGATAAAGAAGATGTGGCACACATATACAATGGAATATTACTCAGCCATAAAAAGAAATGAAATTGAGTTATTTGTAGTGAGGTGGATGGACCTAGAGTCTGTCATACAGAGTGAAGTAAGTCAGAAAGAGAAAAACAAATACAATTTCATTAAATTTACTGAGGTTTGTTTTGTGGCCCAGCAAGTGATCTATCCTGGAGAGTCTTCCATGAGCACTTGAAAAGAATGTGTATTCTGCTGCTTTCCAAATGAATGCTCTATAAATACCAATTAAGTCTATCTGGTCTAATGCATCATTTAAGGCCTGTGTTTCCTTATTGATTTTTCTCTATGGATGATCTGTCCATTGATGTAAATGGGGTGTTAAAGTCCCCCACTATTACTGTGTTACTGGTGATTTCTCCTTTTATGGCTGTTGGTATTTACCTTATATATTGAGGTGCTCCTATGTTGGGTGCATATATATTTACAATTGTTATATCTTCTTGGATTGATCCCTTGATCATTATGTAGTGTCCTTTTTTGTCTCTTGTAATAGTCTTTATTTTAAAGTCTATTTTGTCTGATATGAGAATTGCTACTCCAGCTTTCTTTTGATTTCCGTTTGCATGGAATATCTTTTTCCATCCCCTCACTTTCAGCCTATATGTTTCCCTAGGTCTGAAGTGGGTCTCTTGTAGACAGCATATATATGGGTCTTGTTTTTGTATCCATTCAGCCAGTCTATGTCTTTTGGTTGGAGCATTTAATCCACTTACATTTAAGGTAATTATCAATATGTATGTTCTTATTCCCATTTTCTTAATTGTTTTGGGTTTGTTATTGTAGGTCTTTTCCTTCTCTTGTGTTTCCTGCCTAGAGAAGTTCCTTTAGCATTTGTTGTAAAGCTGGTTTGGTGGTGCTGAATTCTCTTAGCTTTTGCGTCTCTGTAAAGGTTTTAATTTCTCTGTTGAATCTGAACGAGATCCTTGCTGGATAGAGTAATGTTGGTTGTAGGTTTTACCCTTTCATCCCTTTAAATATGTCCTGCCACTCCCTTCTGGCTTGCAGAGTTTCTGCTGAAAGATCAGCTGTTAACCTTATGGGGATTCCCTTGTATGTTATTTGTTGCTTTTCCCTTGCTGCTTTTAATATTTTTTCTTTGTATTTAATTTTTGATAGTTTGATTAATATGTGTCTTGATGTGTTTCTCCTTGAATTTTTCCTGTATGGGACTCTCTGTGCTTCCTGGACTTGATTGACTATTTCCTTTCCCATATGAGGGAAGTTTTCAACTATAATGTCTTCAAATATTTTCTCAGTCCCTTTCTTTTACTCTTCTTCTTCTAGGTCCCCTATAATTCGAATGTTGGTGCGTTTAATGTTGTCCCAGAGGTCTCTGAGACTGTCCTCAATTCTTTTCATTCTTTTTTCTTTATTCCGCTCTGCAGTAGTTATTTCCACTATTTTATCTTCCAGGTCACTTATCCGTTCTTCTGCCTCAGTTATTCTGCTATTGATTCCTTCTAGAGAATTTTTAATTTCATTTATTGTATTGTTCATCATTGTTTGTTTGCTCTTTAGTTCTTCTAGGTCCTTGTTAAACGTTTCTTGTATTTTCTCCATTCTATTTCCAATATTTTGGATCATCTTTACTATCATTACTCTGAATTCTTTTTCAGGTAGACTGCCTATTTCCTCTTCATTTGTTTGGTCTGGTGGGTTTTTACCTTGCTTCTTCATCTGCTGTGTGTTTCTCTGTCTTCTCATTTTGCTTAACTTACTGTGTTTGGGGTCTCCTTTTCACAGGCTGCAGGTTCGTAGTTCCCATTGTTTTTGGTGGCTAAGGTTGGTTCAGTGGGTTTTGTAGGCTTCCTGGTGGAGGGGACTGGTGCCTGTGTTCTGGTGGATGAGGCTGGATCTTGTTTTTCTGGTGGGCAGGTTCATGTCTGGTGGTGTGTTTTGGGGTGTCTGTGGCTTATTATGATTTTAGGCAGCCTGTCTGCTAATGGGTGGGGTTGTGTTCCTGTCTTGCTAGTTGTTTGTCATGGGGTGTCCAGCACTGTAGCTTGCTGGTTGTTGAGTGAAGCTGGGTCTTGGTGTTGAGATGGAGGTCTCTGGGAGAGCTTTCACTGTTTGATATTACATGGAGCTGGGAGGTCTCTGCTGGCGCAGTGTCCTGAACTCAGCTCTCCCACCTCAGAGGCACAGGCCTGACACCCAGCCAGAGCACCAAGATCCTGTCATCCACACGGCTCAGAATAAAAGGGAGAAAAAAAAGAAGGAAAGAAAGAAAAGAAAAGAAAAGAAAGTTATTAAAATTAAAAAAATTTTTAAAAATAAAAAAACATTAAAGAGTAATAAGAAAAAAGAAAAGAAAAGGACTGACAGAACCTTGGGACAAATGGTAAAAGCAAAGCTATACAGACAAAATCACACAAAGAAACACACACATACACACTCACAAAAAGAGAAAAAGGAAAAAATATATATATCTTTTGGGAAGTCTGAGGTCTTCTGCCAGCGTTCAGTAGGTGTTCTGTAGGAGTTGTCCCACATGTAGATGTATTTCTGATGTATTTGTGGGGAGGAAGGTGATCTCCACGTCTTACTCCTCTGCCATCTTGAAGGTCTCCCTATGCTTTACTTTTAAATGTCAGTAATTCAAAAACCTGAATGTGCATAAATCTTGTTTTATTTTATCAGGTGAACATAGACATAACATAAAATTTACTGTTTTAACCATTTTTAAATATGCTATTCAGTAACCTCAAGCACATTCACAATGCTATACAAACATTAACAGTATCTATTTCCAGAAATTTTTCATCATCCTAAACAGCAACTCTGTATCCATTAAATAACTGCCATATTCTCCTCCCCTCAGTCCCTGGCAACTTGTATTCTGTTTTCTGTCTCTACAAGTTTGCCTGTCCTAGGTACTTCATATAAGTGGAATTATAAAATATTTGTCATTTTGTGTCTGGCTTATTTCACTTTACCATAATGTTTTCAAGGTTTTTCCATGCTGCAACACATGTCAGAGTTTTACAGGTTTTTAAGGCTGGATAATATTCCATTGTATGTATGTATATACCACATTTTGTTTATCCATTCATCTGTTGATGGACATTTGTATTGTTTCCATATTTTCACTCTTGTTATTCTATGAACACTGAGATACAAGTATATGTTAAGTTCCTGCTTTCAATTATTTTGGGTATATATCTAGAAATGGTAATTCTGTATTTAAGTTTTTAAGGAACCATTAAACTGCTTTCCACAACACCTGCACCATTTTACATTCTCACTCACAAAGCACAGGTGCTGCAGTTTCTTCACATACTTGCCCAAACTTAGTTTCTGTTTTATTTATTAAGTTTTTTGATACCCATCCTAGTGGGTGTGACATGCAATCTCATTGTACTTTTGACTTGCATCTCCCTAATGGCTACAAATGTTGAGCATGTTTTCATGTGCTTATTGGCAATTTATTTATCTTCTTTTGAGAAATGTCTGTTTAACTCCTTTGCCCATTTTTGAATTGAGTTTTTTATTACTGAGTTGTAGTTACTTATATATTCTGGATATTAATCCTGTATCAGATATATGCTTGCCGTATATTTTCTCCTATTCTGTAGGTTTTCTTTTCATTCTCTTGATAGTATCCTTTGTTGCACAGTTGTTAATTTTAATGAAGTCCAATTCATCTATTATATGCCTATTATTTTGGTGTCACAGCAAAATCCAATGTTATCAAGTTTTTCTCCTATATTTTCTTCTAAGATTTTATAATTTTATCTCTTAAATTTAGGTCTTTGATCAATTTTGAGTTAATTTTTGTATATGGTGTAAGGTAAGGGTTCAATTCATTATTTTATATGTGGATATCCAGTTTTCCCACCAGTATTTGTTGGAAAAACTTGGCATCTTTATCAAAAATCCATTGACCACACTACAAATAACTCCATTTTGTAGTGTGGTCAATGGATTTTTGATAAAGATGCCAAGTTTTTCCAACAAATACTGGTAGGAAAACTGGATATCCACATATAAAATAATGGTCATACAGAGTGAAGTAAGTCAGAAAGAGAAAAACAAATACAGTATGCTAACACATATATATGGAATCTAAGGGGAAAAAAAAAAGGTCATGAAGAACCTAGTGGTAAGACGGGAATAAAGACACAGACCTACTAGAGAATGGACTTGAGGATATGGGGAGGGGGAAGGGTAAGCTGTGACAAAGTGAGAGAGTGGCGTGGACATATATACACTACCAAATGTAAAATAGATAGCTACTGGGAAGCAGCCGCATAGCACAGGGAGATCAGCTCGGTGCTTTGTGATTACCTAGAGGGGTGGGATAGGGAGGGTGGGAGGGAGGGAGATGCAAGAGGGAAGAGATATGGGAACATATGTATATGTATAACTGATTCACTTTGTTATAAAGCAGAAACTAACACACCATTGTAAAGCAATTATACTCCAATATAGATGTTAAAAAAAATCCATTGACCATATATGTGAGTGTAGATTTGGGGGTTATCTATTCTATTTCATTGCTCTATGTCCATTCATATGCAGGTATCCCACTGTTTTGACTGCTATACCTTTGTACTGAGTATTGAAATCAGGAAGTGTGAGACCTTTAACTTTGATTTTCCTTTGAAAGATTTTTTTGTCTATTCAGTGTCTATTGTAATTTCATATGAGTTTTATGATGGGCTTTTCTATTTCTTCCCAAAATGCACTGGAAATTTGATAGGGATTGTATTGAATCTGTAAATCACTATCTTAATCTGCTCAGGCAGCCATAACAAAATACCACAGACTGGTGACTTAAACAACAAAAATTTATTTCTCACAGTTCTGGATGCTGTGAAGTCCAAGATCAAGATGCCAGCAAGGTAGGTTTTTTTGTTTGTTTGTTTGTTTTGTTTTGTTTTATTTTAATTAGTTAATTTATTTATTTTTGGCTGCGTTGGGTCTTCATTGCTGCGTGTGGGCTTTCTCTAATTGCGGCAAGTGGGGGCTACTCTTTGTTGCGGTGTGTAGGCTTCTCATTGCGATGGTTTCTCTTGTTGCAGAGCATGGGCTCTAGGTGCGTGGGCTTCAGTAGTTGTGGCATGTGGGCTCAATAGTTGTGGCTCATGGGCTCTAGAGCACAGGCTCAGTAGTTGTAGCACACGGGCTTAGTTGCTCCCTGTCATGTGGGATCTTCCCAGACCAGGGCTCGAACCCGTGTCCCCTGCATTGGCAGGCGGATTCTTAACCACTGTGCCACCAGGGAAGCCCACAAGGTAGGTTTTATTCTGAGGCCTTCTCTCTTGCCTTCAGGTGATTGCTATCTTGCTGTGTGCTCACATAACCTCTTCTCTCAGTTATAGGGGGCAAGGGGAGAGAAAGTAAGAGGGGAAAATTAAGGGAGAGAAAAAAGTAAGGGAGAAAGTAAGGGAGCTCTCTTGCATCTCTTCTTATAAAGATACTAATCCTATCGTTTCAGAATCCCACCATTATGAACTCATTTAATCGTAATTACCTCCTTATAGGCCTTATCTCCAAATACAGTCACATTGACGGTTTGGGCTTCAACATATGAATTTGGGTGAGGACACTATTCAGTCTATAGTAATCACTTTGAGCAGTGTTGTCATCTTTGCAATATTAAGTCTTCCAATCCAATACAAATGTCTTGCCATTTATTTATGCATTCTTCAACTTTCAACAATGTTTTGTAGTTTGTCAGTGCACACGTCTTTTGTCTCCTTGGGTAATTTGATCCTAAGTATTTTGTTCTGTTTGGTGCTATTGTAATTTATAAATGAAATTGTTTTCTTAATTTCCTTTTTAAATTGTTCATTGCTAATGTACAGAAATGCAGCTGATGTTTGAGTGTTGATTTTGTATCCTGCAACTTTGTTGAAATTTTTTATTAGTTCTAATATTTTTTTGTGTGTGGAATCTTTAGGCTTTTATAAATGTACGTTCATGTCAGTGTGCAGAGAGGTAATTTTATCTCTTTATTTCCAAATTGGATGCTTTCTATTTCTTTCTCTTGCCTAATTACTCTGACTATAACTTCTAATACTATGTTAAATGGGAGTGGCAAAAGTGAACATCCTTGTCTTTACCCGATCTTAGGGTAAAAGCTTTCAGTCTTTCATCATTGAGTATGTTGTTAGCTACCAGTTTTATATACATGGCCTTTAGCAGATTAAGTTTCCTTCTATTCTTAGTTTATTGAGTGTTTTTACCATGAAAGTGTGTTGAATTTTGTCTAATGATATTTTTTATAAATTAAGATAATCCTGTGTTTTTTCTCATTCTACTAATGTGATATATTACATTGATTGATTTTCATATGTTGAATCATTTTTGCATTTGGAAATAAATCTCACATCATCATTGTGTATAATCCTTTTAATGCACTGCTGACTTCGGCTTGCTAATATTTTGTTGAAGATCTTTGTATCAATATTCATTAGGGATACTGGACTGTAGTTTTCTTATAATATCTTTTTCTAGCTTTGGTATCAGGATATTGCTGGCCTCATAAAATGAGTTTGGGAGTTTTCCCTCCTCTTTAATTTTTTTGGAAGAGTTTGAGGAGAATTGGTTAATTCTCTTTTAATATTTGGTAGAATTCACCAGTGAAGCATCTAGTCCTGAGCTTATCTCTGGTGGGAGGTTTTGGTTATTAATTTCATTTTCTTACTAGTTATAGGTCTATTCAGATTCTCTATTTGATCATGAATAAGTTTTAAGTTTTTGTATGTCAAAAATTGAATAAAAGTTTTAATTTACCCATTTCTATCAGGTTATCCACTTTTTGGCATACTTTTGTTCATAATAGTCTCTCATATTTTTTTTTCTGTAAAATCAGTAGTAATATCCCTTCTTTCATTTTTTATTTTAGTAATTTGAATCTTTTTTTTCTTAGTTTATATAGATGAAGGTTTGCCAATTTTGTTGATCTTTTTGAAGAGCCAACTTTTGGTTTTATTGATTTTCTCTATTGTTTTTTCTATTCTCATTTTTATTTATCTCTGCTCTAATCTTTATTATTTTTTTCTTCTACTATCTTTGGGTTTAGTTTGTTCTTTTTCTAGTTCATGAAAGTGTTAAGTTATTGATTTGAGAGTTTATAGCTATAAATATAACCCTTAGCCGTGCTTTCATTGCATCCCTTAAGTTTTATTATGTTAAGTTTTGTTTTCATTTGTCTCAAAGTATTTTATAATTACCTTGTGATTTCTTCTTTGATCTGATATGGGAAAAGATATCATCCCTCTTTTCAAAGAGGTGTATAATTTCTTAGGAGGAGATATATTTATAAACAGAGATGATTGTAACACAACTAGCTAAACATATTGACAGAGGCAAGCAGGGGCTTTATGACAGCACAGAAGAGAAGTCTTGAAGACAGATCATCTACATAAAATAACACATGATTTTAATTGCTCAGGATGATAAGAATGAACCAGACAGTTTTCTTTCTATCCTGGGATAAAATGGGCCTACTGATGAGATCTTCACTTTATGTAATGCATAAACTTTCTCTAATATTCTCTTTGTCACAAGCCCAAATATTTTCTGCATTAAAGACAGACACAAAGTATAACTTTAAGAAATTTACGTTATATATTTCAGACCTTTGGTTATATTCTATAACATAAATCAATCATGTTAGATGATGTATAATGATAATCACATACACATTTTTCAAAACTGTACAGATGAGGAAGGTAAATGAAAGTACAGGTGAATCTTGAATTATTATGGCTCCACTAGTAACCCTCAATTTTACAATTTTATTTTCATAATTAGTTTTTAAAACTTCTTGATGATTAACAAAAAAATATATATTTTTTACCACCTAAGACTACTTTGATGTCTAAGTGATATTGAGGTAGATATTGATCCTGCCTCTTTCCAAACATTTGACATTCAAACAGTTTCAGAAACATTCATGCTGAAAAAACTGGCAATTGGCCATTAAAATGTGTTAAAAGTAAAAGAATAACTAATTAATAATAATTTCCATTGATATATGTGTATATATATATATATACACATATATATTTCATTTTTATGGAGAAATATGATAGAACAGTCAAAATATTTTCAAGCAGAAATATAATATAATAGTATAAAATATTATGAAGGGTTTAGAATGAAAATATGAGCTCAAAAAATTAAAATTTCTAATTTTTATTGAAGATCTTGTTTATTATTAAATGATAATTTTGTGGTATTCAGTTGCTTCGGTCTTGTGTTTATGTTCTTCAAAGTAACCTTGTTTTCAATCTTACATTACTTTGATAGTAATCATGTGTAATAGGTGTGTTTAACCTTATTTTGCTATTAATGGGTGAAACATTGAACACCATAGTGCTTTACCCAAGTTCACAACACAAGTTAGCATCAGAATCAGGAGTGGAAACCCTATATCTCTGTTTCATTTTAAGGTAGGATACTATAGGCTGCAGTAACAAACAATGATCAATCCCAGTGGCCTTAAAGCTTAAAACATTCTTCCATCATGAGACAGTTGAGGGCTCTGTTTCACATCACCATCATGCACGTTAGCGAATCTAGTAGGATGAATCAGCAACCATGTGGAATAGTGTTGTTCACTGTAATATAAGAAAAAGAGAATAAGGCAAAGCAAGCAATGACTTTAAATTTTTGCCCAGTACTGGTACACAATTTTTCTACTCATATTTTATTAGCCAAGGTAAATCTTATGGTCCTTCCATGGGAAAAAATTATATGGAATTATTCTATAAACACCAGTATCTTGATGTTTAATTCAGTGTTTGTTTCATTAACTGATATGCTTCCTTCAGCGAGTTCCCAAGACTGATAGCTCTTAATATGTGGTCTGACTCCCTTCAGGAGGTTCATGAGGTCTTCTTTTCTCCAACTACATATCTTTGAGAGGCCAAATTACCTTTATATAACTCAACAAAATCAGCATATCATGAAAGACTAAATGCAGATACAGATAAGAGGATCCAATTGTCTTCTATTAAACAACACATTAAGAATATTTATAAAAATGTAAAAAAAAGAATTCCACACTATACCATTTTCTGTAAATATAACTATTTTTCATAAAATGTTTTTTATGCCTACATATAATAAATTCATTAAATAAACATTTAATGTGATTTGTTTAATGTGTATTACAAATATCACTAATATGACTCATATAAGCAAGAGGGTTTTGCATCCCCAATAATTTTAGTAAGTACTGGAACCAAAATGTTTAAGAACTGCTAACTTAAACAATTTTAAAAGACATAGAAATTTTAGCATTTGGATTACATTGGCAGGCTAATAATAATGGCAGTTTTATTAAGGAACAACACCAGAATTCAGTTCTTTTGTTTGTGTGCTAATGATTTACTATTTTGCTTTACCCAAGAAAGTCATTTGAATTTTATCTGTGATTAAGTTTGATGCTCTGTTTGGAGCCAGAGGGAATTCTCCTCAAATTATAGCTCAACCACTTGCTAGCTGAGAGAACTTGAACAAGTTAACTTCTCTAAACTTCAATTTCTTATTTACAAATGGGGATAATATATGACTAGTATGGTTACTATGAGGATGCATATATGTAAAGTTGTGACATATTTTCTGTAAGGTAAAACATGATCAATAAAATTTTAGTAATAATAGAGATAATAATAGGAAAAATGAATAACCAAAGAAGTTTCTGTACAGAATATTCTTCCATTGAGTAAGAAGATGAGATATTGGTAGTAAGAGAGTTCTTCAGTAGTTTTTGTATCATATATGTAAGTTGCCACCAACTCTGAATAAAGGTAGAGCTATCTTGACTGTCTACCCTGCACATTTGACAAGTATGCAACATGACACTCACTTCCCATAAAAATCTGCCTAGTAACTGCCACATTTTGTAATGCAATACCCTCCAAGAATATTATCATAAACTTCATTTTTAGTTCTCCTCTCCATCCAGGCACATAAGAGGAATTGTGCCCACCATCCTCCCCTTTAAATTTAGGCATGACCATGCATCTTGCTTGGTTCAATAAACATGAGCAGGGTTGATGTACATCACTTTTTCCTGGAAGAATTTGAAATCTAGTGCTCTACTCCCTGGTTACCTTTTTTTAAATACCTCTCCAGCCAAGGAGGCTATATATTTCATATAGTGCAACTACAAGGTGTTAAAGGCTCTCAACATCCTAAATTAATGAATCCCTAGATAGAGGACAGGTGCCTGAGAGAGGTGCCGGGATCTATAGCTGATTTTTGTAAGTGAGAAATAAGCCTTCATTGCGTTAACCTACTGAGATGTAGAAGTTGTTGAAGTAGCATAACCGTGTCTACGTTATTGACTCTCAAACTAATTCCAGTAGTGGCACAAACTCAGGGGTACTTACCACTATAAGGGTCCGATATCAATTAATGTACCTCTGAGCTATAAATAATATATACCCCTCTGCTTCTCACCCCAGATGGCTAATCTATTCAGTATGATATTGACAGTACAAACTTTTTCCATTGGAAATATCCTTTGAATTTAGTGAAGCTTTTCAAAACTTTCATTTTTCAATTACTCTTTATCTTTTCTAAAAGGCAATATTTTAAGTAAAGTAGGCTAAATTAGCCCTTCTTACTTTTCTTCTCCATTCTCACCAGAGCAATAAAATGCACAGTTAAAATTCATTCTCATGCATGTGTAAGGCTTAGAAAGATTAGTGGATAATAGAGTCCAAATAAGGAGCTTTTGAACATTAATCCACCAAGAGTTTAAGTTAGAAAATGTATCATCTTTTGAGCTATTGGGCATAATATTTAGATAGATAGGTTTGGATGGATTGTATAATAGTTGGAAAGCCATGTGGGCTGAGGTGGATTAAGAACTAATTTTCTTCCACCATCTGGTGTATTCACTTTTAGTGTTGAAAACAGTCTATGCTGTTGTACTGTTCAGTGCAGTCCATTAAAATTTCTCTCCATGCATGTGAATAAATGTCTAATTTACCTGGTGTGTGATTATGATAACAGTGGTGATTTTGATCTTTATCCATTGTGAAAATGTGGTCAGCAAAGACATCATGTATGATTTGACTGGCAAGAAATATACAAGGTTTTTTTGTGGGGTTTTTTTTTTATTATTATGAAAAGAAGGAGTGTATATATCCAGAGAACCTAGCACCAAGGATGCCTTGGTTGTTTACATGTGGAAGGCTCTGTGCCGGGAGATTCAAAATAGCTATGTCAGAAAGGAGAGAAAAAAAGAGGGACATAGACTGGGAAATGGGAATGAGTTTAGGGAGACAAGCAGAAAGATAGAGAGAAAGAAGTTCTGATGCTGTGATCCATTAGAAGAGTCTTAATACCATATTGGTGAATGCCTGCACATTAGTTTTTTTTTTCCAGCCTTATTGAGATATAATTGACATTAAACATTCTATAAGTTTAAGGTGTATAATGTAGTAATTTTATACATGTATATGTTGCAGAACAGTTACCATGAAAAGGTTAGTTAACACCTACATCACCTCACATTCTTAGAATTATTTTTGTGGTGAGAACTTTCATAATCTACTCTTAGCAATTTTCAAATATACAATACAGTATTGTTAACTATAGTCACATTACATACCCAGAACTTATTCATCTTATGACTAGGAAGTTTCAACCCATTGACAAAATGTACCCATTTCTCCCACTACCCAACCCCCTCCCTGGACAACCAACAATCTGTCCCCTGTTTCTATGAGTTCAACCTTTTAGGTTCTACATATAAGTGAGATAATACAGTATTTGTCATTCTCTTTCTGACTTGTTTCACTTAGCATAATGCCCTCAATGTTCATGCATGTTGTTGCAGATGGCTTGCAGTGGATTTTGTTCTTTTTTATGCATGAATATTTCATTATTAATAATTAATATCCATTAGTCTACATTTTCTTTATCCATTATATGTGAATGGACACTTAGGTTATTTTCATGTCTTGGCTATTGTAAATAATGCTGCAGTGAATATGAGGGTGCATATATCTCTTCAGGATAGTGATTTCATTTCCTTCAGATATATATACCCAGATGTGGAATTGCTGGATCATATGGCAGTTCTACTTGTAATTAGTTGAGGAACCTCCATACTGTTTTCCAGAGTGGCTTTATCAATTTGCATTTCCATCAGCAGTGTACAAGGAGTCCCTTTTCTCCGTATCCTAGCCAGCACTTGTTATGTCTTATCTTTTTGATAATAGCCATTCTAACAGATATAAGGTGATCTTATCATTTTTATTTGCATTTCCCTGATGATTAGTGATTGAGTATATTTTCATGTACCTGTTCGCCATTTAAATATATTCTTTGGGAAAATATCTATTCAAATGTTTTGCCCATTTTTAAACTGGATTATTTGTGGGGTTTTTTGTTACTGAGTTGTATGAGTTCCTCATATATTTTGGATATTAACCTCTTATCAGATATGTAGTTTGCAAATATTTTCTCCCATTCCATAGATTGCCTTTTGATTTTGTTGACTGTTTCTTTTGCTATGTAGAAGCTTTTTAGCTTGATGTAGTCCCGCTTGTTTATTTTTGCTCTTGGTGCTCGTGCTTTGGGTGTCATATCTAGAAAATTATGGCCAGGACCCACGTCAAGGAGTGTTTTCCCTATGTTTTCTTCGAGGAGTTTTATGGTTCAAGTCTTATGTTTAAGTTATTACTCCATTTCAAGTTGATATTTGTGAGTGATGCAAGATAGGGGTCTAGTTCATTTTTTTGCATGTGAATATCCAGTTTCCTCAGCACAATTTATTAAAGAGACTAACACTTCTCCACTGAGTATTGTTCATGCCCTTGTCAAATATTAGTTGACCATATATGCATACATATATGTATTTCTGAGCTCTCAATATTGTTTCATTACAGCTGATACAAAAGATACAAAGGATTATAAGAGACTAATATGAATAATACACCAATAAATTGGACAACCTAGAAAAAAATGAATAAATTCCTAGAAATGTATAAGCAACCAAGGCTGAATAATGAAGAAATAGATAATCTGAACAGACCAATATTAAGTAAGGAGATTGAATCACTACTAAAAATCTCCCAACAAGGAAAATTCTAGGACTGCATGGTTTCACTGGTGAATTCTACCAAACATAAAAGAATTAACTACAATTCTTCCCAAACACTTCAAAAAATTTCGAGGAGGAGGGAATACTCCCAGATTTATTTTATGAAGCCAGTATTACCCTGATACCAAATCCATACAAGGATACTATAAGAAAAGGAAACAATAGACCAATATTCCTGATGAATATAGATGCAAACATTCTTAAAAAATATTATCAAACCAAATTTAAGAAATCATTAAAAGGATTATACACCACAGCCAAGTGATATTTATCCCAAGGATAGTTTAACATGTGCGTTGAGCAAGTCTATCAGCGCCATTGTTCCAACATCATTTGTTCACTTTGTGTCTCTGTGTCACATTTTGGGAATTTTTACAATATTTCAAATGTTTCCATTATTATTATATTTGTTATGTAATCTGTAATCAGTGATCTTTAATGTTACTATTGTAATTGTTTTGGGGCGCCGCAAACCACACCCGTATAAGACCGGGAACCTAATTGATAAACATTGTGTGTGTTCTGACTGCCCCACCGACTGGCCATTTCCCCATCTCTGTCCCTCTCCTCCTTATTCCTTGAGACACAATAATATTACAATTAAGCCAATTAATAACACCACAATGGCTTCTAAGTAACCAAGTGAAAGGAAGAGTCGCACATCTCTCACTTTAAATCAAAAGCTAGAAATGATTAAGCTTAGTGAGGAAGGCACGTTGAAAACTGAGATAGGCTGAAAGCTAGGCATACTAAGGGTCTTCATCGTTGTATATACAGTTGCCTAATGGACATCTCCCCATGGATGTCTGATAGGTATCTCCAATTTAACATCTGCCTAATTGAACTCTAGGATGCTGGTCTCTTTTTTGTCGTTGTCGTTGTCATTGTTACTCAATTGCTCTAGCTTATTTCTGTCTCAAGGACTTACTAGTGCTGTTCCTCCTGCTTGTAGCACCATTTCTTCAGATCTTTTCATGTATGCCTCTCCTTGTAATTCCTATCTAAGATCAAAGGTTGGATCATCCAGATATGTGCTTACTCAATCACTCAAACTAAAATGATCCTCCTTCAGAACGATGGTTACCTTCTATTGCACTGCTCTGTTTTATTGACAGCATAAAAGTTACCAGTACTATATACTATCCTATTCGTTTCTTTGTATTATGATCTCTGCCTACTAGGATGTAAGATCCTTTAGGGTGAGTGTTATATCTTTCTAGTACCTTTATGTATCCAAAACATCTATAACATTGTCTGGCACATAATAGGTCCATATAATTATTTTTTCAACGGACTTACTCTTTTTTTAGAGAAGACAAATAATACCTCAATGTTTACATAAGTATCAGGGCAAATAAAATATTTTAAAGAAACAAGGTCATTTGACAAATGTGGGCAACTTCTAGACAATATTACTTAGAGACAATTCTATTGTAGATTGATTTGGGTGTCACTTAAATGTTTGATGAATTTATAAAATATATATACTTTATTGGCAAAGATTCTTAAAGAGAGCTCTTTTCATGTAGACAATTTTTATAACCCCATCTTTTTATTTTCATCAAGGTCATGGTGACTCTTCACACTTTATTTTAAAACTATATCACTAGAGTTATGATCACCATGCCTACAACAATGAAAATAATATTTCTTCTCTCATTTTATTTGCCCCTGCTCTAAGTAGAACAATTATCAGGAGTACATATATAAACATTTGTGAAACTAGGGATAGATTAAAAATTCAAGTTTACTTTTTAAGCTGGTTAAATGATCCTACCAATTTCTGATATTTGTCTAGGGCTGTAATCAAGACTCATGCACAAATATTTGTAATGTAAAATGTGTGATGGTAAAAACTTATAACCAGTCTCTAAACCATTTTTACATATAAAGCTCTTACCTCCTATATCCACTATCTTCACATACTGAAATTACAGTCATAGCAATCCATCCTCCATCTTTACAACCCAGCTGAACCTACTTCATGAATAAACTTAGTATGTCATATTCTGTATTTCTCTTCCCTGGAACCACAGTGCTGGGTTAGATATTTCCTTTATATACTCACTTGTCATTCTGTATATGCCTTTATGAAAGCATTTATCAGATTCATTGAAATGATCTGTTTTTACTTCAATAGTATTATCACTTAACACCAATGTCCTAAACCTAATAGGTACTCAACTAACCTCACTATATTGAAATAACTTTTGAATTTTTGTGATGTGGTAAGATTACATTACTGCTGTTCAGAACATATTCTCTCATACTGACAATCAGTGGGCTATGTGGAAAATCAAATTCATGACCTTTGTTGGTGGCTGCAATCTCTTATCAAATGAGCTAATTTTCCTCTGATATAATAGTATCTGTTCTTAAAGTATATGACATATATACAATCACAGATTAATCATTATAGTATTACAGCAGGATGGCTGTTCAAAGTCATATCCCCGCTATTCCTTTGTTTATTTATCTCCTCACTATGCCACCAACATCAGAACATCTATATTCCTTACTTTGTACTTTCCTGACCTCACTTACAGTAATTGCAGTAGTTAGGATGATAGATGAAGTATTACAGATATTTGTAAGTTCCATGGAACCATTTTAGAGATGATATAATAGAATATGCTGTTTACATTATTCAGGCTATCAAGTTGTGATCTCAGAGGTCACATTTCACCTTAGAGTGAATTGCTTACTCCAATCTGTCTTCTTCAAGGACTCTGGTTTTCAAACTGTGTTCTTTAGAAGAACTTTAGGGGATTTGACAAAGTTTAACTTTAAACTTTTAAAAATATGTATTTATTGAAAATCCTTCACAAAAATTCACATACTTAAATGTATAAACATTGGCTTATTTTTGTGCAGATTTAAGAACACAAAAACTTTCCCTAATATCTCTGTATAGACTTTAAGTTCTTGTCAATAGACACTTAAAATTACGCATGAATTTTTATCATTCAAAAATTTTCATGTCCACCCATGCAAAATTGTACAAGCAACTACATTTGTGCAGCACATATGCTGTGCTCAATAAAAGTACCCATTGTCCTCAAACACTAAAACTAATTAAAATACTTTATTACTGTCAGCTGTCATCATGCAATTGACTATTCTATGACATGAATGTGTGCTAAATAGGTGCACCTGAGACGAACCTGAAAAATAAGTGTTTTGTTGCTAAGTTGAAAAACTCCTTTTCAAACTACTATGATAAGCATCTAGTAAAGGTATCCCATAGAGTGTTTAGCCTACAGTTGGTGTTTGATAGTTTCCTACCACACTTGGGTATTTTATGGAAGAGGGGCAGCAAACAGAGCATAATACTCTATTCTTTATTTACATCTGCCTAGGTTACATTTCAGATATTCCAAATCTGTCTTTGAATAAAGTTATACCAACACTTCTGTAACCATTGTTAAAAATGAGCTTGTAAACTTCTCTTGATCATATATTAATGTCTAAAGACACATAGAGCAATAAAAAAAACTTAATTTCCATAGCAGTACTTGTGTTTACTTTGACACATCCGATAAATATGTATTTTGCCTCCTTTGATGCAGAGACTGCTAGTGATGCTAGTGAAGCTTTTGATACTGTGCTTTGTATGATAACGGTATAAAAACAGATACAGTGGTATTGTTGTCTCCCACTACTGTAGACTTTAACAGTAAATTTTCATAACTATTAAGTTTTTGTGTAAAGGTATAATTTAGGAAATGTATAAATATTGTGTTATATGTAAAAAAGTAAATGCATAATATGTACACATAATGTTATGATTGTATATTTGATATTTCCAGTATTTTTGCTTAGAACTAGGCAAAAATAGCATTACATAAGCAATGACATTTATTTAGGTTTAGAAAATGAGTACAAATGAGCTTTTCTTCTGATTAATGATTTTCACTCTATTTAAAGAAAAAATTGGAAATGTGAATGATTTTCTTCCCATTTTCATAGTCAGCAGAACAGTTTCCCTGGGCACCTATGGTTCAATCAAAAATCTACCAGTTACTTCTCTTAGCCATTCTTATCAGGATTTTCATTATCCATTAACATGGTTATACATTATCATATGACACTGATGTGAATCTGAGGATGGAAAGGAGACTAGTGATCCTCTTCTTTACAAGCAGATGTAAAGATAACTCTGATAGTTATAGCATAGTTCCTCTGAGCGGTCAATGATAATTTTGCCCATATTATTGGTTCTTGATGTGACATTCTTTAGCACGTATATTAATTAGAAAAATATAGACACAATTTTTAAATTAAAAAGAATAAAAACTTTAATTTGCCAAAGAAATGAATTTAAATATTTACTGTACTCTTTAAAACTAATCATAATGACTCTTTTTTTTGAAGCATGATCTGTATACAATGAATAGTGTTTAAAGAAAGTTTACAAGCCTTAAATTTGGTAGGATGTGGCTTCACAGATCTCTTTCTTTCTCCCCCTTTAAAAAGAAATTCTAAGAAACCTAATCTGTGGTCATTCAATTAATCAGACTTAACAGTGCACATATGCTGGCATCCATCTGCTGAAAGCTGTCATCAAGTGACATTGTCTTGTAACTGGATTTCAGACTTATTTGGCATGCCTGCAACATAGCCCACCTTCTGTTTCAGGCTGTAAAATAGATGCTTAATTTTTTTCCTTCCTCTTTATGATAACAATTTATATTACTAATGTACCAGACATTTTTCATTTATTCAAATTCTTTGATCATGCAGTGTTTGCTGGGATTAAAGCTTTCTCAGAAGACACAGGGGTTTCTGTATTGATTTTCCACTTTTGTGACAATAATAGAATAAAAATGTGTGTGTTTTCCTCAACTCTCAGCCTTTGTGATTTGGGCTAGGGTTAGTAAATGGTAAAGAAATAACTAGGACGATAAGGGAGAGATTAAAAATATTTGTTTCCAGATTCCTTTGATGCCATCTCTGGGCTAAGAGTCCATCACCAGTAAAGGGTGAATTTATTTCCTGCCTTTAGGTGTAAAATGAGGAGCTTTTTCTGCACTTACTGCTTCTTAATTGCCTTCAGCCAAAATAATTTTTATGACAAAAAGGCATATTTTGTGGTGACGTATTCTGGTTCCTTTTTAAAAGCCATTCTACTTGAGAAAATGTCATATTAATCTTAAATATTTAATGTCACTTACATATATTGCTTAACCACTACAAGTAACTTCCACTTACCCGCCAAGATTTTACCTCCTGCTCCCTATCTTGAAAACATCAAAAAAGACACATAGCATGGTTGACAAGTAAAATAGTTCTACTGGTGATATACCTGTGCCAAGGAAAATGTAAGCAATGTTTTGTTTGGGGGCAGTAAAATAAAATATACTAAGAAGCTAGTATATCCAAGAAAATATAAGTCCACTGTTTGGGACACATTTATTGGTAACTGAAAACAAAAATAAAGCAAATTTACTCACCTCTTACTTTGCATCTATTTTCTCTATCAAGGAGGATCAACTTAACTATGGTGAAGATGGAATATACATTGAGTAAAAAATTAGAGTAGGAGACTATTTATATAAGAGACTCTAAGTGAGAAATTGTGTGTTCCAAATGAATTCATCTCCTTGTTAACAGATATTATATGCCAGGATATTGATATTTCAGAAATCAGAGAGAAACACTGTTGACAATATTTGAAGAGTCAATAGATAAGGCGAGTGATTCTATAAAAAATCAGATCAGAAAAAGAACTTGAATTTTTAAATTAAAAATGAGGTCATTCCTACAATTATAAATTGCTAAGAATATAATAGCAAAGCTCTCACTTAACTCCAACCAAAAAACACTAACCACAGATAGGAAATTCATTCAGGTTACCAGAGATGACAAAAATAGGTTCCAGCTTTTTTCAGGTAAAAGATTCAAAAAAGTTAAGTACCTTTCCCTACATTACAGAGCTTATAAATGGCAGACAGGATTCAGCACATGCCTGTCTGATTCCAGAGCTTTCACAATTAACTATTGCTACATACAGTTTGTGATAAATATCCAGCCAAAATTCTAGACTGGATTATTGAATGTATAATTATGTATGAGAATAGTGGTCATTAGAACCACTAATAATAACACAATAACATCATACTGACAGATGAAGAAATACTTAAATTTTTCCAAATTGTAATGATGAATATATCGATTTAAGCCTTGAATAAAGGAAGTAGTTAGTGAGACAACTGGATGCTTTATTCTGTTCTATATTTTATTGATGATGCAAATCCAGTTATAGAGCATGCTAATCAAATTGGCAGATGGCACAAATCTAGGCCAATTATATTAATAGAATATCAATGTTTGAAACAGGGATTTTAAATACTGAAGGAATTGAGAACATGCCACCCCAAAATATGCCACTCTGGCATATTGACATATTTTGAGTTAAAGGCACTTGAAAATCAGCAAATACAAGAAAAATACTCTGACTTTGCTTCTTTTTCTTAAAAGTAGGTGGTAACATTCCATTAAAAAAAGATGTTCTCCCTATACCAGAAGGAAAGTAACATTATTATCATCAAGGATGAGGAGTTGAACCTGGGAGAATTCTTTACAGATCTTGTTAAAATAATTCTTATCTTCCTTTAGCCTTCACACATGGTTTAGTCACTTTTGCACAACTGCCTTTCTTTGTTCAACCTAATATAAAAGCAAGCAGATTTCACTATTTCTTTGGGTCTTCATCCTTTATGAAGGCTCCCATATCATATAGAATTTGTATTAAATAAATTTGTATGCTTTTCTCCTATTGATCTGTCTTACATCAATTTAATTCTCAGACCCAGACAAACAGAACCCTAAGAAAGTAAAGGTAGAAGTTTGCCTCCCCTACAATACTATTCAGTTCAGCTTGATAGATCTCTACATTGTTATTCAACCAATCTGTACTTGAGTACCCTAATTACAAGAAACTCAACATATCCTGATGTTTCCTCTTTTAACCATGGTTGTTAGTATATTCTTTCAGTAAAGAAAGTATGCCTTAGTTTCTTATAACTATTTAACCAACTATTCCTTATTCAATGTAGTGGAACCAGAGAAGATTTGTATATATTTTAGAGACACAGAGGAAATATCTGAAAAATGCTTGAATGGTTGAAAATATCAGCTAAATTAAGGAAGCATTTTCACCTTTTTTGAAACCAACTGTTTGAATTCCTTCTCACCAATGCTGTGAATAACTAAAATATGGTGCAGAAAATAATAACAAGTATACAGAATAATTGGATTAACATTATAAGAGAACAATCCTGGATTATCTGATGGAAAATATTCACGACTCTCTTAGTAGTACCAAAGAAATAACTATTATTAGATTTCTGTTCAGTTAATAAAGACTATCAATGTTAGATATAATTTTCAAAATAAAACTTTGAATGGTGAAATTAATTCTAGTTATAATTTAGATTCAAATTTATTAAGGAATATTTTGCATATAATAAAATTCACTGATTATAAGTGTACAATGCAGTGTGTAACCACTGTAACCATTGCCACAACCATGATACAGAATTTTTCCATCACCCCTCCTGACTAGTTCCCCAACCAGAACTTCTATAAAAAAGACAGGTGGATGTGACCATCAAAAACTAAAATTAAAAAAAGGCAAATAGAACTTCTATAAGTAATTAAATATATATATATATAAAAATGATATGAAAATATATAAATATCTATAAATCAATATCTATCTATCTCACAACAAAATATAATGCATGGATTAAATAATAGAGTAGACAAAGCAGAAGAAAAATTAATAGACTGAAAGATTTGAAGTTATTTAATAAAAAGTAGAACAGAGAAATTATACCTGGAAAATATGAGATGTTAGGATATAGTATTGAGTGACTTCTGAGAAGTAAGACACAGATTCCTTTCTCAATCTCAGTATTTTTAGTCTGATCCTAATATCGTGGAGAAAGTGAAAACTTCCTCAGAGTCTAGGAGTAGGACAGCAAATTTGGTAGAGGATTTGTTTTTAGCATTGCATTATCTGAGGAAAGTGCCTTTAATTATAGCATTGGTTCTATGGGAGAAACGTATTCCAAGTTACGAATAGCTGAAATGCATTGAAATTTTGGAACATAAAATCTTATTTTAAGTCATGACACATACTTGCTGTATCTGTACATTCATTTATTATTTCTGTTAGTATTCTTTTGTTTCCTAATCACACTTTCACCCACAGTATTGTAACAACTATAATTTGTAAATGGAATACCAAATATAAAGACATTCTTTGTTGTGATGCCATGTATGTTTCCTCATTTCAACCATTACTTTGTGCTGTTCTAAAATAAAAATATGAATCCCATGATTTACCTATTTCTTCTATCAATGTTTAAATATCAGGACGAAGAATTACAAGAGATTAACTTCTTTAAAACTCTGAAGGTGAAATGAAGAAATCCATCTCCCATTTTATAACATTTTTTAAATCTTTGAATAAGTATCAAGAGAAAGATAGAAGTTATTATAAATTAGTTTAAATTTGATGAAGAAATATTGCTTATTTCAAGGATTTTGAATAGAATTTTTTCATTTAACTCTCTATCCTGAATAAAGACTTCTTTTCAGTGTATGAGAATTGTTCATCTACTCTGATCAATTTAATTTGCCTTTAATTGGATTCAATTATGATTGTATCTAACTCGTCCTTCTAAGTTTTAAAAATATGCTTTTGAAATCCTTCAGTTTATTGTATCTCTAATTCATATTTGAGATTCCAGAATACATAAAGCACTTTGAATAGAACTAATTTTAAAACTGAGTTCACAAAATATATTAAAACCCTGATTAGCAAGATGCCTAAGAAATAGGTAGTCTTATTGTTTAAATGCTCTGCTTAAGTGACAATTAAGCAAAAAGCCCATTGTTTTACATTTTCTTATTTAAACGTTTTCTTAATTGCCTGTGTCTACTTTGTTTGTACCTACTGTATTAAAGTGATTTTAATGGAATTCCTCTTTTAAAACCCTACAGTGCTTCAGGGTCATCTGTCAGTATAGCAATTCATAGTGTACATGAGTTTATATGTTAAAGCTGCAGGAGGCTAAGCTATCAGTATACAAAATCTGGAGCATCTCTTGAAAGTTGCCTATGAATTGTATTTTTCTTGCATTAATGTGTTATTTATCATTTGTATCTCCCAGATAGGTTGCAATGTCACAAATGTTGATTATCTGAGAGTTATAGTGAATTGGATTCTAGTTAATTTATATTTTACAGCTAAACATATCCAAGATATATGAAGGGTAGCCCTAATCACAGTATCAAAATCCTGACCCATCAGTTGTTCTTTTGTGTTACATAGAATAATGCAATACCTCTGGTGGATCATATGCAAAAGTGGCCTAATTCTTCCCACTCCTCTGAATGCATGCCACTTCTCTCATGAAAAGGTAGTCTGTTTCCTTTTCACATGGATCTGGAATGGCCTTGTGACTTGCTGTGAAGAATTGAGTATGATAGAATCTATGCTGTGCTATGTCTGGGCCTAGGCCTTAAGAGATGATAGACATTCGCATTTGCTCTGTTAAAAACTAGTCACCATGTAAAGAAGTCTAGATAACCTACCAGTGGAAACATATGGGAGAAAGAGGCCTATCCAGTCTTTAGCTGTTCCAGCCATCCCAGCAAATTTGCCGAAACTTTGAGTGAATTCATCTTGGTTGTTTCAGCCTCATCCAAGACCCTAGATCAATGCAATTTCCAGAATGACATCAGCACACATGTTGTTAAGAAGTGCACAACAAAGCCAAGACAACTTACAGAATCATTGGAAATAATATTCAATAAATTTTTAAGCCATCATGTGTTAAGTGTTTTGTTATGCTGCAATAGATTCCTGATACAGAAATTAATATCTGAAGGTAAAATGCTGCTTGAACAAAAAGCTAAAACATGTGCACTGGCTTTGAGCCCAAATGTGGGTTAGAGGAAGAAGAGTGATGAGGAGACTGTTAATAGAGACTAGAAGAACAGGAAATCATTATCGTTGAAAGCTGAAAAAGAAGTAATACATATTACATATTGGCAAAAAGTTCATTAACACTCACCTGAGGTAATATGGAAGAAAGAAAACGAACCTAATGAATTTGTGGATCTGGCTGACTAGATTTCTGATCATAAAGTTGGAAGTGTCAAATAGCTTACTTTAGTAGAATATGATAAAGTCTTGCAAGAGAAAGGTAAACTAAATAAGGAAAGTTAATTTGGACCCAGGACAGTCTCTCCAGCTGGTAAAATTTTTTTGAAGTAAGAAATGCCAACTGGCACAGATCACAGTAAAACGTAGCCTAAGAATTAAAATAAAATCAAATTGTATAGCTGTAAAAAATCTTTGTAAAGACCTCGACAATATTTGTTTGTTCCCCTTCACTAGATAAAATAACTATTAATTTTCTAAATATTGTCCCACAGCAGCCTGCCACTTTCACAGTAGAGAGAGGTAAATCTAAAAAAGAATTATGAATGTGGCATAAGATGATTCCAAATAAGTTTCACAGAAAGCCCACAGAAGTTTTAAGAGAATTACACTTGCAACAGCATCCTGGACTAAAAGTTATAGAAATAGTTCAAAATAAAAAGAAGACCCTGCCTACCAATTTTCTATTGACCATAAAAAGACTGAGGGAATCATTCAATTGCAAACATAGGTCATATTTTATGGAAAAATATGGAAGACTTAAAGGGTAAAGCCAAGAACCACCAAGAACAATGGTTTAGGGAACTATTTCCATAAAAGTGCAATTGGACCTTAATTAAGGAACATCTTCTTCTTAACGAGAAGGGGAAACTCATTAAAAGTCCCTGGCACAGGACTTCCCTGGTGGTGCAGTGGTTAAGAATCCGCCTGCCAATGCAGGAGACACGGGTTTGATCCCTGGTCCGGGAAGATCCCACATGCCGCGGAGCAACTAAACCCATGCGCCACAACTACTGAGCCTGCGCTCTAGAGCCCACGAGCCACAACTACTGAGCCTGTGTGCCACAACTATTGAAGCCTGTGCACCTAGAGCCCATGCTCTGCAACAAAGAGAAGCCACCGCAATGAGAAGCCCACACACCACAAGGAAGAGTAGCCCCCACTTGCAGCAACTAGAGAAAGCCCACGCACAGCAACGAAGACCCAACGCAGCCATAACTCAATCAATCAATCAATCAATCAATCATTAAAAAAAAAAGTCCCTGGCACAACTTCATATCTTTTTAACAGACCAGTGTACTAGTGTGCCTTTTTTCTAATGACGTAAACTGTGATGATTATTATTTTAGCTGTGTGTTACCATGGTATGTTGGGTGTCTGGGGGCAGATACTTCTTTTAGTTCATAGGCTTTCAGAACAAGACTATCCATACTTGAAGAGTCTTATCCACTTCTGAACGTAATGCAGATAATGAGATCCTTGATTTTGTACTGATACCATAGTGAAGAACAACTTTGGAGGGGGTGGGGAATGGGAATTAATGTATTTTGCATCTGGGAGGTATGTGGATTATTGTGGCCAGAGGGTGTATTGTGATAGATTGTTTGCAAAGATGCCACCAACAATTTTTACCAGACTTTGACGTTTCTGCTCCCCCTCTCTCAAGAGGTAGGTTCTCTTTGCTTTTCCTTAAAATGTGGGCTGCTCTTGTGACTTGCTTTGACCAATAAAATGAGATGAAAATTAAGCTCTGAGATTTCCAAACCCAGACCCTAGAAAGTAGCTTCCATTTTCTGCCCATTGAGATCCAGCGCCATGTCACAGAGCTCAAGTAAAACAACTGGATGGTGAGAGAACACAAAGAGAAAGAGGACAACTGGCTAATATCCATTCCAGCTACCCTAGCTGACTTGCCAGATAGGTGAGTAAAATTATCTTCGGCATCCCAAACCCAACTCAACTCACAGATAAATGCAACTCCAGCTGAAAACATACAGCATATAACAGCCTAGTTGATTCTAGCCAACCCAGAAAGCTGTGAGAAAAAATAGTGTTTCTTTAAACCATTAAGTTTTAAAAGACTTTGTTATGCAATAATATACAACTGAGACATTCCCTTTTGAAGAATAGCCTTCGATAGGACTGAGGGGTGTGTTTCTAAAGAGAATTAGCATGATGGATTTATTTATGTGAGAAGTTTTAATTTTTCAAAATTTCTTTTCTCTTTGTATGTAGGACTATGCTCTGATCAAGGTATTATTGTTGGCAAATGAAGCTATTCTAACATTGTATAATCACTAGTGGGATAATTCTTTGAATCATTAAAAACAGAAGCATTCAAATGTTTTGATAAATATTGGTGTGTTCACTTGATGTGATAATTAGTCCACCCATATTTAATTCTAATTACTTAAATACTGTTCTATGAATAATCATATTGCTATTTAAAAACATGTTTGGGGATTTAAAAATACTGAAAACTACCCAGATTTAGCTTTAGACTTTCATCATGATAAAACAAAAAACTTGTTTCGCTGTATAATTTTTATCAGTTTCAACTAGTAAAATAGATATGTACAAAGAATATAATGTATAAATTACCAATAGACCATTAACTCTTAACTATGGAAGGAGAAATTACACAAATCTCTGTCTATTTCATATTATAAATGCTAGCTTATGCTAAACTGCTATATTTCATTTATCCAACCAGGACTTAGTGCTATGTGCAAGGATAGGATTATGTTAAGTAAAGTGAGTGATCTCCAACAGAGAATAGATTCAAGTATACCAGATAGAGCTTCCAAAAGCAGACTAAAATATTACCTTGGAGGGCTCTAAAAAAGTTATGTCTTTTAAACCTTTTCTTGGGTGATAATGATGATGACGACCATGACAATGATGATCATGATGATTATGATGATGATGATTTGAGGAACAATGACTCAGAAATGAAAAAAGAAGAGGTCGGTATATTTTGATTTGGTTGGTCTTGGCAGATTAAGTGAAGTTCCATCATGGGAAGAACTTGGCAAGATAAATGGACACAGGGTGAAATTGGCAGAGGCATCAGGCAAGTAGGAGCATGATGAAATAGAGACAAAATGATGCAGAAAATTAGCTTCACTTTCTATTTTTAAAATTTATTTATTTATTTATTTATTTATTTATTTATTTATTTATTTATTTATTTATTTATTTGTCTGCCTGCACCGGCTACAGAAGCTGAATAAGAATCATGACCACCTCTCCAAATTGCTGGGGCAGTGGCAACAAAAAAGCCATCCCAATTTCCAGTCCATCATCTTATACTTCTACTAGGGTAACAAGGAGAAAAATTTCTCCATGGAGCAGAATCTGCTTCTACCGGTTTTTCAGATTGCCGTGCTTATTATGTATAAAAATGAAAGCAAAATATATTATAAAACTTTCCAAGCAAATCAGCATAGGCCATGCTGTCAACTTGCCATATGGAAGTTTTGTTAAAATAGAGATGTTACAGGCAATGAAATTGATATTTAGAGGAATTAATAAGTATTTCCTATATTGAAAACAGCCAGAAGAAACAATTATAACAGTTATGAATGTGACCAACTTGAATCTTCCAGAGTCTGATAGCAAGATGACAATTTTTACTAGAAAATAGATGTTATAAGATTGATTTCTTATTCTGTGGCAAAAATGTAGTTACTGGCAAATTGAGTAGTCATTAAACAAATAATAAGATCAAGAAATTAGGTTCTTGCAACTATGGAACAACTAATGAAAGCGAGTGCTTTCAAGGGTTTGTACAAATTTCAGTCAAATTGGAAATGAACGATGGTGTTTGCATTGTTTGCATCTCTAACTTGAGATAAATAAAATTATTCGAAAGACACAAATATAAAGACAAACATGGAAATGTCTTGAACAGTTCTAGAAAAATGATGCTTCATATAAGTTCAAAACCATGTTTCAAGCATCTTAAAAGTGAATTAACACATGAAAACAAAGGAGTTTTCAACTCAAAGGAGTGGCATTGATACAGATAAATGACATTATAACTGACAATAGAATGAATTTCACCTGTCTGTGTTTTATTAGTAGAAAATAATTCAAGATGGGTGTTGAAAATGTATAAAGTAATCTTTATTTTTCAATCCAAAGAGACTCTTTCAGTGATATTGGACTTACTTTGTGTGTACAGAAAAGTCTACTGATTGTATTGATGAAAACCATTAGCAAAGACATGAATGGAAATGAATAAATTAATTTTACTATTTATATAAGCTCAAAGCAATAATTTTTTTAAAAAGTATCACTGAATAGATAGAACACACTGTATTGGAAATGAGACAGGGCATCAACAACTTAAGAAAACTTCATAGTACAGGAACTTGCTGGTAGCACATCTAATAAATATCATGCTGGGCTTCCCTGGTGGTGCAGTAGTTAAGAATCCACCTGCCAATGCAGGGGACATGGGTTCGAGCCCTGGTCTGGGAAGATCCCACATGCCGCGGAGCAACTAAGCTGGTGCGCCACAACTACTGAGCCTACACTCTATAGCCCGTGAGCCACAATTACTGAGCCCGCGCACCACAACTACTGAAGCCCGCACGCCTAGAACCCGTGCTCCGCAAGAAGAGAAGCCACCGCAATGAGAAGCCTGCACACTGCAACTGGAGAAAGCCCATGTGCAGCAACGAAGACCCAACACAGCCAAAAATAATAAATAAAAAATAATTTTTAAAAATATCATGATTGTGTATGGGTTAATACTTTTATTTAAATACAATATATTGATACATACATATAGAAAAGTGCATGTTATAAGTATACCATGCAGAATTTTCAAAAATGGAACATACCTGTGTAACCAAATCCCAGATCAACAAACATCAGCAGTAGTCCAGAAGCCTTATGCTCCCTACAAATCACTAACCTCCCACAAAGGTAACCACCATCCTGACTTGTAACAGTGTTGATGAATTTTAGCTGTTTTGTACTTTATACAAATGTGGTCATATGACATTGAAGGAGTTAGGCACATGGTACTGCAAAATATGCAGCTTTTGTATATTGATTATTTTGAGTTGAAGTCCCTTGAAAAATAGCAAATGTAGGGAGAGGATTTCTCTCAACTCCCTTTATATGCCTAAAGACAGATCCTAAAGGAACTAAATTTTCATAAATCCCCTCCCTAGGAGTTTCACTAACCAGGGAAGATTGACTCTTATCACAAGAGAGGAGACCAGACATTGACACCACACCCAGACAAACTATCATTCTTCTAAGGGCCTATTCATCTTTCATAAAAATAACTTACTCTCCCTTTAAGTGGCTCATATCCTCCTTCGCCTCCCACTTCCCCTTTTTAATACAATACATAAGCTTTCAAATCTCACCGCTTTTTTTTGGGTATTCACTTTTTTTCCTGTGATGCCCCTGTGAATGTAATATAAAAAATAATAAATTTGTATATCTTTTCTCCTATTAATCTGCCTGTTATCAGTTTATTTCATAGACCCAGCTATCAAGCCTATGAGGGTAGAGGTAAAAGTCTTTCTTCCTCTAAAACATGAACTGATTTTAGTATTGCTATAGATTGAATTGTGTCTCCCCAAAATTTATATGTTGAAGTGCTAACCTTTGATGTGATGGTATTTAGAGATGGTGCCTTTGGGAGGTAATTAAAGTTAGATGAGATCATGAGAGTGGGGACCTTACAGTGAGATGGTTGGTAGCTTATGGTGGCTTTGTAAGAAAAAGAACAGAGCAAGAGATCACTCTTTCTTTTCTATATGGTGACATAATGAGAAGGTAAGCCCGGAAGACAGCTCTCACCAGGAATCAAATTGGCTGGTGCCTTGATCTTAGACTTTCCAGCATCCAGAACTATGAGAAATTAAAGTCTCCTGTTTAAGCCACTCAGTCTATGGTATTTTGTTAGGATATCCCAAGCAGGCTAAGACAGGTATGGTTTATGTTACTCAATGTTACGTTTATTAAATTCATTCAGATTATAGAATACCCTTCAGTGATCCATTATCTTTGCTGTAATGTATTTTGATTGTATGAAAAAAATGTATTTACCCACTCTTATTGATTATTTCTAGTTTTTGACAATTATGGGTAGTACTGCCACAGTTGTTCTAGTACATGTCTTTTGAAACCTACGTATCTTTTGTGCAGTGGAATTGACAGAAAATTTGTTATAAACATGTTCAGCATTGGTAGGTTCTCTCAAATATTTTTAAAAAGGCTATACCACCCCTTGTCCTACATCCCCTGGAACATGTGTTTAATCCTCTTTTTTTTTTGCATTTTAGCAATTCAGATGGGTGGTTAGTGGTATCTTCTTGTGATTTCAATTTGCAATTCCCTGATAATTAATGAACTTGAACACTTTTTCACATGTTTAATACCTATTTGCATATCTTCTTGGGAAGTGTCTGTTTAATTATTTTGCCCTATTTTCTGTTCCGTTCTTTCAGGTTCTTCCTTTTTGATTCATTTTTTAGGTTATATTTTGGATAGTCATTCTTTGTTGGATGTTGTATTGAAACTAACTTTTCCCATCCTGAAACTCTTTTTCTTTCTGAGTCATGTCTTTTGATAAACAGAAGGTCTTCACTTAAATATATTTAAATTTATGTTTATTTTCCTTTATGATTACCACGTTTTTGCTCTGTTTAAGAAATATTTGCTTACTCTAAGTCACAAAAATGTTTCCCTATTATTTTCTCTAACATTTTTATTGTGGTACATTTAACCTTTAGATGAAATAAATTGGGACTGTATTTGTATATGTGATGAAATATAGAAACCAAGTTTCTTTTTTATTCCATGAGAATAACCAATTGACCCACTACTCTTGGATTTTGATTGTATTGCAATGAATCTATTGATTATTTTATGGAAATTTGACAGCTTAATAATATTAACTCTCAATACTCAAACATATTAGATTCCTCCATTCATTTTGAGATTTCTAAATTTCTCTTATATTTATACTTTTCTATTTAGCTTCCTTATACATCACTTAATAGATTAATTTTGTTGCTATTATAATTTCCTGTTGATATTTATAAAACAAATTCTTTTTATTGAAGTATGGTTATTTACAATATTATATTAGTTTCAGGTGTACAACATATTAAATATTTTTATACATTATACTCCATTTAAAGTTGTTATAAATTATTGGCTGTATTCTCTGTGCTGTATAATATATCCTTGCAGCTTATTTTATACAGAGAAGTTTGTGCTATGTATAAAAGTTTATATGTTGACCGTATATCCAGTATCCTTGCTAAATTTTCATAGATTAATTTGGAATTTTATATACATAGTCATGTTTTTTGAAATTCTGAGAGTTTTCATTCTTCCTCTCTAATCCACCTGCCTTTTACTATTTGTATTGCCTTATTTCAGGGGAATGAAACATCCAATAAAATGTAGAGTGGAAGATATGATAGCAGGTGAGTAGCCTTGTTTTGTTTTCTATATCAGGGAAAACTTTCATTATATCATGTTGAGTATGATGAACACTGTAGATTTTTATAAAGATTCTTTATCAGATTAAGGAAGTTCCATTCTATTTCTTGTTTGATAAATTTGTTTGTCTTGTCTGTTTTATTTATAGTACATGGGTTTTGATTTTTTTTCAAATGCAGATTTTAAAAATTTATCATATCACTTTTCTACTGTGTTCTGTTAATAAGGTGAATTGAATTACTCTGAATGAGTCTCAAGCGCTAAATCATTCTTGCATACTTGAGATGAATCATATGTGATAATGATGCATATAAATATATACATATACATATATTCAAGTTGCATATATGTTGTCATGTATATTTGTGTTTATACTCTTGAAAGATATTGGTCTATATTTATTGTAATGTACATTCAGATTGTGACATTTACTTACTGTAGTTTATTTTTGCAGCTCTTTAAGAGACATAAAATTATATATATTAGTAATTATAAAAAAGTATTGTTTAGCTTGTAACATATATAAGTGTGATATGTATCAAATAATAGCACAAAAATGTGCTGATGGAATAAAGCAACATAGGTGTAATGTTTCTCTATCTCATTGGAAGTAAGTTTTATAAACCTGAACTTGATCCTGTTAAGGTGCATATGCTAAGTCCTAAAGCAGAATACTAAGAAAATAACTAAAATAAATATAGCAAAATTAGTAAAGGAATTAAAATATTACAGTACAAAATATTCATTTAATGCAAAATACTTTATGATTCCACTTATGTGAGGATCTGAAATGAGCAAATTCATACAGACAGAAAGTAGAATAGAGTTTACCAGGGTCTTGGGACTTGGGGATAGGGGAATGGGGAATTATTGTTTATTTGATATGGATCTTTTATTTGGAATGATGAAAAGTCCTGGAAATGTCTACTGGCTATGTTTATACAACATTGTTAATGTCCTTAAGGTCATCAAATTATACACTTAAAAAATGGTTAAAATGGTAAATTTCATGTTAGGTATATTACACCACAATAAAATATAAAAGGATGGAAATATAAGATACAAATCATAATTAAAAGAAAGCTACAGTAACTATACTAATATCATACTAAGTGCACTTAACGCAAGGAAAATTTCTAGGGATAAAGAGGGCCATTATGTAATAATAAAATGGGGAATACATTAAAAAGACATAAGAATTCTAAGTATGTTTGAACCAAACAATAGTGCTTCAGGAATCATTAAGAACAAATTTGTAGGATTGAAAGGAGAGATAGACCAATTCAAAATTGTCCATTAAACATTACACTGTCCTTAATACATAAAACAAGGAAACAGAAAACTAGCAAGGATACATAGAAGGTCTCATGAGCATTATCAGCCAAAGGGGAAAGGTTGGAAGGAGGGTGAAATGGGTAAAGGGGATCAACTGTATTGTGATGGATAGAAATTAAATTTTTTGTGGTAAGCATGCTACAGTGAATACAGAAGTAGAAATATAATGTTGTACATATACAGAAGTGGGATAGCTGAATCATATGGTAGTTTTATTCTTAATTTTTTGAGGAATCTCCATACTGTTTTCTATAATGACTATACCAATTTCCATTCCCCTCGACAGTGTATGATGGTTCCATTTCTCCACATTCTTGCCAACACTTGTTATTTCTAGCCTTTTTGATAATAGCCATTCTAACAGGTGTGAGGTGATATCTCATTGTGGTTTTGATTTGCATTTCCCTAATAATTACTGATATAGAAAATCTCTTCATCTGCCTGTTGGCCATCTCTATGTCTTCTTTGGAAAAATGTCTATTCAGCCCCTCTGCTCATTTTTTAACTGGGTTGTTTGCTTTTTTGTTGTTGAGTTGTATGCGTTCTTTATATATTTTGTATATTAACCCCTTATTGTATATATGATTTGCAAATATATTCTCCCATTCTGTAGGTTGTTTACTTTGTAGATTGTTTCCTTTGCTGTGCAAAAGCTTTTAGTTTATTTCCATTTGTTTATTTTTGTTTTTGTTTCTCTTGCCTGAGGAGACATGTCCAGAAAGATATTGCTAAGACCGATGTCAAAGAGTGTACTGCCTATCTTCTAGGAGTTTTATGGTTTTATATATTACACTCAAGTCTTTAATCCATGTTGAGTTGATTTTTGTGTATGGTGTGAGATACTGGTCTAGTTTCATTTTTTTGCGTGTGGCTGTCCAGTTTTTCTAACACCATTTATTGAAGAGACTATGCTTCTCCATTTTATGTTCTTTGACCCTTTGTTTTAAATTAATTGTCCATATATAAATGGGTTTTCTTCTGAGGTCTCATTTCTGTTCCATTGATCTGTATATCTTTTTTTTCTTCTAATACCCTGCTCTATTGATTACTATGACTTTGTAACATAGTTTGGAAACAGTGTGATAGCTCCAGCTTTGTTCTTCTTTCTCTAGATTGCTTTGGATATTTGGGTTCTTCCATGGTTCCATATAAATTTTAGGATTTTTTGTTCTATTTCTGTGAAAAATGTCCTTGGGATTTTGATAGAGATTGCATTGAATCTGTAGATTCAGTATATAGACATTTTAACAATGTTAATTCTTCCAATCCATGACCACAGAATATGCTTCCATTTTTTTGTGTCTCCTTCAGTTTCTTTCAACAGTGTCTTATAGTTTTAGTGACTGGTATTTCACCCCCTTGATTAAATTCATTCCTAGGTATTTTATTCTTACTGAAATTGTAAATGGGATTGTTTTCTTAATTGCTTTTTCTGATAGCTCATTGTTAGCATATAGAAAAGCAACAGATTTTTGTGTATTGGTTTTTATCTTGCAAATTTACTGTATTCATTTATTATTTCTAATAGTTTTTTTGGTGGAGTCTTTAGGACTTTTTATATATAAAATTATGTGATCCTCCAATAGACAGTTTTACTTCTTCCTTTCCAATTTGGATAACTTTTATTTCTTTTACTTGCATAATTGCTCTGGTAGGACTTCCAATACAATGTTGAATAAGAGTGGCAAGAGTGGGCATCCTTGTCTTGTTCCTGAATTTAGTGGGAAGGCTTTCAGCTTTTCACCATTGAGTATGATGTTAGCTGTGGGTTTGTCATGTATGGCCTTTATTATGTTGAAGTATATACCTTCTATACCCACTTTATTGGTACGTTTTTATCATAAATGGGTGTTTAATACAGTCAAATGCTTTTTCTGCATCTACTGAGATGATCATATGGTTTTTATATTTTTGTTTTTTTAGTTTAACTTTATTTTTATTTTATTTTTAATTGAAGTATAGTTGATTTACAATGTGTTAGTTTCAGGTGTACAGCAAAGTGATTCAGTTATATATATATATATATATATTCTTTTTCAGATTCTTTTCTCTTATAGGTTATTACAAAATATTGAGTATAGTTTGCTGTGCTATAGAATAGGTCCTTGTTGGTTATCTATTTTATATACAGTAGTGTGTATGTGTTAATCCTAAACTCCTAATTTATCCCTCCCCCCATATGGTTTTTTATCCTTAATTTTGTTCATATGGTATATCACTTTGATTGATTTGTGCATGTTGAACCATCCTTACATCCCTGGAATAAATCCTACTTGATCATGGTGTATGATCCTTTTAATGTGTTCTTGAATTTGGTTTGCTAATATTTTATTGAGAACTTTTGCATCTATGTTTATCAGATATTGGCTTGTAATTTTATTTTTGTGTGTGTTGTCTTTGGTTTTGGTATTAGGGTAATTTTGTCCTTGTAAAATGAGTTAGGAAGAGTTCCTTCCTCTTCATTTTTTTTGGAAGAGTTTGAGGTGGATAGGTATTAAATATTCTCTGAATATTTGGTATAATTTACCAGTGAAGCTGTCTGGTCCTGGACTTTTGTTTTTTGGGGAGATTTTTGATTGCTGTTTCAATCTCCTTATTAGTGATCAGTCTATTCAGGTTTTCTATTTCTTCCTGATTCAGTCTTGTAATGTTGTATGATTCTACAAATTTGTCCATTTCTTCTAGTTTGTCCAAGTTGTTGGTATATATCTATTTATAATATTCTCTTATAATTATTTGTATTTCTATGGTATGTTTTAATTTCTCCTCTTTTGTTTCTGATTTTATTTAGCAGATCCTTCTCTCTTTTTTTCTTAGTGAATCTAGCTAAAGGTTTGTCAAATTTGTTTATCTTTCAAAGAACCAGCTCTTAGTTTGATTGCTCTTTTCTCTTGTCTTTTTAGTCTCTGTTTAATTTATTTCTTCTCTCATCTTTATTATTTTCTTCCTTCTACTGACTTTGAGCTTCGTTTGTACTTTTTCTAGTTCCTTTAAATGTAAGGTTACATTGTTAATTTGAGATTTTTCTTGTTTCTTGAGGTAGGCCTATATTGCTATAAACTTCCCTCTTAATAATTTAATTTTTTTAATTAAAAAAATTTCTTGAAGTATAGTTGATTTACAATATTACATTAGTTTCAGGTGTTAGCATAGTGGTGAAGTATTTTTACAGATTATATTCCATGAAAAGTTTACAAGATAATAGTTATAATTCCCTATGCTATACAATATATCCTTGTTGCTTATCTCTTTTATACATAGTAGTTTGTATCTCTTAATCCCATACACCTAAAGTTACCTTCCCCCCTTCCTTCTCTCCACTGGTAACCACTAGTTTTGTTTCTATATCTGTGAGTCTGTTTCTGTTTTGTTATATACATTCATTTGTATTATTTTAAAGATTCTACATATAAGTGATATCATACAGTATTTGTCTTTCTCTGTCTGACATTTAACTAAGCATAATATTCTTTAAGTACATCCACATTGCTGCAAATGAAAGAATTTCATTCTTTTTCTGACTGAGTAATATTCCATTATATATATATATATACACTGCATTTTCTTAAACCAATCGTCTGTTAATGGGCACTTGGGTTGCTTCCATATCTTGGCTATTGAAAATAGTGCTGCTGTGAACATTAGGGTGCATTTATCTTTTCAAATTAGTATTTTCATTTTTTTTCTGGATATATACTCAGGAGTACAATTGCTGGATCAAATGGTAGTTTTATTTTTAGTTTTCTTAGGACCCTCCATACTGTTTTCCATAGTAGTTGGGCCAATTTACATTCCCACCAACAGTGTAGAGGGGTTCCCTTTTCTCCACATCCTCGCCAACATTTGTTATTAGAAGACTTTTTGATGATAGCCATTCTGACAGGTGTGAAGTGATAGCTCATTGTTGTTTTGATTTGCATTTCTCCAATAATTAGCAAAAAAAATAAAATGACATAAAAAGACAGCCTATGGAATGGAAGAAAATATTTGCAAGTGGTATGAATGACAAGGGGTTAATATTCAAAATATATAAACAGATTGTACAACTCAATATCAAAAAACAAACAAGTTAGTCAAAAAATGGGCAGAAGACCTGAATAGACATTTTTCCAAAGCAGACATACAGATGGCTAACAGGCAAATGAAAAGAAGATTTTTAAAAATTTTTCATCAGATAACTCATAGATCTTCAGTTCTTTGGAATTGGTTACTGGAGCTTGTTTTACTCTTTAAGTAGTGTCGTATCTCCCTATCTTTTTGTCACCCTTGTAACCTTGTTTTGGTGTCTGTACATTTGAAGAAGCAATCACCTCTTCCAGTCTTTTGGGGCTGGTTTTAGGAAGGAAAGACGTCCACCAGATAGCCAGGCTAGAGATTTTGGTGATCTCTCCAACTTTTTTTATAGATATGCCTGCTCCTTTTCTCTCACTTCTTTCTGGGCTGGGGGGAAGTCTTAAGATTGTGTGTCTTCTCTTAACCCCACAGAGCCAAGCTGGGTGCCGAGAGCCATCCGCTCCTTTTCCCACCCCTTGGACTGATATGTCAAGTTATTGGGCACAAGCACCACTTCTCTCCCTCACTCCTGAAGGAAATGTCTTAGGATTGTGCACCTCTCCCTACCCCACAATGCCATGCCATGTGCTGTAAGTCACCCATCCTTTTTCCCTAGGGTAGTGTATTGAGATGCCAGGATGATAAGTGCAAGCTCTACTTTTCTTCCTCTCTCCTAAAGAGGCAGTCTGAGTATTGTTCACCTTCACCTCATCCTGTAGAGTAGAACTGGCTGCTGAGATCTGTACTTGCTGCTGAGACCTACATGTTGTCTGCAGGGTATAGGGAGCACCAGCTTCAGGGGTGCATAAGTCACTGGCTGTCGGAGTGTATGGGGTGCCATTTGCAAGGATGCACTGGGAAGTTGTCAAGATCTACATGTCATCTGCTATGAGCCCTTGCTCCTTTTCTTTGCGCTCAATTCCCCAGATGATCCATCTGTGTCAATATTTTAAACACCTTTGGTATAGAGAGATAGAAGTGGAACTTTCAGGAAGTTCCCCCAAAGGCTGGGGAAGCCAGACTCTCACTTCACTCTCTCTTTCCCCTGTGGGAAAAGTCTCAGGTTGGGAACTCTCTTTTAGTATTGAACCGTGCTAGCTTGGAGGAGAAATGACATGGATAAAATGGAACTGTTCTTACCCTTTTCCGTGCAGCTGACGTCAGGTTTTGTGCTCCACCAGTGTGCTAGGACTTCTTAACTGAACTCTGAAATGCACATAAATGTATTTTTGCCCATAGATGGTCGTTAAATTGGTGTTTCTGTGGGGATGGGTACGAGGGCTGGACATCTTGCTCACATCACCCTCCCATCTAGAAAATACTTTGAATGTAAATTAAAATACTACATATCAAAAAAAATACTACATATCAAAAAAAATACATATAAAAATTTGTGAGACATAGAATATGTTTATACTGCTTTAGTGATACCTAATTCATATACAATAAAATTCATCTATTTAGGACTTCCTTGGTGGTGCAGTGGGTACGACTCCCAGTACAGTGGGCCTGGGTTCGCTCCCTGGTCAGGGAACTAGATCCCGCATGCCGCAACTAAGATCCCATGTGCCACAACTAAGACTGGCGCAGCCAAATAAATAAATATTTTAAAAAAATTCATCCTTTTAAAATGTTCAGTGATGTTTAGTATATTAACAGAGTTATACAACCATCACCACAATCAATTTGAGAACATTTTTATCACAGCAGAAAAGAACCCCATACCCATTAGCAGTCATTCCCAGTTCCTTCCTCTCTCCAGCCGGGCAATTTTCACCCCATTACAAAGTTTAGTTCTGTAGTTTGACTCAATAAGATGGCTATCTCTTATGCTTTTTTACCATCTTGATTTTATACTTAATTGAAAGTTTATGTAAATAAATATCATAAATGTGTGAAACATTACCTAAAGGATTTTCTAGTTTGGGGGTTGTGTGTGTGTGTGTGTATGCTTTCTTCTGGTTATTGACCAGTACATGAAGAATTATGAAGTCAGGTCTGATTTTTTAAAAAAATCATTATATAAGACTTGGTTTTTCTTTGTCTGGTGGCACAAAGAATTTTTCTTTATTACTTAAAGTTCAATATTTTTAGGAATATATACTATTTATCATGTATTTGATATATAATATCATATATTATATACAAACTATAATGTACCATACATATATATAATATATACACACATATATAATATAGCCTATATAATACATTATTTAATTTGTATATAATTTATAAAATATATCAGAAGTTTTTCTACCTGACTTTTCCTGTACCTCTGCTGGATCTCCACTGCTCTCAGCAGCATTTTTAGACCTTTTGCTTTTGTGTTCTCATATGTTTCCTTGTTCTTTTTGCTATTTCTTAGAAATCATTCTGAGAGAAGTAGAAACTTCTTACTTTATACCGCCATGTTCAAACGGAAGTCATATTATGTCTTTCTCAATATTCTTTAGTATTTTATTATTTTTCTTGGAATAGATATATAATTATGGGGCAAATATATATGCAATTTTTAAATGACCAATTTGTCCATAGTATATTTCTCTGACTATTAAAGCCTTTTAAAAATTTTTTTATTCCGCTCTGTAAAGTTTTTTGGTGTTCCTCCTAAAGGACCGCATATTCATTGATGAGCCTCCCTCCCACCCCATGCTGACATTTTATTTACTCCAGTTCTCTGATTGTGCCCTCATTGTACTGAATATAAAATGTTTGTCTATTAATCAATGTTGGATTTTTCTTCCTCTCTTTCTGTGCAATCATGATTTGTGATATAATGTAATCAAAACATCAGTAATTCCACAAGATAAAACAGAAGAGAATGTGGACTAATTTTTAACGTGATACTATTAGAAAGCATGCATTACCTTTCTGACAAGTAAACCAATACAGGATAGGAAACTGATTCTTTTAACCAAATCAATGGGAAATTTCTGTGAATAATAGTAATATAAGCTAATACAGGGAGTCTTGCTTCTGTCACATCTATTTCCCTGAACTAATGCCTATTTTTCAGGTTTTAAAACACTTTATAGAACAACTTGAATTACTTTTTAAAGGTCACCATTTACATTTGCTTTTTTAAGCCTCATTCCTCCTATGTGAGATGAGCATGTGTTTCTGCCAAGCTTTGAATTTCTGTGACAAGCATGGAAGAATGCCTTGCTAATTAGAGAGGCTTAAATATTCCCTAATATTCTATCATCCATTCCGTTGATCTGAGACATTTTCTGGTTGAATGCATACCTGAATGTTGAACATACAGAGGGAAAGCCATTTTTCTACTTGAAAAGCCTGAATATTGCACAATAGAGTTAACACCACATTTCAACAGATTACTTTCTAGTCCAGTTTAATAACTCTAGGGAAAAATCACTAAACATCAAGACTAAAAATAAAAAACAGACCCCAAAGTGATTAAGTTTATAGATTTTGACTTCTTTTAGAAACATTTTCTCTTGGCATTTAATACACCAAAAACTCATTAGTAGGAACTTTCATACTTGATAATTTAATATAATTTGGACAGAAGTTCATCAAAATTTGAACTAATTATGATAAATATAAACTGCTTATATTTTTACTGAAATTGAGACTCTATCCTAGAGTTTATAATATTAAAATAGATAGATTTATTATAGATTATATGTATTGGGAAGAAATAAAATGAATTTTATAGAAATCTATAATTCTAAATTTTCACTAATTATTATTTTTCTGTATTAGTGACTATTTTATTAAATGTCACTTTTATACTTTTGTGTGTTGTATATGTGTGCATTATATAGTTGACAATTTTACATTTAATGACACAGTTCAGGAGACAAGGAGCATACAAGAAAACATCTTTTAATGTAATATCGAGTTCAAGGTAATTTTGCATTCTTTGAAACAGTTTGGCTAAAGAGAAAATAAGAAAAAATTATGCTTATGGTACATTTCATTTATTGTATTTATTTCTTATGGAATGTAATCATTTTTAATTTTCCAGAATCATTACAACAATTAAATTGGTTTCATGAAAGCTCATCTGCATGTCACTATCAAATTTAGAGTAGGAGTTTAAAAAAATTTTGGCTCTGTTGCTGACCCCCTAGATGATGTTAAGCAAGTAATTTACCCCTCTCCACTGCCAATATCCCACTAGGGATAAGGTTAATCATATTTGCCATCTATTTACCTCACAGTTGGATTAGTGAGGTGATCATTGGAAAGTGCTTTTGGAAGCTAAATGAGAAATAAATGCCAATTATAATTTACACATTATATGTGAGCTACTGATACAGTAATAAAAAAGAGTTTCACCCATTTTAAACCACTCAGGGAAAACATGATTATGGATAAACTTTTGGTATAATCCTCTGCAATAGTGGGTAACTTTTCTTACTACTTTAAAGAATTCCACTGTAAACTATTCAGAGAAAAATAATTGAATTACATATTATCAAAACAACTGCCTGAAATATTCAGTCAAGAATTATTTGCAGCTCAGCGCTGGGACCTCTGAGGCACCCGTGAGTGGCTGGAGCAGACCTGGGCTACCACTGGGACTTCGTGATCCACTTCCTTGGTGCCAAGGGGCTGCTGGGCTTGGGCCAAGGTGGGCAGCAGTCCTTGGAGATGGCAGCGCAGAGGTGCTTCTGCCAGTTAGCACCATTGGAGGCAAAACTGAGAACTGGGAAGAAGTACAGGGATTTCATATGAGAAAATCTTTGGATTTTCAAGAGATACCACACATTACATCATCATCATCATCATCGTCATCATCATCATGGTTATTATTATTTACTGTGGATGAATCCAGTGAAGTCTAAAAGAAAAGATACCCAGGATCCTCAGTGGAGAGTCTTTCAGTCAAGAGCAGGAAAGAACGTTTGCCAGTTTTGCAGTACCATGATTTCATATCAGTTTCATGCCATGTGGCTGACAGGGTCTTGGTGCTACAGCCAAGTGTCAGGCCTGTGCCTCTGAGGTGGAAGAGCCGAGTTCAGGACATTGGTCCACCAGACACCTCCAGGCCCCACATAATATCAAACAACGAAAGCTCTCTCAGAGATCTCCATCTCAACGCTAAGACCCAGCTCCACTCAATGACCAGCAAGCTACAGTGCTGGACACCCTGTGCCAAACAACTAGCAAGAAAGGAACACAACCCCACCCATTAGCAGAGAGGCTGCCTAAAATCATAATAAGGTCACAGACACCCCAAAACACACCACCGGACATGGTCCTGCCCACCAGAAAGACAAGATCCAGCCTCATCCACCAGAACACAGGCACCAGTCCCCTCCACCAGGTAGCCTACAAACCCACTGAACCAACCTTAGCCACTGGGTGCAGACACGAAAAACAACGGGAACTACAAACCTTCAGCCAGTGAAAAGGAGACCCCAAACACAGTAAGTTAAGCAAAATTGGAAGACAGGGAAATATGCAGCAGATGAAGGAGCAAGGTAAAAACCCACCAAACCAAACAAATGAAGAGGAAATAGGCAGTCTACCTGAAAAAGAATTCAGAGTAGTGATAGCAAAGATGATCCAAAATCTTAGAAACAAAATGGAGAAAACGCAAGAAACGTTTAACAAGGACCTAGAAGAACTAAAGAGCAAACAAACAATGATGAACAACACAATAAATGAAATTAAAACTTCTCTAGAAGGAATCAATGGCAGAATAACTGAGGCAGAAGAACGGATAAGTGACCTGAAAGATAAAATAGTGGAAATAACAACAGCAGAGCAGAATAAAGAAAAAAGAATGAAAAGAATTGAGGACAGTCTCAGAGACCTCTGGGACAACATTAAATGCACCAACATTCGAATTATAGGGGTCCCAGAAGAAGAGAAAAAGAAAGGGACTGAGAAAATATTGGAAGAGATTAGAGTTGAAAACTTCCCTAATATGGGAAAGGGAATAGTCAATCAAGTCCAGAAAGCGCAGAAAGTGCCATATAGGATAAATCCAAGGAGAAGCACGCCAAGACACATATTAATCAAACTATCAAAAATTAGATACAAAAAAAAATATTAAAAGCAGCAAGGGAAAAGCAACAAATAACATACAAGGGAATCCCCATAAGGTTAACAGCTGATCTTTCAGCAGAAGCTCTGCAAGCCAGAAGGGAGTGGCAGGACATATTTAAAGGGATGAAAGGGAAAAACCTACAACCAAGATTACTCTACCCAGCAAGGATCTAATTCAGACTTGACAGAGAAATTAAAACCTTTACAGACAAGCAAAAGCTAAAAGAATTCAACACCACTGAACCAGCTTTACAACAAATGCTAAAGGAACTTCTCTAGGCAGGAGACACGAGAGAAGGAAAAGAGCTACAATAACAAACCCAAAACAATTAAGACAATGGTAATAGGAACACACATATTGATAATTACCTTAAATGTAAATGGATTAAATTCTCCAACCAAAAGTCATAGACTGGCTGAATGGATACAAAAACAACACCCATATATATGCTCTCTACAAGAGACCCACTTCAGACCTAGGGACACATACAGACTGAAAGGGAGGGGATGGAAAAAGATATTCCATGCAAATGGAAATCAAAAGAAAGCTGGAGTAGCAATTCTCGTATCAGACAAAATAGACTTTAAAATAAACAGTATTAGAAGAGACAAAGAAGGACACTACATAATGATCAAGGGATCAATCCAAGAAGAAGATATAACAATTGTAAATATTTATGCACCCAACATAGGAGCACCTCAATACATAAGGCAAATGCTAACAGCCATAAAAGGGGAAATCGACAGTAACACAATCATAGTAGGGGGCTTTAACACCCCACTTTCACCAATGGATAGATCATCCAAAATGAAAATAAATAAGGAAACACAAGCTTTAAATGACACATTAAACAAGATGGACCTAATTGATATTTATAGGACATTCCATCCAAAAACAACGGAATACAGTTTCTTCTCAAGTGCTCATGGAACATTCTCCAGGATATATCATATCTTGGGTCACAAATCAAGCCTTGTTAAATTTAAGAAAATTGAAATTGTATCAAGTATCTTTTCCGACAACAATGCTGTAAGACTAGATATCAATTACAGAAAAAAAAATATAAAAAATACAAACACATGGAGGCTAAACAATACACTACTAAATAACCAAGAGATCACTGAAGAAATCAAAGAGGAAATCAAAAAATACCTAGAAACAAATGACAATGAAAACACGATGACCCAAAACCTATGGAATGCAGCAAAAGAGGTTCTAAGAGGGAAGTTTATAGCACTACAATCCTTCCGCAAGAAACAAGAAACATCTCAAATAAACAACCTAAATTTACACCTAAAGCAATTAGAGAAAGAAGAACAAAAAACCCAAAACTTGGCAGAAGGAAAGAAATCATAAAGATCAGGTCAGAAATAAATGAGAAATAAATGAAGGAAACAATAGCAAAGATCAATAAAACTAAAAGATGGTTCTTTGAGAAGATAAACAATATTGATAACCCGTTAGCCAGACTCATCAAGAAAAAAAAGAAGACGACTCAAATCAATAGAATTAGAAATGAAAAAGGAGAAATAAAAGCTGACAGTGCAGAAATACAAAGGATCATGAGAGATTACTACAAGCAACTACATGCCAATAAAATGGGCAACCTGGAAGAAATGGACAAATCCTTAGGAAAGCACAACCGTCCGAGACTGAACCAGGAAGAAATAGAAAATATAAATAGACCAATCACAAGCACAGAAATTGAGACTGTGATTAAAAATCTTCCAACAAACAAAAGCCCAGGACCAGATGGCTTCACAGGCGAATTCTATCAAACATGTAGAGAAGAGCTAACACCTATCCTTCTCAAACTCTTCCAAAATATAGCAGAGGGAAGAACACTCCCAAACTCATTCTACGAGGCCACCATCACCCCGATACCAAACCAGACAAAGATGTCACAAAGAAAGAAAACTACCGGCTAATATCACTGATGAACATAGATGCAGAAATCCTCAACAAAATACTAGCAAACAGAACCCAAGAGCACATTAAAAGGATCATACACCATGATCAAGTGGGGTTTATCCCAGGAATTCAAGGATTCTTCAATATATGCAAATCAATCAAGGTGATAAACCATCTTAACAAATTGAAGGATAAAAACCATATAATCATCTCAATGGATGCAGAAAAAGCTTTTGACAAAATTCAATACCCACTTATGATGAAAACCCTCCAGAAAGTAGGCATAGAGGGAACTTTCCTCAACATAATAAAGGCCATATATGACAAACCCACAGCCAACATCATTCTCAATGGTGAAAAATGGAAACCATTTCCACTAAGATCAGGAAAAAGACAAGGTTGCCCACTCTCACCACTATCATTCAACATAGTTTTGGAAGTTTTAGCTACAGCAATCAGTGAAGGAAAAGAAATAAAAGGAATCCAAATCAGAAAAGAAGAATAAAACTGTCACTGTTTGCAGATGACATGATACTATACATAGAGAATCCTAAAAATGCTACCAGAAAACTACTAGAGCTAATCAACGAATTTGGTAAGGTAGCAGGATACAAAATTAATGCACAAAAATCTCTAGCATTCCTATACACTAATGATGAAAAATCTGAAAGAGAAATGAAAGGAAACAGTCCCATTTACCACTGCAACAAAAAGAATAGAATACCTAGGAATAAACCTACCTAAGGAGACAAAAGACCTGTATGCAGAAAACTATAACACTGATGAAAGAAATTAAAGATGATACTAACAGATGGAGAGATATACCATGTTCTTGGATTGGAAGAATCAACATTGTGAAAATGACTCTACTACCCAAAGCAATCTACAGAGTTGATGCAATCCCAATCAAACTACCAATGGCATTTTTCACAGAACTAGAACAAAAAATTTCACAATTTGTATGGAAACACAAAAGACCCCAAAAGCCAAAGCAATCTTGAGAAGGAAAAACGGAGCTGGAGGATTCAGCCTCCCTGACTTCAGACTATACTACAAAGTTACAGTAATCAAAACAATATGGTATGGGGATGAAAACAGAAATATAGATCAATGGAACAGGATAGAAAGCCCAGATATAAACCCACATACATATGGTCACCTTATCTTTGATAAAGGGGGCAAGAATATACAATGGAGAAAAGACAGTCTCTTCAGTAAGTGGTGCTGGGAAAACTGGGCAGCTACATGTAAAAGAATGAAATTAGAACACTCCCTAACACTATACACAAAAATAAACTCAAAATGGATTAAAGACCTAAATATAATGTCAGACACTGTAAAACTCTTAGAGGAAAACATAGGCAGAACACTCTATGACATAAGTCACAGCAAGATCCTTTTTGACCCACCTCCTAGAGAAATGGAAATAAAAACAAAAATAAACAATTGGGACCTAATGAAACTTAAAATCTTTTGCACAGCAAAGGAAACCATAAACAAGATGAAAAGACAACCCTCATAATGGGAGAAAATATTTGCAAACGAAGCAAGTGACAAGTGATTAATCTCCAAAATATACAAGCAGCTCATGCAGCTCAATATCAAAAAAAACAAAGAACCCAATCCAAAAATGGGCAGAAGACCTAAATAGACATTTCTCCAAGGAAGATATACAGGTTTCCAACAAACACATGAAAGGATGTTCAATATCACTAATCATTAGAGAAATGCAAATCAAAACTACAATGAGGTATCACTTCACACGGGTCAGAATGGCCATTAAGAAAAAGTCTACAAATGATAAATGCTGGAGAGGGTGTGGAGAAAAGGGAACCCTCTTACACTGTTGCTGGGAATGTAAATTGATGCAGCCACTATGGAGAATAGTATGGAGGTTCCTCAAAAACCTAAAAATAGAACTACCATACGACCCAGCAATCCCGCTACTGGGCATATACCCTGAGAAAACCATAATTCAAAAATAGTCATGTACCACAATGTTGATTGCAGCACTGTTTACAATAGCCAGGACATGGAAGCAACCCAAGTGTACACCAACAGATGAAGGGATAAAGAAGATGTGGCACATATATACAATAGAATATTACTCAGCCATAAAAAGAAATGAAATTGAGTTATTTGTGGTGAGGTGGATGGACCTAGAGTCTGTCATACAGAGTGAAGTAAGTCAGAAAGTGAAAAACAAATAGTGTATTCTAACACATACACATGGAATCTAAAAAAAAAATGTTCTGATGAACCTATGGGCAGGGTAGGAATAAAGACACAGACGTAGAGAATGGACTTGAGGACACGGGGAGGGGGAAGGGTAAGCTGGGACAAAGTGAGAGACTAGCATTGACTTATATATGCTACCAAATGTAAAATAGATAGCTAGTGGGAAGCAGCCGCATACCACAGGGAGATCACCTCGTTGCTTTGTGACCACATAGAGGGGTGGGAAAGAAGGGTGGGAGGGAGACGCAAGAGGGAGAGGATATGGGGATATATGTATACATATAGCTGATTCACTTTGTTATACAGCAGAACTAGCACACCATTGTAAAGCAATTATACTCCAATAAAGATGTTAAAAAATAAATAAATAAAAATAAAAAATTTTTTAAAAGAATTATTTGCAAATTTCTCTTTTGCATTTTCAAAGAATTCAAATAACTCATTTGCAGTAGCCTGGTTGTTGGGTTATATAAAGATTTTTCCCTGCTCTCAAGAGTGTTGTATGTGAATTTGAAGCAATAGTTGTTTTTAAAAATTTTTGTGTCTTGTTCTTCATTCTTCAGCTTTTCATGGAAGTAACCTCACATTGATTTTCCCATCAAGGACTTGTATCCTCTGAGTCTCAGAAATAAATTGAACTTAATATTACCTTAAAAAATTACTTACTCTTAAAACAGTACATAATTATATAAGTAGCTATTTTATAATAGTAATAATTTGATAATTTGGATATCTGAAATGTATCTTATTTCTTTAAAACTTGTGTGGGGGTCTTAACTGGAGAGAGTAAATATATTTTATTTTAAAGTAACCAAATGATTGTTACCTGCTGTCCTTATAAATGACTACCTTTCCATTTAGGTTTATTTAAGATTTAAATTAACGCATCTGGGCTTCTCTGGTTAAGAATCTGCCTGCCAATGCAGGGGACGCAGGTTCGAGCCCTGGTCCGGATCCCACATGCCGCAGAGCAACTAAGCCCGTGCGCCACAACTACTGAGCCTGGGCTCTAGAGCCCACGAGCCACAACTACTGAAGCCCGCATGCCTAGAGCCTGTGCTCTGCAACAAGAGAAGCCACCGCAATGAGAAGCCCGCTCACCGCAACAGAGTAGCCCCCATTCCCCACAACTAGAGAAAAGCCTGCGTGCAACAACGAAGACCCAATGCAGCCAAAATTAATAAAATAAATAAATTTATTTTAAAATTAATTAATTAATGCATCCTATTATGCCCCAGTTCATTCCAAGTTTATTAGTCAAAGTTGAAAGAGCCCTAGTACATATGGACAGAGCCAGACTTGGAATATCAGTAGCATTTAGGTTTCAAGTTTTTGCTACATATATTTTTCTAATAGATACAACTGATTCCCTAGGTATTATGCTCTAAGGAGTATCAACTAATGCCTCCTTTAATTTTATTAAACAATTTCCTAGCATATTGACTTATTTTACTTTAAAACTGCGGAATTATTTCTAGGGAGACATATACTAGCAGAAAGAAGTTGGTCAAGTTATTCTAACTCCTGAGGCTTACTCTGCTCTCAAACTTCCTCTAAATGCAAAGGTTTATTATCAATACCAGTTACCAATATTTCCCTTCTCTTTCTTCACTTATAATTTTTAAACACCACTTGGCAATTCTGTTTAAAAACTATGTAAATTTTAATGGGCAATCCCATTTAGGCTAGAAAACTCTGTTAGAAAACAAAAATAACATCTTTAAATTTTGTATAATGGTTACAACTCGTTCTATTAACACCTATTTCTTCATTAAGATTATCCAGCATTTAAAGTGATACATTTGACCCAACTCCCTTACTTTCGGCAAGTCCTTTAGCCTGGGTCTCACTTTCTCCATTTGTAAAGTTGGGGTAATTATATCTACCCAATCTACCTCATAGAGCTGCTATTAAAGGATTTAAAAAAAAAGTGATACATTTAAAATAACTTTAAAATATGCACAAAAAATGATTTAAAGGACTGTCATAAATTTATTATCCAAAATAACTGCTATTTCATTGACTTTTTATTCTTTTATGTGCTATGAGTGCACAATAAAAGGAAATAGTAAAGAACAAGATTGACCATGAGTTGCTTCAAGAAGGATAAATATGCTTTGCATCAGACAGAGGAATAGAAATCCCAGTCTCATGGAGGAAAATAACATGGTCAAAGCTGTGGAGGTAAAATTGAATATGATGTGTGGAAAATATGAGCTCCTTTTCCCTAAAACTATTCTAGGAAATTTATATTATATTTTATTATACACATTAGAATATATATTTCTATGTCGTTTTGATTGTTACTTACTCATGCTTTCTGTCAATGCTATTTTCTCTCTCAGATACTTCTGATGTTGTGGGTTTCACATTTGGTCAATTTGCCATATGATATTCATTAAATTATAGTCAAGAGTCAAATATTTATATTAGAATTTTGAATATATGTGATTTGGATAGTTTCCACATTAGCAAAATACCTTTCTTCCCAAAGAATTAATGCATTTATACTCTGAAAAAGCAGATAATTAAGGGATTTTAATCTGCTTTTCTTGCCAGTGTTTAACTCATTAATAAGTATTTGTGATTTCATCTTTAAAAGTGCCTGAAAATTAGGTCATTAGTAAAGTGAGTGGAATAGAATGATTTATTTTCATATGCAGAAATCAGATAAAACAAACCTTAAAAGAATCACTTGATTTTGTCCTCTCCACTTTACCTTTGGAGAAAACGATTGTGTCCTTTGGAGTGAATTCTCTCTCATTACAGTTAATTACATACTTTAGATGACAAAATTCCATTTTAAGAAAATTATATAAAATAGTGACTTAAATTCCCAGTTGATATTCCACTTTGTATATGCAAAGATGGAATCAGTGATATTAAAATGAGAGCACTTATCTTTAACTCTTAATGGGAAAAATACAGTTTATTATCATGTTATTATCTTCATTTTTGCTTAGTTTGGCCTTCCCTGTGGTAGAATTTCAGAGATCCATATATCTTTCTTAGCAGCAACTAATAGAGTACGAGGAGAGTCAGAGCCATTTCCTTTTGTATATTTATTCATTTTTAAATATTTGTGCCATGACCACTTCTGCATAGATTCATAGACCTCTTTCCCATGCTAAAGAGTTACAAATAAGAATTCAAAGTTTAACTTTATTTTCCAATTTTAGTAGTGTTACAAAACTTATCTTTGTTTACAGTGGCTATATTAGACCCTATGTTCTCCATAGGCATCACCCATGTAGATATATACATTCTGTTAATTCTAAGCATTGGAACTTCGATAAAATATTCAGTAGTACCTCATCAAGATGTGAATGAAAGAAAAGAATGCATTATAAGTTTTTAGAGTTGTTCTCCCCCCCTTGTCTTCTAAAGAAATGAAACTTTACTTGCTCTGATAATTACCAAGATCCACTGTTAGGTTCAAAGGGATGATGAGTGGAAAAGAGAATGACAGAGAATGAAGGTAGTTGAGATGTGTCAAATTTTGTTTCCATAATTGATGGAGATGGGGTAGAAGAAGAAGAGAGAAGTAGGGGAAAGGGGAAGGGAGGTGGGAGAAAGGGAGAGAGAGAAAGAATATAGGAAAACGCAGCTGCCTTGAGGGGGACTTGCCTTAAATGTGGGACTTCGGGGAAGAAATGGATACACTGTAATATTAATAACTATCATCCTATGATGATAATTAATGTTAATTATTTTGCTACCCCCTCAAAAAAACAACAAAACTAGGCTCAAGATCTTCATTGTTTGTAAATATTTTGTTGAAGTTGAACTTTTATTTATTTTGGAGCTGATATCTTTTGAGAAGTTCCTTAAGGTGAGTATGAAAGTCTATCTTTTTTATTTGGCTTCAGTGTTTACAAAACTAGTAAACTTTTATACACTCAGCTACCTAATATCAATGGGAAGATCTGGAAAAACAAGAGCTTAAGAATGCATAGTAAAGTGGCAGTTGAATACTTTATATATATTTCTAAGATATGTTTCCATTTTTGAGTTCTGTAGTTATTTTTTGAACATTTAATTTGGTTGTTATTTTTGAAGACCCTTCAGTTTTCCAATCAGCCAAAAGCCTTTTGTTTTGGATTTATTCATGCTTCAGCAAAGCAGACCTCTTTTCTCTATATAATAAATGTGTTTTAAACACCCATATAACACATCAACAATTCATATCTAATCAAATTTAAATAATTTTCATTCAGAAGTAAAAAATATATAACTCTATTACATACTATTTTCTTTCTTTTTCATAATTTTCTATAACCACTGTTTTACTATATTTTCCTTTTTCCTTTCTTGACTTCTTCTCTAGCTGTGTTCTAACCTAGTCCAGGAACTAATAAATTCACCAGGGTTCACAGGGTGGACCTTGCATAAATGTCAGGTCCCATCCTCCTGTCAGGTGGAACTAACTCTAAGTCACTTGTAAATTTAACTTATTTTGCTATTTTCTAGACCAAACCTGATTTAAGGCAGGAGGAATTAAAAGAAACATCTAATTGAATAATCTTGGACTTGGTGTTTGAATCACCTCTCTGCTGTGTCATTCCAAATTGTATTGATCACAAAATGCTGTTGATTCAACTTTCTGGAAAGAATAACTATCTCTGCACCCATAAAGTACTAAAGCCTTTCATCCCCAGCTTGTTTTTTGTTGTTATTTTTTTCTAAATTAGCAACATTTTCAGTTCAAATTCTGATAACCTGAAAAGTTTGAATCCATTGGTAGGTTGCACTATGACATTTACACTGTGCACTTTGTTCTTTAAAAGTCACACATTCACTGACTCAACAAATATGTACTGAGCACCAGTTATATACTGTGCTGAGAATACAGCACTGTGCAAGACACATACAGTTCCTGCTCTCTAATAACCTTAGAATTTAACAAGGAAGTCAGACAATAGGAGACTGAAGCTAGGCACCAAAACCTCCAGGGCACTCAGAAAAAGTATAATTTTGGTCATTCATTTGTTTACTGAATATTTACTCAACTGCCTCTCATGCCGAGTACTGCTGGTTGAACACGATAGACATAAACCCTGTCCTCATGGAGCATATTTTCTGTCTTACCTCTTCGTACTGGTGAAAGTTTGACCATATAGCACTTCAGATTAACTAATGTTTTGAATTCTCTGTAGCTCTGCATGTATGGTGTTGGCAAAATAGTGATAAAGAAATTGTATGAAGAATTAGTCAAATATCATCAGCAGGGGTATGCTCATAGGATATTACATTTACACGCAGTCACACTATTACTCTAAAAGGTTTTCTTTTTTCATATTAACTTGGAGGTTTAGTTTTTAGGTGCCAGACAGGGGGAGGGTTCTAAATCTAAAGATATAGATATATCTTTATATCTATAGAGATGTAAATATGAAGCTGTCTTATACACCTAAGATTAGGGATATAATAATATTTCAAGAAAAAAATTCTTGCTGTAGGTCAGTTTTCTCTGCTTCTCGTCTGCAACAAAGAATATAGATGTTTCACAGTTCCCATGGTTTGATTCTGGTCATCTTGTAACTCCGGCTGATTTTCTGTCTAATACTCTTGTTCATTCCTGGGACTGAGAATGTAATTGGCCCAAACTGGATCATCTGTTTACTCCCAGTCCAATCAATCATGGTTGAGGGCCTGGGGAGACACATGGTTACAGGGAGTCAGACTCTCAAACTGTGTGGATGGGAGAAGAGATTCTAGAGAAGCTGAATTATGTGCTAAACAAAGAAATATCCAAAAATTGTTCTAATAGTACAGAGTAGTAGCAGTGGTAATAGTAGTAGCAACAGCAGTACTGACAACGATAATTTAAAAAACATTCTTATTATGGACTTCAAACTGTTTGATATTAATATAATAATGACAAACACATTTTTACTCGCTTTTTATTCTGATAAAAAGATATATAACAGAATTTACCATTTTAACCATTTTAAGTGTATGGTTCAGTGGCATTAAGTGCTTTCATTTCACCATCATTCTCAAACTTTATCATCTTTCCACACTGAAACTCTGTGCCCATTAAGCATTAACTCCTCATAACTTCCTCTACCCAGGCACTGGTAAACCATTCTACTAACTGTCTTTATGAATTTGACTACTCTAGGTACCTTATATAAGAGGAATTGTATGACACCTATCCTGTTGCGCCTGGCTTATTTTACTTTCAAGGTTTATCTAAGTTGTAGCGTTATGTCAGAATTTCATTCCTTTATTTAAGACTGAATAATATTCCATTGTATGTGTATCACATTTAGTTTATCTATTCATCTGTCAAAGGACATGTACATCATTTTCACTTTTTGGCTAAATAATGCTGCTATTAACATTGATGTACAGATATATGTTGAGTCCTTGCTTTCAGTTCTTTTGAGTACATACCCAGAAATGGAATAGCTAGATCATATGATAAATTTATGTTTACTGATTTGGGAACATCACACGGTTCTCCACAGTGTTTGCACCATTTTATATTCCCACAAGCAAAACATGAGGATTCCAATTTCTCTACATCCTTGCCAAAACCTGTTATTTTCTGGGGTTTTTAAAATTTGTTTGTTTATTTGTCTCTTTGTTTCCTTTTGATAATAGAAATCCTAATGGGTGTAAAGTGGCATCTCATTAAGGTTTTGACTTGCATGTTCCTAATGATAACTGATGTTGAACATCTTTTCATATGCGTATTTTGCATCTGTGTATCTTCTTTGGAGAAATGTCTATTTAAGTCCTTTGCCCATTTTAAAATAAGATTATTTTTTCTTTGTGTTAAATTGTAGGAGTTCTTTACATAGTCTGGATATTACTTATCAGATATTACTGGTAAACGTTTTTTCCCATTCTGTAGGTGGCCTTTTCACTCTATTGATAAGTGTTCTTTGATGAAGAAAAGTTTTTCATTGTGATGAATTATAATTTATCTAATTTTTCTTTTGCTGTCTGTGCTTTAGCTGTCGTATCCAAGAAATCATTGCCAAATCCAAAGTTCTGAAGCTTTCCCCTATGTTTTCTTCTAAGAGGTTTATAGTTTTAGTTCTTACCTTAAGTCCTGTGATCTATTTTGATTACATTTTTGTATATCATGCAAGGAAAGGGTCTAACTTTATTCTTTTTCATGTGGGTATCCAGTTTTCCCAACATCCTTTGTTGAAAAGACTGTCCTATCCCCATGGAATGTTCTTGGAACCCCTGTCAAAAATCATTTGACCATATTTGCAAGAGTTTATTTGGGGACTCTCTATTCTATTTTATTGGTCTATGTCTCTGTTTATGCCAGTACTACAATATTTTGATTATTGTAGCTTTGCAATAAGATTTGAAGTCAGGAACGTGAGACCTCTGAGTTGGTTATTTTTTTCAAGATGGTTTTGGCTATTTTGGGTCCCTTGCAATCCCATGTAAATTTGAGGATGAATTTTTTATTTCTGCAAAAATGTTTCTGGGATTTTAATAAGGATTATATTGAATATATAGATAGCTTTGGGTGGTGCTAATATCTTAACAATATTAAGTTTTCCAATTCATGAGCATAGGATATCTTTTCATTTACTTCCTAAGATACATGAAGGGCCTCTCTTTGTGCCAGAGGATATAGGCAATGGTTTTAATTTAATAAACCCTGGACTGTTGTGAGGTCCTTTTTAAAATTTGTTTGATTATAAGTTACACTGGTTAAGTGAGATCATTCTTACATAATTTTGCAGAAATAAACTACTGATTTGCCAAAGAAAGCCATTTCTTTTCTGTCCCACCTATTACAAATGTGGCTTATTATACTGATAATTTGATATTGGATATGCTAATAATATAGGTGAATTGAAAAGATAAAACATATTCAACATGTGAACCAAATAACTATCTCTGTAATGTAAAAGGTTAAATGGAGAAAAACATAATTTGTTCTGGTGATGACACGTGGTCATAATTCTATAACTCTACATAACATCTGGTTTTGGACTATGAGAAGCTATAGAGTACTCTTTTCTCTTCCATTTTGGATTCATTAGTGGGGGAAAAGGTAGGTATAGAACTACTAAAGATTTACTTTATAAAGATCCGAAGGGAAAGAAGCTTTCTTGATTGAATGCAGTGCTGTATAAATTCTCTGTATCTCTAGAAAAGCTGAGTTGCTAGTCAAGCTCTAAAGTGGGTAATATAGTTCAGTGGAGTGGAATCACATAAACTCCTGAGTGGATTATTAGATGACTGGAGTAAAGTCACTATATTACAAGGACCATTATACATACTCACATGTATATGCATAAATGCACACACTACTTTTCCAACAAAATGTACATGAGGCATCAAGACTCTGAATAGACTGTATGATGTTTGAAATTGTGTTGAGGGAGGTTGATTGTAGCGGACTTGAACATATTTAATCCTTTTTGGAGAATAGGTTATCAACTTCATCAATGTAAAAATTTCACTCTGTGTACTGAATTTGTTCAATATTCAGAAGGCTGTCTGTTCATGACGATATTCTTATGGTAATTTGATTGATCTATGTTTTGGCTTTTTGGGGTTCTTTTGATCAACACATGCAAGAATTCCATTCAGCTAAATCATATGCCTCATTACTCTGGCTTTTAACTTTATACAGGGTTCTTTTGGCTTTATAAAGAATAGAGATATAAATAAAATGAGAAGACAACCTACGGAATGTGAGAAAATATTTTCAAATAATGTGACCAGCAAGGAGTTAATTTACAAAATATATAAACAGCCCATATAACTCAATATCAAAAAAGCAAACAACCCGATTAAAAAAATAGGCAGAAAAACTGAATAGGCATTTTTCCAAAGAGGAAATGCAGATGGCCAATAGGCACATGAAAAGATGTTCAGAATTGCTAATCATCAGGGAAATGCAAATCAAAACCACAATGAGGTATCACTTCACACCTGTCAGAATGACTCTCATCAAAAAGAATAAAAATAACAAATGTTGGCAAGGATGTGGAGAAACAGGAACCCTCCTTCACTAAATGTAAATCAGTGCAGCCACTGTGGAAAATAGTATGGAGGTTTTTCAAAAAACTAAAAAGAGAACTACCATATGACCCAGCAATTCCACTCCTGGGTATACATCCAAAAAAAACAATAACATGAATTTGAAAACATTCACGCACTCCATGCTATATTTATAGCAGCAATATTTATGACTTCCAAGATATGGAAGCAACCTAAGTGTCATAAACAGATGAATGGATTAAAAAAGATGTGGTATGTATATATACTTATATACATACACCATGGAATACTACTAAGCCATAAAAAAGAACAAAATCCTGCCATTTATAGCAACATGGATAGACTCAGAGAGCATCACGCTAAGTGAAATAAGTCAAACTGAGAAAGACAAATACTGTATGATATCACTTACATGTGGACTCTAAAAAATACAACAAACTAGTGAATATAACAAAAAAGAAGCAGATTCATATATACAGAGAACAAACTAGTGGTTACCAATGGGGAGAGGGAAAGGAGGAAGGGCAGTATAGGGGTAGGGGTATAAACTATTAGGTATAAAGTAAGCTACAGGGATATTTTGTACAACATGCGGAATATTAGCCAATATTTTATAATAACTATAAATGGAGTATAACCTTTAAAAATTGTGAATCACTGTATTGTACACCTGTAACTTATATAATATTGTATAACAACTCCAATAAAAAATAATAATCAAAAAAGACATCAAAAAAAGACTAACTTTACAACCTTTTTTTTACTTTTACTTTTCTGTTTTTGGTCAGATAAACCTAGTATACTTCCATTAAATTCAAACCATATCTTATCACTAGGTGGAAAATATGCTTTTCTCCATATTGTATGTGGAACTAAATATCTTCTCCATACTGAAACTGAGGAAATTTCACTGGATGTGGCCTCCTGTTAATCCCTAAGTAGGCTACTGTATGTTAGTTTCTCTTCTATCTGTCTACACACACTGATATGGTACAATTGTTTTATTTATATGATTCTAAATCTAGTATCATATGCAGCAATGATTATTCTCTTCAAAGTCTTAAGCATCACATTGGCACAATCATAATGGTAATAAAAAAGGTAAATTTATTGAAATGAAGATTATTTTGCTTCAAATCCCCAAAATAACTTTGCCCAAAAATGGAAAACATTTATATTCATTCTTTTATAAGTTAATACTAATAATTCCCCAGCCTTATGTATGTGGAAGGAGGTTTTCTGTAGATTACAAAATTTATTTTCACAGGAGCATATTTAAAGTCACAGAAGCATGGAATCTCAGAGTTCAAAGACAGCAGAGTGGTTCTCTACTCAAATATTTTACCCAGTTAAAAAATTCCCTTTATGGATCAACTTTCAAAATAGTTGAGTAAAAACCTTGATGTACTTGCTCTCCCTCTAAAAAATGAAAATATGGGTAAAACAAATGAAACAGACTATTTCTTAACTCTGATGATTACAAAGCACAGAACAAACAGAACATGGTCTGTCCAATATAAATTATTGAATCTGAGTAAGACAGCAACATCTGGCATTTTAATTTATGTCTATTTCTTTCACCCATCCTTCCCAGGCTAACTGGTGCAGTAGCCAAAAGCTGCAGACAAATGGAGAGATTGGACCTCTTTTGGATTTCTCTTAAAAGCACCATCCCTAGAGCACAATAAATATTTTATACAAAATTATTGGTCCCTGGAAAGTCAACATTCTCAAATTCTGGTTACTATTTGATTTGATTCAGTTATCTAAACAATAGCAAAATCTGGGAACACCTCAACTGCCTGACTGTGATTTCTAATGGGGCAAAGTAGAGCCTGGCCAAGAGTTTAAAAGGATATACTGGAAAATTAGATAATAATAGAGAACGTTGGAAAGCTCTGACCCATTTCTGGCAAGCTAAAGAATTCACTTATGCAGAAAGCTCTGCACATACCTAGTAAAAATCCATGAAGGAAAAATTTCCCAGTCACTCACCTCTAGGTGATCTTGAGAATCTGTGCAAGCAGGAAGTGAAATCTAAGGCGGCCTTGTAAACTTCTTGAAGTTTAAGAATGCTCTTTCTCACATATGTCCCCTTGGAAAAAAAAGTAGAAGATAAAAAGGAAAGGCATTTAAGGAAATATGATTAATTCTTGCCTGACTGCTAAATTAAACTGACACTAGTGTGGTCCTTAAGAAGCCCACACTTAAAAATAAAACAAGAATTTAACAGAAAAAAACTGGCAGAACATTCACTGGCTATACACTTCCAGGAATACATAATCTATTTTATTAGCCCAATATTGTTGCTACGCTAATAAGCAGCAAAAAGAAAGTAAAAAACAAGAACAAACCAGCAACAGCAACAAATTCTTTGGGGGTGGAAGAACCTGATAGCAGGCTTGTAACAATATATTATCTAAAATATCTAGTTTTCAGTCAATAAGTAAAAAACACTTAAAGAAACAGGAAAGTATGTCACATACAAAAGGAAAAAAGTAATCAACAGAAAAAGTCCCTGAGGGACCCAGATTTTGGACTGAGTAAATAAGACTATATTGGCTATTATAAATATTTACAAAGAACTAAAGGAAACCATGTCTAAAGAATGTAAGAAAAGAATAGGAACAAAGTGTTACCAAATAAAGAATATCAATAAAAGGATAGATATTATAAATAAAAGAATAAAAGATAAATTCTGGAATTGAAATAAAAATATACTAGAGGGGTTTAAAAACAGATATGAGCTGGCAGATAAAGAATCATCAAACTTGAAAATTTGCTAATAGAGATTATGCAGTCTGAAGAGCAAAGAGAAAAATATATAATAAAAGAATTACAAGAAAGAAGGGAGCCTCAGAAAGCTGTGGGATATCATCAAGCATATTAAAGTACAGGTGAGTCACAGAAGGAAAAGATAAATTGAACAGGACAAAAAAAAATACTTGAAGAAATAATGTATGAAAACTTCATAAATTTTAAGTAAAATATTAAGTTACACATTTCAGAAGCTTAAAGATCTCCAAGGAAGAAAAACACATAGATCCACATCTAGACACATCACAAATTAGTGAAAGTCATAGACAAAGAAAATCTTGAAAGTAGCAAGAGAAAAGAATTATCATATAAAAGTGATTCTTTATTAAGATTAGCAGGTGAATTCTCATGAGAAAACATGGAGGCCAGAAGGCAGTGGGATGACATTCAAAGTGTTTGAAGGAAAAGATTGTTAGTCAAGAATTCTATACCCAACTAAACTCTTTCAAAAATGAAGAGAAATTAACACTCCTAATAAAAATTTAAAAAATTAAAAAAAAATTTTTTTGGTCTAGTTTTGTGAAAAATACCATTGGTAATTTGATAGGGATTTCATTGAGTCTGTAGATTGCCTTGGGTAATATCATCATTTTGACAATATTGATTATTCCAATCCAAGAACAAGATACACTTTCCATTTCTCTGTGTCATCTTTGATTTATTTCATCAGTGTCTTATAGTTTTCTGAGTACAAGTCTTTTGGCTCCTTAGGTAGATTTATTCCTAGGTATTTTATTCTTTTTTTTTAGGATTGCTTTTTTAAAAAATTTTTATTTTATATTGGAGTATAGTTGATTAACAGTGTTGTGTTAGTTTCACGTGTACAGCAAAGTGATTCAGTTATACATATACATGTATTTATTGTTTTTCAAGTTCTTTTCCCATTTAGGTTATTACTGAGTATTGAGCAGAGTTCCCTGTGCTATACAGTAGGTCCTTGTTGGTTATATATTTTAAATATAGTAGTGTGTACATGTTAATCCCAACCTTCCAATCTATCCCTCTCCTCTACCCTCCCCCCCATAACCATATCAAACATCTTTTCTGACCACAATGCTATGAAATTAGAAATCAACTACAAGAGAAAAACTGCAAAAAACACAAACACGTGGAGGCTAAACAATATGCTACTAAACAACCAATGGATCACTGAAGAAATCAAAGAGAAAATCAAAAAAATACCTAGAGACAAATGAAAACATGCATGATGATCCAAACCTATGAGATACAGCAAAAGCAGTTCTAAGAGGGAAGTTTATAGCAATACAGTCCTACCTCAGGAAACAAGAAAAATCTCAACAAACAACCGAAGCTTATACCTAAAACAACCTAAGCTTATACCTAAAACAACTAGAGAAGGAAGAACAAACAAAACCCAAAGTTAGTAGAAGGAAAGAAATCATAAAGATCAGAGCAGAAATAAATGAAACAGAGATGAAGAAAACAATAGAAAAGATCAATGATACTAAAAGCTGGTTATTTGAAAAGATAAACAAAATTGATAAACCTTTAGCCAGACTCATCAAGAAAATAAGAGATAGGGCTCAAATCAATAAAATTAGAAATGAAAAAAGAAGTTACAAAGGACACCACAGGAATACAAAGGATCGTAAAGACTACTACAAGCAATTATATGGCAATGAAATAGACAGACAACCTAGAAGAAATGGACAAATTCTTAGAAAGGTACTATCTCCCAAGACTGAACCAGGAAGATAGAAAATATGAACAGACCAATCACAAGTACTGAAGTTGAAACTGATTAAAAATCTTCCAACAAACAAAAGTCCAGGACCAGACGGCTTCATGGGCGGATTCTATCAAACATTTAGAAAAGAGTTAACATCTGTCCTTCTGAAACTCTTCCAAAAAATTGCAGAAGAAGGAACGCTCCCAGATTCATTCTCAATGAGGTCACCATCACTCGGATACCAAAACCAGAAAAAGATACCACAAAAAAAGAAAATTACATGCCAGTATCACTGATGAACATAGACGCAAAAATCCTCAACAAAATACTAGCAAGCCGAATCCAACAATACATTAAAAGGATCATACACCGTGATCAAGTGGGATTTATCCCAGGGATCCAAGGATTTTTAAATATCCACAAATTAATCAGTGTGATACACCACATCAACAAATTGAAGAATAAAATCCATATCATCATCTCAATAGATGCAGAGAAAGCTTTTGACAAAATTCAACACCCATTGATGATAAAAACTCTCCAAAAGTGGGCAGAGAGGGAACATACCTCAACATAATAGAGACCATATATGACAAACCTACAACTAGCATCATACTCAATGGGGAAGAGCTGAAACCATTTCCTCTAAGATCAGGAAAAAGACAAGGATGCCCACTCTCACCATTTTTATGCAACATAGTTTTAGAAGTCCTAGACATGGCAATCAGTGAAGAAAAATAAATAAAAGTGGGAAAAGAAGTAAAACTGTCACTGTTTGCAGATGACATGATACTATACATAGAGAATCCTAAAGATGCTACCAGAAAACTACTAGAGCTCATCAGTGAATTCAGTAACATTGCAGCATACAAAATTAATACACAGAAATCTGTTGCCTTTCTGTACACTAGCAGCAAAAGATCAGAAATCATTTCTGAATGTAGGTGGTGAACTCTGCTCATTCTTAATCTGTGACACACATTAAAAATTTAATTGTGGAACTTTAGGGGTTTTTTTTTCCTTTTTAAATTTTATACTGAAGTTCCATTACAAAGTATCATCAGTAGGGTTATTCTACTGGAATCTTGATCTAACATTTTACCTGTTGTTTTTATCTTTACCTCATTTTCCCATCAAAATATATATGGCATGCATCTCTGATTAGCACAGCATGGGTACAGTAACTGCATCCAAGTAACTGATATAAAGTAAAGAATAAAGTGCTGCAGCATGCTGTTAAAAAATATCCAAGGTTGATCATCATTGAGTGTGTTGCTTAACCAACTATGAATCCATGCATCTATATTGTCATTTAGCCCTTATCTCTCCATTTTGGCCGCACCAAAAGGCTGATCAACTATCCTGGTTTGCTCAAAACTTAGAAGTTTCATGGGATGCAGAACTTTCTGTTCTAAAACTGGGGCAGTTCTAGGAAAACCAAGACAATTAGTTACCCCTTAAGTGTATGATGAAAGACTGTTTCTTGTCTAGTGTAAATTCAGAACTCCAGAATTTTATTAGCCCTCTGACATTAGAAAGTGCATTTAGAGAACTGGCTCATATCTGTGATTCTCTTTCTAAATTTACTTTGAGGTTAAGTACACCAAAGGCCATTCTGTATTTAGATAGGAAATAATATGTAATTTCTTTCTTGGGGGACTTTCTGAAGGATACTTTAAAATTAATTGTGTGTAGTGAATCTCAGAGAGTGACTGATTGAAAAGGAACTAATTTAATCAACAGTCCCCTAGTTGGTACTTTGTAAAAATAGTCAAAATCTCAAAGAAGTCAATGTTAGGAGCATGGCGGGTGGGTGTAGGTGTGGATGGGTAATACTAATTCCTGAGCAATAGCAAAAAAAGGAAACCAAACTTCTCTTGGAGTTTGATTTTGATGTTAACTAATCCTCATCCACTCAACATACTTCCCATGCATAGTACTGTGAAACAAATATATTTAAAATACAGCTCAGGGAAATTGGGTATTTTCCCTCTCCAAATACACTAAAAACTGTGTTGATTTATAGCTCAATTATTCTGAAGCATCCTACAATTTTAAGTTAGAACAAATCCTGCATGCAGTAACTCTGGTTCTCCCTATTCTGCACCTGTATCCCATATCCAAATCATTCCAAAGAACCCTAACACAAGAGAGATATCAAAATAGATTATAGAAAAGAAAAGGGAAATACGTTACTTAAAGCAATTGCTTTTTTATTCTTTCAGAACTCTAATAAAGTCGTGTTCACCTCTTCATAGCTGGAGGGGCCTCTGTGGAATTTGGGAATTTTCTTCTGGACATTTCCTTTTATTCATTTCCTGTATGTCATCTTGCTCAACATCATAGGAGCAACTTTTGTTCTAATCATTCATTCTTTCATTCTAACAAGTTAACAATAAAGCTAGGCTTTCCCATTTCATTGTTTTTTTAAAAAATTAATTAATTTATTTATTTTTGGCTGCATTGGGTCTTCATTGCTGTGCGCAGGCTCTCTCTAGTTGCAGCAAGCGGGGACTACTCTTCATTGCGGCTCGTGGGCTTCTTATTGTAGTGGCTTCTCTTGTTGCAGAGCACAGGCTCTAGGTGCGTGGGCTTCAGTAGTTGTGGCACATGGGCTTCAGTAGTTGTGGCTCACGGGCTCTAGAGCACAGGCTCAGTAGTTGTGGTGCATGGGCTTAGCTGCTCCGCGGCATGTGGGATCTTCCTGGACCAGGGCTCGAGCCCGTGTCCCCTGCATTCTTAACCACTGTGTCACCAGGGGAGCCCCCATTTCATTCTTTACATTTGTCCAGAAAGGATAAGAATAGTCTGTTTTGAGTATTCTTTTGCCATAATATCTATTCAAAACTGATTTGTTCAAGCTTTCTTTTTCTATCTATGATCTCTGTCTATGTTCTGAAATACAATGTTTATTACTAAAGATTAATATAGAAAATGCATTGCACTTTCAATACAGGAAGGTGGTTAAATGTCAAGTATTTCTCAGAATAGTCTTCAAGGCAGCAATTTTGCTTGATTAAGAATCTAGGCTTTCAGTCCTTGTGTGTGAGCAATTCTGTTATGAACTATAGCTTCTTTTCATTTGTTGAGAACTATTTGAAAATATATGTTCAGTTTATAAGTTTCATAACTATATTTGGTCATGACTCTAAGGTTGGATTTTGTTTAATGAAATAATATGTCACATGTTGGCTAAACCATAAAAATTAAGAGTATTTTCAATAAACTTAGATTTGAGTAGAGATTTCTAACAAATTTATTTTTAAAGTTTACACTTTGTGGTTAGTGCATGCTTTATGAAGAATAAGTTCTCAGTAAGTTTAAAATAAATATTTTAAGCATAGAAAAATTTATTAATGCATTTTATTATTCATATCCATGGCTATGGAATAAACTATAATTTCCTATTATTTTCACTTTTTTTCTGTAAAAATATCTCAAATAGGTACTGAAAAATATAAATTAATTCATATATCTTTTATAGTGTATCTAATTTTTAAATTTTTTTAGAGTATAGCTGTTTTACAATGTTATGTTAGTTTCTGCTGTACAACAAAGTTAATCAACTATATTTATACATATATCCCCTCCCACTCCCACCCAATCCCACCCATCTAGATCATCATAGAGCCCTGAGCTGAGCTCCCTGTGCTATACAGAACGTTCCCACTAGCTATTTTAGACATGGTAGTATATATATGTCAATCCTAGTCTCCCTATTTGTGCCACCCTCTCCTTCCCCCCGACCATGTCCACATGTCCGTTCTCTACATCTGCATCTCTATTCCTGCCCTGCAAATAGGTTAATCTGTACCAGTTTTTTAGATTCCACATATATGTGTTATTATATGATATTCGTTTTTCTCTTTCTGACTTACTTCACTCTGTATGACAGTCTTGAGGTCCATCCACATCTCTACAAATGACCCAGTTTCGTTCCTTTATATGGCTGAGTAATATTCCATTGTATATATGCACCATATCCTCTTTATCCATTCATCTGTTGATGGACATTGAGGTTGATTCCATGTCCTGGCGATTGTAAATAGTGCTGCAATGAACATTGGGGTACATGTGTCTTTTTGAATTATGGTTTTCTCAGGGTATATGCCCAGTAGTGGGATTGCTGGGTCATATGGTAGTTCTATTTTTAGTTTTTTTAAGGAACCTTCATACTGTTCTCCATAGTGGCTGTATCAATTTACATTCCCACCAACAGTGCAAGAGGGTTCCCTTTCCTCCACACCCTCCCCAGCATTTATTGTTTGTAGAATTTTTGATGATGGCCATTCTGACTGATGTGAGGTGATACCTCATTGTAGTTTTGATTTGCATTTCTCTAATAATTAGTGATGTTGAGCATCTTTTCATGTGCCTCTTGGCCACCTGTATGTCTTCTTTGGAGAAATGTTTATTTAGGTCTTCTGCCCATTATTGGATTGGGTTGTTTTTTTTGATATTGAGCTACATGAGCTGCTTGTATATTTTGGAGATTAACCCTTTGTCCGTTGCTTCATTTGCAAATATTTTCTCCCATTCTGAAGATTGTCTTTTCATCTTGTTTATGGTTTTCTTTGCTGTGCAAAACATTTTAAGTTTAATTAGGTCCAATTTCTTTAATTTTTTTTTCATTTTCATTACTCTAGGAGGTGGGTCAAAAAATCTTGCTGTGATTTATGTCAAAGAGTGTTTTCCCTATGTTTTCCTTTAAGAGTTTTATAGTGTCCAGTCTTACATTTAGGTCTTTAATCCATTTTGAGTTTATTTTTGTGTATGCTGTTAGGGAGTGTTCTAATTTCATTGTTTTACATGTGTCTGTCCAATTTTCCCAGTACCACTTATTGAAGAGACTGTCTTTTTTCCATTCTATATTCTCGCCTACTTTGTCATAGATTAGGTGACCATAGGTGCATGGGTTTATCTCTGGGCTTTCTATCCTGTTCCATTGATCTATGTTTCTGTTTTTCTGCCAGTGCCATACTGTCTTGATTACTGTAGCTTTGTAGTATAGTCTGAAGTCAGGGAGCCTGATTCTTCCAGCTTCGTTTTTCTTTCTCAAGATTGCTTTGGCTATTTGGGGTCTTTTGTGTTTCCATTCCAATTGTAAATTTTTTTGTTCTGGTTCTGTGAAAAATGCCATTGGTAATTTGTTTGGGATTTCCTTAAATCTGTAGATTGCTTTTGGTAGTATAGTCATTTTCACAATACTGCTTTTTCCAATCCAAGAACATGGTATATCTCTCCATCTGTTTGTATCATCTTTGATTTCTTTCATCAGTGTTTTGTAGTTTTCTGAGTACAGGTCTTTTGCCTCCTTAGGTAGGTTTATTCCTAGGAATTTTATTCTTTTTGTTGCATTGGTAGATGTGATTGTTTCCTTAATTTCTCTTTCTAATCTTTCATTGTTAGTGTATATGAATGCAAGATATTTCTGTGCATTAATTTTGTATCCTCCAACTTTACCAAATTCATTGATTAGCTCTAGTAGTTTTCTGGTGGCATCTTTAGGATTTTCTATGTATAGTGTCATGTCATCTGCTAACAGTGACTGTTTTACTTCTTTTCCAATTTGTATTCCTTTTATTTCTTATTCTTCTCTGATTGCTGGAGTTAGGACTTCCAAAACTATGTTGAATAATAGTGGTGAGAGTGGACATCCTTGTCTTGTTACTGATCTTAGAGGACACACTTTCAGTTTTTCACCATTGAGAATGATGTTTGCTGTTGGTTTGTCATATATGGCCTTTATTATGTTGAGGTAGGTTCCCTGTATGCCCACTTTCTGGAGAGTTTTTATCATCAATGGGTGTTGAATTTTGTCAAAAGATATTTCTGCATCTAATGTGATGATCATATGGTTTTTATTCTTAAATTTGTTAATATGGCCTATCACATTGATTTTCATATGATGAAGAATCCTTGCATCCCTGGGATAAATCCCACATGGTCATGGTGTATGATCCTTTTAATGTGTTGTTGGATTCTGTTTGCTTGAATTTTGTTGAGTATTTTTGTGTCTATGTTCATCAGTGGTATTGGTCTGTAAGTTATTTTTTATGATATCTTTGTCTGGTTTTGGTATTAGGGTGATGGTGGTCTCGTAGAACAAATTTGGGAGTGCTCCTCCCTCTGCAATTTTTTGGAAGATTTTGAGAAGGATAGGTGTTAGCTCTTCTCTAAATGTTTGATGGAATTTGCCTGTGAAGCCATCTGGTCCTGGACTTTTATTTGCTGGAATATTTCTAATTGTAGTTTCAATTTCATTAGTTTTCTTTGGTTTGTTTATATTTTCTAATTCTTCCTGGTTCCGTCTTGGGAAGTTGTACCTTTTCAAGAATTTGTCCATTTCTTCCAGGTTATCCATTTTATTGGCATATAGCTGCTTGTAGTAATCTCTTATGTTCCTTTGTATTTCTGCGGTATCAGCTGTAATTTCTCCTTTTTTATTTCTAATTTTATTGATTTGAATCATCTCCCTTTTTTTCCTGATGAGTTTGGCTAAAGGTTTATCAATTTTCTTCTATCTTCTGAAAGAACCAACTTTTTGCTTTCTTGATCTTTGCTATTGTTTTCTTCATTTGTATTTCATTTATTTCTGCTCTGATCTTTATGATTTCTTTCCTTCTACTAACTTTGGGGTTTTTTTGTTATTTCTCTAGTTGCTTTAGTTGTAAGCTTAGATTGTTTGTTTGATATTTTTCTTGTTTCCTAAGATGAGATTGAATTGCTATAAACTTCCCTCTTAGAACTACTTTTACTGCATCCCATAGGTTTTGAGTTGTCGTGTTTTCATTGTCATTTGTTTCTATGTAATTTTTTATTTCCTCTTTGATTTCTTCAGTGATCTCTTGGTTATTTAGTAGCATATTATTTAGCCTCCATGTGTTTGTGTTTTTTATAGTTTTTTTCCTGTAACTGATTTCTAATCTCATAGCATTGTGGTTGGAAAAGATGCTTGATACGATTTCAATTTTCTTAAATTTTCCGAGATGTGATCTATCCTGGAGAATGTTCCATGTGCACTGGAGAAGAAAGTGTATTCTGCCACTTTCGGGTGGAATGTCCTATTATATCATTTAAATCTATACAGTCTATTGTTTCATTTAAAGCTTGTGTTTACTTATTTATTTTCTGTCTTGATGATCTGTCCATTGGAGTAAGTGGGGTGTTAAAGTTCCCTACTATTATTGTGTTACTGTTGATTTCCCCTTTTATGGCTGTTAGTGTTTTCCTTATGCATTGAAGTGCTCCTATGTTGGGTGCATAAATATTTATAATTGTTATATCATCTTCCTGGATTAATCCCTTGATCATTATGTAGTGTCCTTCCTTATCTCTCATAACAGTTTTTATTTTAAAGTGTATTTTACCTGATATGAGTATTGCTACTCCAGCTTCCTTTTGATTTTCATTTGCATGGTATATCTTTTTCCATCCTCTCACTTTCAGACTTATGTGTCTGTAAATCTGAAGTGGGTCTCTTGTAGATAGCATGTATATGGGTATTGATTTTATATCCATTCAGCCAGTCTGTGTCTTTTGGTTGGAGCATTTAATCCATTTACATTCAATGTACTTATCGATATATATGTTCCTATTACCATTTTCTTAATTGTTTTGGGTTTGTTTTTGTGGGTCTTTTTCCTCTCTTGTGTTTCCCTCCTAGAGAAGTTCCTTTAGAAATTGCTGTAAAGCTGGTTTGGTGGTGTTGAATTCTCTTAGCTTTTGCTTGTGTGTAAAGCTTTTGATTTTTCCATTGAATCTGAATTAGATCCTTGCTGGTTAGAGTAATCTTGGTTGTAGGTTTTTTCCTTTCATCAATTTAAGCATCTCCTGCCACTCCCTTCTGGCCTGCAGAGTTTCTGCTGAAAAATCAGCTGATAACCTTATGGGGACTCCTTTGTATGTTGATTTTCCCTTGCTGCTTTTAATATTTTTTCTTTGAATTAAATATTTGTTAGTTTGATTAATATTTGTCTTGGTGTGTTTCTCCTTGGGTTTATCCTGTATGGGATTCTCTGCACTTCCTGGCCTTTATTGACTATTTTGTTTCCCATTTTAGGGAAGTTTTCGACTATAATCTCTTCAAATATTTTCTCAGACTTTTCTCTTTCTCTTCTTCTGGGACTTCTATAATTCATATGTTGGTGCATTTAATGTTGTCCCAGAGGTCTCTGTGACTGTCCTCATTTCTTTTTATTCTTTTTCTTTATTCTGCTCTTTGGTAGTTATTTGCACCACTCTATCTTCCAGCTCACTTATTCGTTCTTCTGCTTCAGTTAATCTGCTATTGATTCCTTCTAGTGTATTTTTCATTTCAGTTATTGTGTTGTTGATTTCTGTTTGTTTGTTCTTTAGTTATTCTAGGTCCTTGTTAAACATTTCTTGTACTTTCTCCATCCGTGCCTCCATTCTGTTTCTGAGATTTTGGATCATCTTTACTATCATTACTCTGAATTCTTTTTGAGGTAGGTTGCCCATTTCCTCTTCATGTATTTGGTCTTGTAGATTTTTATCTTACTCCTTCGTCTGTAACGTATTTTTTTGTTGTCTCTTTTTTTTTTTTTTTTTTTGATGGATGGGGCTGTGTTCCTGTCTTACTGATTGTTTGGCCTGAGACGTCCAGTACTGGAGTTTGCAAGCAGTTGGGTAGAGCTGGGTCTTGGTGCTGAGATGAGGGCATCTGGGAGACCTCTCACCAATTAACATTCCCTGGGGTCTGAGGTTCTCTGTCAGTCCAGCGGTATGGACTCGGTGCTCTCACCACAGGAGCTCAGGCCCTTCCCCTGGCCCAGTCGCTCAGAGATTCCTCCTGTCCCTTTATGTGTCTGAGGTCCCCCACCAGTGCCCTGGTAGATGCCCTAGTTGTGAGGAGATGCAAACTCCACATTTTCCTACTCTGCCATTTTGACTCCTCCTCTCATATATCTAAATTATTTTTTAAGGTTGACAAAGATTTAAATATTGACAAATGGTGTTGCAAAATGAAAATTTAGTCACTAATAAAATTTAAATTAAATTATATGTCTTCAAAATGATAAATGAAAAAATGTGGTAATATAGAAAGGTAAATGCAATACTCTGTTCTTCAGCCTTTTAAAATTGGCTTCTTTCACTTAGTAATATGCATTTAAGTTTTCTCCATGGCTTGATAGCTCATTTCTTTTTAGTGCTGAATAATATTCTCTTGTCTCGGTGTACCACAGTTTATCTATTCACTTACTAAAGAAGATCTTGGTTGCTCCCAAGCTTTGGCAGCTTTTGGCAGTTATGAATAAAGCTGCTATAAATGTCTGTGTGCACGTTTCTGTATGGACGTAAGTTTTCAGTTTGTTTGGGTAAATACCAAGGACTGTGACTGCTGTATCAGATGGTAAAAGTATGTTTAATTTTGTCAGAAACTACCTTTTTGCATTCCCACCAGGAATGAATATGAATATGAGTACCTTTTGCTCCACACCTTCACTAGCATTTGATGTTGTCAGAGTTCTGGGTTTTGACCATTTTAATAAGTGTGTTGTTGTATCTAATTGTTGTTTTAATTTTCATTCCCCTGTTGACATAGGATTTGGATCATCTTTTCATATGCTTATTTGCCATCTGTATATCTTTTTTTGGTGTGGTGTCCGTTATGGTCTTTGCTGCATTTTAAAATAGGGTTACTTTCTTTTTGCTGAATTTTAAGAGTTCTTTGTATATTTTGGATAGCAATCCTTATCAGGTGTGTCTTTGCAAATAAATTTGTCCTATTTTTCATTTCTTTTTTTTTTTTTTTATTCTGTCTACTTGTGGGTTACTTAAACATTTTCTAGGATTCCATTTTTTATTAATTTCTATTCTTGAGTTAAACCTCTTGTATAGCTTTTTCAGTATTTGTTATTGCCATTACATTATGTATATATAATTTATCATAATCTATTGGTATGTTTTAACCTGTTTTGTATGAAGTGCAGAAACCTTGACTTCCTTTACTGTTTAAATTATGATTTTCTTAAATATATCCTCCACATCAATTTACTTATTTATTTTTTATTGAAGTATAGTTGATTTACAATATTTCAGGTGTACAGCAAAGTGATTCAGTTACACACACACACACACACACACACACACACACATATTCTTTTCCTGATTCTTTTTCATTATAGGTTATCACAAGATATTAAATGTAGTTCCTTGTGCTCTACAGTAGATCCTTGTTGTTTATCTATTTTATATACAGTAGTGTGTATCTGTTAATCTCAAATTCTCAATTTATCCCTCCCTCCTCTTTCCCCTTTGGTAACCATGAGTTTGTTTTCTAGGTCTGTGAGTCTATTTTTGTTTTGTAAAGAAGTTCATTTGTATCATATTTTTAGATTCCACATATAAGTGATATCATATGATATTTGTTTTTCTCTGCCTGACTTACTTCACTTAGTATGATAATATCTAGGTCCATCTATGTTACTGCAAATGGCATTATTTCATTCTTTTTTATGGCTGAGTAATATTTTATTGTCTATATATATATATACCACATCTTCTTTATCCATTCATCTGTTGATGGACATTTATGTTACTTCCATGTCTTGACTATTGTAAGTAATGCTGCTATGAACATTGGGGTATATTTCTGGCATTTTTCACAGAATTGGAACAAAAAATTTTTACACTTGTATGGAGACACAAGAAATCCCGAATAGCCAAAACAACCATGAGAAGGAAGAACAGAGCCGGAGGACTCACATTCCCTGACTTTGGAGTATACTACAAAGCTACAGTAATCAAGACAGTATGGTACCAGCACAAAAACAGACACATAGATCAATGGAACAGGATAGAAACTCAGAAATAAACCCATGCCATAGGGAAGTTCCTTAAAAAACAAAAATAGAGCTACTATATGATCCAGCAATTCCACTCCTGTGTATAAATCCAAAAAAATGAAAACTCTAATTTGAAAAGATACATGCACCCCAGTGTTCATAGCAGCACTATTTACAATAGCCAAGACATGGAAACAACCCAAGTGCCCATCAACAGATGATTGGTTAAGAGGATATGGTATATATATATATATATATATATATATATATACACATACATACTACTCAGCCATTAAAAAGAATGAAATATTGCCATTTGTAGCAACATGGATGGACATAGAGAATATTATATTTAGTGAAGTAAGTGAGACAGAGAAAGATCAATACTATATTATCACTTATATGTGGAATCTAAAAATAATAAAAAATAAATCTGTATACAGAACAGAAAAAGACTCATAGACATAGAAAACTTATTTTACCAACAGGGAAAGTGTGGGGGAGGGATAAATTAGTAGTACGGGATTGACAGATAAAAACTACTCTACATAAAATAGATAAGCAACACGGATTTACTGTATAACACAGGGAATTAATTCAACATCTTATAACCACCTATAATATATAGGAATATAATCTATAAAAAATAACTGATTCACTTTGCTGTACTCCTGAAAATAACATAATATTATCAATCAACTATCCTTCAATTAAAAAAAATTGTCTAGCTGAGTCTTTTTACTGGTTTATATGAGGTTCAGTGGCTTCTGTCCATGATAAGCAAATGCTCAAGTCATGTTTCTCCCTGAAAGTACCTGTCTTATTCCAGAAATCAGGTGGGTTGATTTCCCTGAGACTTCTGTGGTCAGACAAAATCAAGACATCAAAGATTTACCTTTTGTCCGTGTTTTTTGTGAGTGATGCTCTTTCAAACTCTCTATATTTCTGAATAGAAACCACACTTATGGAGTTTTAAATTTCAGCAATGTCGTTTTCTATTCTATTAGTATTACTTGGCTGTTTTCCACACCAACTTACTTTGTGTTCAATGTTCTCTTTTATTTCTTTAAACATTTAAAATATTTTTTGTTATGTTATTTTCTATAATGTAAAAACTAATAGCATACTTGGGATTCCACTCAATTGTTTTCATTGACGCTTGCTCATGTTTTGAATGGCTTTCTTTTGTGTTTTGTAGTTTCTGGGTTGATTCCTTTAAGTGTTTTTTTTACCTATCACCCTAAGGTGCTATCAATTCAAAACATTTTTAATTATTTGATGGCTGTAGTTATATTATACCACGTATGTAGTATACCCCTGAATCATACATCTATATGAGGATAGTCAATGTTAAATTTCTCAGTGAATGATTTTTTTCATATGGAGTCAAGGGTTATGTATTTTAGCTTGTCTTTGGATTAATTTTTAATTTTTATTTTAAACTGAGCTTTCTACTACTATAAAGACTAGTAGAAATATAGTAGAATATTTTTATATCCTTTTTAAGGCGGGGGGGGGTGGGTCAGCAAATTATGGCTTACATCTGGACTGTAGCTAAATGCAGCCTGCCAAGAATGGTTTTTACATTTTAAAGAGTAGTTTGAAAACAAGCAAACAAAAAACAAAGAAAAATACCTTACAATGACCATACATGACCTACAATATCTGAAATATTTACTATTTGGCCTTTTCTGAAAAAAAAAAAAAAAAATCCCTGACTCTTGATCTTGAACCCAAGAGTCATTAATGAAAAAACTAAACAACTTGACCTAATTAAAATTTCAAATTTCTGTTTGATAAATTACAATAGATTCAAAGTTTAAAAAGTTATAAAATGGGAGCAAATATTGATAAATTAAGATTTAATAATGAACATAGTTCTTTTCAAGAGCATATAAATGTCTTCTGCAAATCAATGAAATAATAGTCTTTTTAGAAGGCAATTTGATAATATACATAACATTTAAGATGCATATATGCTTTGAGCTAGCAGTTGAATTTCTAGTAATATTTGACAAGTGGTGAGGTTATGTTTGTAAAGATGTTCACTGTTGAATTGTTTATAACAGTGAAAATCTTCAAGAAATATTTTAGGAATAATTCACTAAATTATCATACATCCCATCATGTCATAATCCCGTCTAAAATTTAATGAATATTTACTATAAACCTGAGACACAAATGATTTACATGTATTAATTCATTCAGTGCTCATGGACCACCAGTTTGAAAGGTTCAATTATGTTCTGTAATATGTAGGAATGAACACCATCTCAATGAGGTTAAATAACTTGCCATAACTCACACAGGTAATGAGTGGTTAGCAAGTATTCTAATTTGAACATTCTGATTTCAGAGTTCACACTCTTAATCACTTTGCTATATTGGCACTCCATGTAACGCTATCTCGTTATTAAAAGAAAAATATAAACCTGTATATAACATGCAAAAACCTTTAGATATATTTTAATGAGATAAAAATAATCACAGGGCACTATATATATGTTAAAAACCATACCTCATGGATATATATATGTGTTTGTGTGTGTGTGTGTATATATATATATATATATATATCAATGAGCAATGTATATAAACAGAACAATGTATACCAGAATATTGACAAAAATTACCTCTTGAGGAGAGTGTGGGCAGTTAACAGTAGGTGGTAGTAGCAGAGTGGGAAAAAGCTCAAATTTAGCGTACTTATGTGTAAAAATCACTATTGCTTGAATTTGTCCAATGAGAATATGTTAATAGAATTATGGGTTAATAAAAAGAAATAACTTAATGTGGATTTCATTGTAACAAAATCTTATTTACCTTTATACTAACATTTTAATAAGAGCCTTTAAACTTAATAGAATGATGAGTGCTTAAATACAAAATGATACATCAGTGACTTTTTAAGCAATTCAGTATGGTAAATGGAGGATACGGATGATGGTCACTTGGCTTAGAATTAACAACCTTCTTAAAACTTCAGTGAAATGCTTGAATCTAATGAAAATTCCCATCTCTGTTTTATTGCAGTGGTATCACACCATTGGCATGCTAAAGAATTTGTCAGGCTTAACTATGCTCCTTTGTCTTTTGCAAGGAAAAAAAAATCTTTGTGGGAGGCAAAGACTGTAGATGCTGTCATGCTACCAATTTAAAAACAGAGCTGAATTTCTCAGTTTTTTATCACTCTAGTATCACATATCCATAGCAAAATATCTGGTGGAATACTGTACAAAATCTTTGACATTGAGCAAAACATTTAGAATTGTGCTAATTAAGCTTTTTTGTGACAATGCAGTTAGATTTTGTATGATTATTCAAATAATTTGGGGAAATAGCTGAAAATAACATTTATAGATATAGGTATAAAGCAGTGCACAAACCATGGATAATATCCCACTGTACTTGTGTTTCAGAGTTTTTAAAAAAGTTTTCTGACCAGTCATACTTGTAGAAGATGAAAAAGGAAAAATATAGCTTGTTTAAAATAACCGTCTATTAAGGTGAAAGAAGTAACAATATATTTTTAAAAGATTAATACTCTATTTACTGTTTAAAAGATGGTTATTTTAATTATATTTAAGCAATATACATTGTTTTATGAACAATTGAATTATTTCTATGTGCAAGTTATTATTCTGTGCCCTGAGTAAAAGAAAAGATACTAGGTCCTTCTATTAGAAACTGTTATCCTAAAGAAAGTAGAAGTTAAACATGTAAATAAATGATCACACTTTGGAGCTAAAATAGCCTAGGAAAACATTTTTTTGGAGAAAGCAAACAACTCAGCATGGACTGTTCAAAATTTTGAGAAGTCATAAATTTAGATAGACTTTAAATAATTTTGGAAACTCTGTTCATGAGGGAGGTATATGAAAAAGGAATATCATGAGTGAAGTCACAGAGAACTAATAGAATATAATATATTTAAGAAAGAGTGGATATTATTGTAGTGTGTGAATATGTGTTTGTGTTTTTGTGTGTGTGTGGTATGTAATATTAGGTAGGGAGTGGAAGGTGTATTACAAGAATATGAGGAATAAAATACAGATTGAGTAAAATTGCACTTGTTCTTTTATGCCATGCTAAGAAAAGAATTTATACTGTAAAAAATAGTGAAGTGTTTCAACCATAGATTTTACAATAATGAATATGGGATGTAGAAGGAACACTGATGGCAGAAAAGACTACAGATTGATGAAGACATTCCCTTAGTTAAGAAGACGAGTTTGAGGCCTACTACAAAAATCAAAGCAAGGTTTTAAAAGAGCATATACATTCAGAGTTATATGTGAGATAGAATTAATAGGGCCTGGTGCCCTGAAATTCCATTTAAAAAAATAATTGCAGATTATTATGATGAGAAACTCTAGGGACAGTAAATACAAGGGGAGGAAATTAAATGACTGCCCATGAATTCATTTATTTAAGGACAGAATTACAAGTGACAGAAAGTATAAACCCATGTCAATTCTTTCATTTGTTTATAGTTAATACACTTAATTCTCCAGAGCAGTTTTAAGTTTGCAGAAAATATAGAGTTCCAATATACTCCCTGTTGACTTAAAACAAATAGACTGCCAGCAAAATGGGTTTATTCGGGATCAGCAGAGAATTATGATTTAGTGTCTGCAACCATGGTGAGCCATGTGTAAGTCCCTCCTTGGCAAGTGAAGAACTCTTTATGGGGGGGAAAAAGAAGCTGGGAGGCTCTAGTAAACAATGAATCCATGGTTTTTCATTGGCTGAAACCTTGCCAGGAAAGTTGAGGAGTCTCTTCTTTTTGTTGGGCTTTGCTATTGTTGCATGCTGTGAGAACCCCCCTTCTGGTCTCCCAACTCTATTTAATTAAGGTTTTTATTCATTAATTTTTTATATTTTCCCCTTTTGATCAAGATCTTTCTCCAAAAGTATCACTGATCAGGAGTCAGGTTTTCTGTTTTCAGTGACTTTTTTGTCCCTCAATGCCAGGAGGAACCTTTCCTGGGTATATTGTCTCATGTCAGAGGAAAAGTAGACAGATTGGAAACCTACTGAAGTCACATGTGAGTAACAAAGAGAGGTAGGAGGGAAAACTGTCAGGAGGTTTTAAAATAAAGTTCATATGCTATCAAGATCAAGACATTGGAGATCATCTTAAGTGTTATGTCATCATCAGAAGTTTGGCAACAAACTTCCAAAAGGCCTGGTCTGGATATCCTGGAAGAGCTGTCTCATTAGATGTTGTATGCTTCAATTCTGGGAAAACATTACTTTCAGGACAACAGATGCCGTGAATGTCCAGCCAGGGTTTGGTGCTTTCTTTACATATGTCACGTGGATCCAAGAATCTATTCCTTGGAGTTTGTCCAGTGAGGTTGAAGAGAGTATTTCTTTTCTAATAGACAAAATCTCAAGGTTGCAAAGTATGATGCTTAAGGTCTTTGTCTCCTGAGAGCACACTGTGAAAGATTGCTCTACCAAAACATGGTTATTTTTAATAGAAGAAATTAGGCTTTTGCAATATTGGAGTATCTCTTTTTTTATCAGTTGTATGTCAAAAGAGGCAGGAGATAAGTGCATTGGGTGTCATAACTATCTCAAAGAGCAAAAGTTTATGAGTTCTAAAAGGGGTGGATATAAGAGTTAAAAGAACCAATGACAATGCTTTTGGCCAAGGTATTTGGAGAGCCCTTAAAATTTTGCCAATTAAGTCTTTATATTTTTACTGAAGTATAGTTGATTGACAATATTATATTAGTTTCAGGTGTACAGCACAGTGATTTTACAAATTATACTCCATTATAAGTTATTACAAGATAATGTCTGTAATTCCCTCTGCGATACAACATATCCTTGTTGCTTATCTATCTTATACATAGTAGTTTGTATCTCTTAATCCCATACCCCTAATTTTCCCCTCCCCCTTCTCACTCCCCCTTTGGTAACCACTAGTTTGTTTTCTATATCTCTGAGTCTGTTCCTGTTTTGCATATACATTCATTTGTATTATTATTTAGATTACACATGTAAGTGATATCATACAGTATTTGTGTTACTCTGCCTGATTTATTTCACTAAGCATGATATCCTCCAGGTCCATCCTCAGTGCTGCAAATGGCAATATTTCATTCATTTTTACGGCTGACTAATAGTCCTTTTAATATATATACCACATCTTCTTTATCCATTCATCTGTTGATGGACACTTGGGTTGCTTCCATGTCTTGGTTATTGTAAAGTGTTGTTATGAACACTGGGGTGCATGTATCTTTTCAAATTAGTGTTTTCATTTTACGGATATATACTCAGGAGTGGAATTGTTGGATCATATGGTAGTTCTAATTTTAGTTTTTTGAGGAACCTCCATATGTTCTCTGCAGTGGCTGAATCAAGTTACATTCCCATTAACAGTGTACAAGGGTTCACTTTTCTCCACGTTCTTGCCAACATTTGTTATTGTTATTTGTAGACTTTTTAATGGTAGCCATACTGACAAGCATGAGGTGATATCTCACTGTTGTTTTGATTTGCATTTCTCTAATACTTAGTGATGTTGAGCATCTTTTCATGTGCCTGTTACCCATCTGCGTGTCTTCCTTGGGAAAATGTCTGTTTAGGTCTTCTGCCCATTTTTTGAGTGGGTTGTTTGTTTTTTTGATATTGAGTTTAAGAGCTGTTTATGTATTTTGGATATTAATCCCTTGTCAGTTGCATCATATGCAAAAATTTTGTCCCCGTCCATAGGTTTCTTTTCATTTTGTCAATGACTCCTTTGCTGTGCAAAAACTTTTAAGTTTAATTAGGTCCCATGTGCTTATATTTGCTTTTATTTCTTTTGCCTAACAAGACAGATCAAAAATAAAATATTGGTACAATTTATATCAAAGGGTGTTCTGCCTGTGTTCTCTTCAAAGAGTTTTATAGTTTCAGGCCTTACATTTAGGTTTTTAATCCATCTTGAGTCTTTTTTTTATATGGTGTGAGGAAGTGTTCTAATCTCATTATTTTACATGTAGCTGTTAAGTTTTCCTAGCACCACTTATTGAAAAGACTGTTTTTTCTCCAGTGTGTTGTTCTTGACTCTTTTGTTGTAGAGTAATTGACTAGACATGTGTGGGTTTATTTCTGAGCTCTCTATACTGTTCCATTGAACTATGTGCCTGTTTCTGTGCCAGTACTATGCTGTTTTGATTACTGCAGCTTTGTAGTGTAGTCTGAAGTGTCGGAGGGAGATATTTCCAGCTTTGTTCTATTTTTCTCAGCTTACTTTGGCAATTTGGAATACTCTGTGATTCCATGTGAATTTTAGGATAACTTGTTCTAGTTCTCTGAAAAATGTCATGAGTATTTTGATAGGGATTGCATTAAATCTGTAGATTGTTTGGAGTATTATGGCCATTTTAACAATATTATCTTTTCCAGTCCAAGAGCATGGGTTATCTTTCCATTTCTTTGTATCACCTTCAATTTCTTTCATGAATGTTTCATAGTTCAGTGTATGTCTTTCACCTCCTTGGTTAAGTTTATTCCTAGGTATTTTATTATTTTTGATGCAATTTTAAATGGGTTTGTTTTTTATTTTCTGTTCTGATATTTCATTATAAGTGTACAGAAACACAACAGATTTCTGTATGCTAATATTGTATCCTGCAACTTTGATGAATTCACTTATTAGTTCTAATACTTTTTGGGTGGAGTTGTAAGGGTTTTCTATGTAAAGTGTTGCCATCTGCAAGTAGTGCCAGGTTTACATCTTCCCTTCCAATTTGGATGTCTTTTATTTATCTTTCTTGTCTGATTGCTGTGGCTAGATCTTCCAATACTATTCTAAATAGAAGTGGCAATAGTGGGCATCCTTGTCTTGTTTCTCAATTTAGCAGGAAGGCTTTCAGCTTTTCAACATCGAGTATGATGTTAGCTGTTGGTTTGCCATAAATGGCCTTTATTATATTGAGTTATTATCCCTCTATACTCGCTTTGATGAGAGTTTTTATCATAAATGGATGTTGAATTATGTCAAATACTTTTTCTGCATCAGGAGATGATCATGTGATTTTTATACTTCCTTTCATTAATGTGGTGTATTGCATTGACTGATTTGCAATTATTGAATCATCCTTGTGTCCCTGGGATAAATCCAGCTTGATCATGTGGTATGATACTTTTTATATTTTGTTGGATTCAGTTTGCTAATATTTTGTTGAGGATTTTTGTGTCTATATTCATTAAAGATATTGGCTTTAATTTGCTTTTTTATAATATTTTTGCCTGGTTTTGGTATCAGGGTAATGGTTGCCTTGAATGAATTTGGGAATGTTCCCTCCTCTTCAACTTTTTGGAGTAGTTTGAGAAGCATAGGTATTAGATTTTTTATATATGTTTGGTTAGAATTCCCCTGTGAATCCATCCTATCCTGGATGTTTGTTTGCTTGGAGTTTTTTTCTAAAAAATTCAATTTCACTACTAGTGATTGGCCCATTCAAATTGACTGTTTCTCCTTGATTCAGTCTTGGCAGGTTGAATGATTCTAGAATTTTTTTTCCATTTCTTCTCTGCTGTGAAATTTGTTAGCATATAAATTTTCATAGTATTCACTGATGATTTTTTGTATCTCTGTGGCATCTGTTGTTATTTCTCATCTTTTATTTTTTATTTTGTTTATTTGGGTTCTCTCTCTTTTCTTCATAGCCTAACTAAAGGTTTATCAATTTTGTTTATCATTTCAAAACAACTGCTCTTGGTTTCATTGATTTTTTTCCATTGTGTTTTTTATTCTATTTTATTTATTTCCTCTCTGGTCTTTATTATTTCTTTCCTTCTTCTGAATTTGGGCTTTGTTTCTTTTCTTTTCTAATACCTTAAATTGGTAGGTTACATTGTTTATTTGAGATTTTTCTTGTTCCTTGAGGAAGGCCTGTATCACTATAAACTTGCCTCTTAGAACTGCTTTTGCTGCATCCCAGAGATTTTGGAGTGCTGTGTTTCCATTTTCTTTTGTTTCAAGGTGTTTTCTGATTTCCTCTTTGATTTCTTCATTGACTTGTTGGATTTTTAATAGCATATTGTTTAGTTTCCATGTGTTTGTTCTTTTCCTGTTTTTCTTTCTGTAGTTGATTTCTAGTTTCATACATTTGTGATCGAAAACTGTTGATATAATTTCTCTCCTCTTAAATTGTTTGAGTCTTGTTTTGTGGTCTAGTATGTGATGTATGCTCAGGACATTCCAAGTGCATTTGAAAAGAATGTTTGTTCTGCTGTTTTTGGTTGTAATGTCCTGGAGATATCAATTAAATCCAACTGGTCTGTTTTGTCATTAAAGACCAGTGTTGCCTTATTGATTTTCTGTGTGGATGAAATGTCCATTGATGTCAGTGGGGTGTTCAACTCCCCTACTATTATTGTATTATTGTCAATTTCTCCCTTTATGTCTGTTAGTATTTGCTTCATGTATTTAGGTGCTCCTGTAAAGGGTGCATATATGTTAACGAGTCTAATATCTTCTTCTTGTATAGAACCCTTTCTCATTATATAATGCCCTCCTTTGTCTTTTTTTATAGCCTTTGCTTTAAAGTTTATTTTGTGTGATATAAGTATTGCTAATCTGCTTTCTTGTCATTTCTGTTTTCAGGAAGTATCTTTTTCCATCCCTTCATGTTCAGTCTATATGTGTCTTTAGCCCTGAAGTGGGTCTCTTGTAGGCAGCCTATTGAGGGTATTTTTTAATCCAATCAGCCATTCTGTATATTTTGATTGGAACATTTAGTCCATTGACATTTAAAGTAATTATTGATAGGTATGTATTTATGTCCATTTTATTACTTGTTTTCTGGTTGTTTCTTTAGTTTTTCTCTGCTCATTTCTTCTTTCTGTTTCTACCCTTGTGGTTTGATAATTTTCTTTAGTAGTATGCTTGTGTTCCTTTCTTTTTGTTTTTGTGTATCCATTGTCAGTTTTTTATTTGTCCTTACCATGGAGTTCATATATGTTAACCTTTAATTATATCTACCTGTTTTAAATTGATATTTATTTAAGTTCATACTCATTCTAAACATCTACATTTTTTACTCCCCTTGCCCACATTTTGTGTTTTGATGTCATATTTTACATCTTCGTGCTTATACTTTTACTGTTTATTATAATTTATTTGCTTTTATAATTTTTTGTCTTTTATTCTATGTATTGGCTTATTTAATTGGTTGATTCTCAATCCTTACTATATATTTGCCTTTCCTATTGGGATTTTCCCTTTCCTATATATTCTTACTTCTTTTCAATTTAAAGGACACCCTTCAATGTTTCTTTTAAGGCAGGTTTCGTTTTTGGGTTTTTTGTTGTTGTTGTTGCTGTTGTTGTTTTTTAAGTAAGAAGTGGATTTATTTAGAGAGATACACATTTCATAGACAGAATGTGGTCCATCTGAAAAGGCAAGAATGGCCTTGGGAGAAACACACTCCACAGACAGAGTGTGGACCATCTCAGAAGGTGAGAGGCCCCAAAATATGGCGTGGTTAGTTTTTATGGGTTGGGTAATGAGGCTAATAGGCTAATGAGTGGGAGGATTATTCCAACTATTTCAGGGAAAGGGTGGGAATTTCCAGGAATTGGGCCACCACCCACTTTTTGGTCTTTTATGGTTGGCCTTGGAATTGTCATGGCACTGGTGGGTGTGTCATTTAGTATTGATGAACTCTTAGTTTTTGCTTGTCTGAGTTATTTATCTCCCCTTCTATTTTAAATTATAATCTTGCTGGGTAGAGTATCCTAGGTTGCAGGTTTTTCCCTTTCAGCACTTTGAATATATCATGCAACTCCCTTCTGGCCTGCAAAATTTCTTCAGAGAAATCAGCTTATAACCCTATGGGGATTCCCTTGTATATGATTCTTTGTTTTTCTCTTACTGCCTTTATAATTCTCTTTTTATCTTTAAATTTTGACGTTTTAATTATGATACGTCTTGGTGTGGTTGTCTTTGAGTTCATCTTATTTGGGACTTTTTGCTCCCTGTACCTGGATATCTGTTTTCTTCTTCAGGTTTGGGAAGTTTTCAGTCATAATTTCCTCAAATACTTTTTTGATTCCCTTTGCTCTCTTTTCCTTCTGGAACTCCTATAATGCGAATCTTGGAATGCTTAAGGTTATCCTAGAGAATTCTTAAATTGCTTTCTTTTTTTAAGTTTGTTTTTATTTATGATGTTCTCATTGGGTGATTTCCATTATTCTATCTTCCAGATCACTTATGCATTGTTCTGTATCACTTAGTCTGCTACTCCTTTATTCTTCTTTTAAAATTTTAACTATTGAATTATTCATTTCTGATTGGGTTTTTTTATATTTTCTAGTTCCTTGTTGACATGTTCACTATTTAGATAAATTCTTTTTCTTAATTAAGGTAACATTTTATTACCAATATTTTGAATCTTTACCTGGTAAATTGCTTATTTCTGTTTAAATTTTTCAGGGTTTTCTTCTTGCTCTTTAAATTGAGAGTAGTTCCTCTGCCTTTTCATTTTGCTTAACTTTCTCTTCCTCTATAAATTTAGGTTAAACAGGTACCTACTGAAGTCTTGAAGTGGGGTTCTTCTGTGGGAGTGTCTCTATACAGTCTGCATATTCCTAATGACTTTGTTGGGAGAGCTGGATTTGATGTGGACACAATTCACTCATTACTTCAGGGTGCGCTGGTAGCTATCACCTTGGTAAGGAGTAAACCTGGACTTGGAGGGGCTAGAGCCTGCACCAGGTGTGAGGTGGGATTTTCTCTCTATTCAGTGGCCATCACTGTCCTCTCAGGGGCATGTTCTGTTCCCATATTGTTAGAGGAGAAACCCTGAGGGTCATGCTGGAACTTGCTCCTTTTCCTTTAGATTTGTATTTTTTCCTCTCCCCACACCAGGACCTTTGCCCCAGAGGAGGGGAGTGCTGAACAACTGGGGCCCGTGTGCAGACAAAAGTCCAATGTGCTCCCTGTTTAGGTACCCATATCTGTGCTCAAACACAGCCTCTTGTGAAAGTCCCCTTTTTCTCTCACAGCTGATTGCTGCCCACTGCTTCCAATGCCCTTGCCCTGTTGTGGAACCACTCTGCAGGGCTGGCACAGCTGGTGTGATCTCTCTGCATGTACCAAGGGGTGATCTATGGCAGAGTGGCTGCTGTCAGAGATCTGGGAATCTTCTCGGGTGCTTCCTGAGTAAGCACCAACAGTGGACACCACTGCACCATCCAGGATCTGCCCCGGGACTGGGTTGCCTCCTCAGATGGAGCCTGAGCCTGAGGAGCTGAGGGAGAGAGACAAGATGGTGCCAGAGGTGGAGCCTGAGACAAAGAAGCCTAGGAAGAAGAGCCTGATTCTTTGGGAGCCATCTTAACTTTCTTTAATCATTTGTTTGCTTCACTTAATTTTAAAAGTTTATTTTGCAGAGAGGCAACTTTAAGCTCCCAATAACATTTGGAAGCCTCAAAGTACTAATCGAAATAGGCTTACCATTCAGTTCTGGAAATTTCAGAGCTATAGTGATCCAATTCAGTTTTAAGAAAATTAAGTTTGGTGATTTCAAAAGTTTCCCATAATGGCCATTAATATTCTAAATTACCTATGGGCAGGTCTATCCATTTAGTTAGAAATGTGCATGAGGAAAGACCATAGTTTTGAAACATAAAATTGGCTTGAGTCCCTATGGGAGAGTGCCCTCAAAATGTTTAGATAACTAGGATCCCATTTCTCAGAGGTTTTTCTCTAGAGTAAAATAATCATATTCAAACAGCTTAAACAGCTTATAGCTCAAACAGCTCAGTTCAAATAGCTCATAACTCAAATACCCTGCAGGCTTAATACCAGCCAGTTCTAAGGGAATAGCTTGGTCCTAGAGGAGGCAGGCTGAAGGCTTCTCAGCCAATTTGCATAGAACAGCTCCTCTTCCAAAGGAATGGGCTGATGGCTGAACTGGCAGTTTCAGTGAATGAACTCCTGTTCTTGAAAGAATGGGTAAAAGGCTTTTCAGCCAGTTTCAGTTGAAACAATCTGATCTCAAAATTAAACTGAAGTGCCAAACAAGTACTTGCACACAGAACAAAGCCTTAACTAGAAAGGTGAAACCTTAAAATAGATGCTGAATAAAGCCTGGATAGCTTCAAATGCAAAAGGGGAGACTCAGATCCAGGATAAAGATATACCTTCAAACTCGAGGGTTAGTGAGAAAAGCAATGAGCAACAATGGGCTCAGTTGTGGGTACTGCATCTGTTTGTTCATCAGCCCTTGAGCAGTCAAAGGTCTTCTCTGGTCCCTGAACCAGCCACCAAAAAGTTGACCTAAAACAAACTGCTAGTTATTTCTCTAGCGAAAATGGATTTATTTTTTATCAGCTGAGAATTGCAGTTTGGGGTCTGCAACCATGGTGAGCCACGTGTGAGTCCCTGCATGACAAAGGAAGGATAACTCTTTTATAGAGGGGCAAAGGAAGTTTGGAGTGCTGTAGTAAATAAAGAGTCCATGGCTTTTCATTAGCTGAGTTGTTGCCAAAAAAGAGGAGTCTTTCTTTTTCCTGTTGGGTTCTACTATTTTCACAGGGAGTGAGTGTTGCGTTTTCTGGTCTCCTGACTGTATTTAACTGAAGTTTCTGTTTATTAATTTTTTTTACACCTCTCATTTCCCCCACAATCACGCCTATTATTATTAACATTTTGCATTAGCATGATTAAAATTAATGAGCTAATAATTCGTAACTAAAGTCCATAGATTACATTAGGATTTACTCTTTGTGTTGTACATTCTATAAGTATAAAAAATATATAGTGAGATATAAGCACCAATACAGTATCATACAGAATATTTTCACTACCCTAAAAAGTCTATTTTAAATTATTCATCCCTCTCTCTCTCCCTACCTTCAACCTCAGGCAACCACTGATCTTATTACTACTCCATAATTTTACCTTTTCCAGAATGTCGTATAGTTGGAGTCACACAGTATGTAGCCTTTTCGAATTGCCTTCTTTCACTAGCAATAAGCATTAAGGTTCTGCCATATCTTTTCATGGCTTGATAGCTCATTTCTTTTTAGCACTGAGTAATATCCCATTGCCTAGACATATCACTGTGTGTTTATCCATACACCTATTGAAAGACATATTGGTTGCTTCCAAGTTTTGACAATTATGAGTAAAGCTGCTATAAACATTTGTGTACAGGTTTTTGTGTGGATGCAAGTTTTCAACTCATTTGGGTAAATACCAAGTAGTACAATTGCTGGATCATATGGTATGAGTATACTTAGCTTTGTAAAAAACAAAAACAAAAAACTGCCAAAATGTCTTCTAAAGTGGTTGTACTATTTTGTATTCCCACCAGTAGTGAATGAGTGTCCTTGTTGCTCCACATTCTAGCCAGTATTTGGTATTGTCAGTGTTTTGGATTTTAGCCATTCCAGTGGGTTTGTAGTGGTATCTAATTGTTATTTTAATTTGAAATTACTTGATGTACTATGATGATGAATATCTTTAGATATGCTTATTTTCCATCCATATATCTTATTTGCTGAGGGGTCTTTTTAGATCTTTTGCCCATTTCTAAATGAGTTGTTTTTTTTCTTATTGTTAAGTTTTAAGACTCTTTTTTGATATATTTTGGGTACCACTCCTTTATCATATATGTGTTTTGCAAATATTTTCTCCAACTCTGTGTCCTGTCTTTTTATTCTCCTAACAGTGTCCTTCACAGGGCAGAAGTTTTTAATTTAAATAAAGTCCAAATTACCCTTTTTTTCAATAGAGCATCCTTTGGGTGTTGTATCTAAAACATGACCACCAAATCCAAGGTCACCTAGATTTTCTCCTGCTATATTCTAGAAATTTTAAAGTTTTGAGTTTTACAGTTAGTTCTATGATCCATTTTGAGTTAATTTTTGTGAAAGGTATAAGATTTGTGTATAGATTCATTATTTGTAATTCAAATATTTCCAAAATTGTTGTTATAAAATCAGGATGATGTTATAAGGGTGAAATTGGCAGATATTACAAAGTGATAAAGTCATCCAAATGAAATTTTAAAATAATGTTTAAACTAAAATCAAACACAAATAAATAACAAGAAAAGGAAAAGTCTGACACTTGAGGAAGGGAATGTGATATTCATGAATGATGAAGAAAAGTACAACTACCCAGTTCCTACTATGTTTCCATCTTCTCAGGCAAGGTGAATTAGTTTCAGATCAGAAAATATGTAATCAACATTGGTAATGGAAAACTGCATTCAATGGTATGTCAGAAGAATATAAGAGAACACCTGGTTACTCTAGATGTATTCAAGATCCCTGATCCAAATTAATTACAGAAGAAAGTTCTGAATGAGTTTCATAATTATATCACCAAATCTGCCAACAAATTTTTAGTCATTGTAAAGAATATGAAAGGGGTTAGAAGGCTGAATATGGAAAAACATGGTCCTTATTTTTCATGAAAAGGAAAGGGCATTTTGGTGACATGTCTCTTGATTTCAGTAAAATTATAAAATCAATCATTAAATAAGTTAACAATTATAAAATGTGATGAATGAGCACTAATTAATACATTCACTTGTTTTTTGACTGGGTTACTAAACAAATACATCAGGGAAATATAGCAATAGACATAGTATGTCTGTATTTCATCAGAGTCTCAATGTGTCCTTCTGGAAAAGATGGAAATATCTGGGATAACTGATAATAATGTTAGGATTTCTAACTCACAGGGACAGTGCTAATTTCTGAGTCCCTATCAACCTAGAGTGCATTCACTAATATCATGCCACAGATATCTCTCCTATTAATAATATATAGCAGCTACCAGGGAGAATATTGATGGCATTCAGTTGTAATTTGCATATAACATTAGAGTGAGAAGAAGACTTAGTATGTTAAAACCAAAAATATATTTTCATAGACTAGAGCATTAGTTGAATCTAACCAAGTAAAATTTATTAGAGATACATGTAAAGTCCTACAATTATGTCAATAATTTTTATTTATACACAACATGTTTGAAAAACCTGATTATATTTACCTAAAAATAAGAGTCTGTTGGTGGGGTGCACATTTTGCTGACTTCACATATTTGAGGGATTCCATGACTACCAGCAGAGATAAATGCCTAGTGGCATAAACAATGCCCCCCACCAAAGAAGAAATATTTATCAATTACGGCTATGCAGAATTGAATGGGCTTTTTGAATGGCTGTGTGTTCAATAAAGTTGAAGTATTAAAGAAGAAGCTAGAAAACCATGTATTATTGTATTGGGAGGAAATTCAATCATTCAATGGAGGATTCAATTGGATAATCATTAAGGTCCCTTCTGACCGAAATTGACTTGACAGTATTTTTTAAAGTATGCAACTTTTTGTTGGAAAATCAACTCAAAGTACTTTGAAATGCATATTCATAGTATGTAAAATCTTCCCCACTTTGTTATCAAAACTGGCTTCTTACAATCTCCATAGTTGCATATTAACCACACACTAGTATAGTCAGGCAAAATCAGTTCCCTGATGTTCTCTGATAGAGTAAAAATACTTTATTAATAGTGGAATATTCTCTTTTCATTGTTTGTCACGGTACTGTTGTACAGTACAATGGTTAATTGCCTGGCTATTTCTTTTTGCATTAGCCTGGACACTGCTGTTTAATAAGATAATGGCTTACATTTTAACAATTACAGTCCTATTCATTGAGATGGAGACATGTTTGCATGCTGACAATAAATGAGGGACAAACAGGAGTTTGTTTAAAGGCTGAACTGGAAACAGAAACAGTAAGTGTAAAGTCAATAATTAGAATCATTACTTCTGTGCCACTGAGGATTAATTTTCATTGGCAATAGCTGTTAGACCTAGTTGATGATTCTTGGAAAAATAATTTTCTATTTTCTGAGACAGATGTTGTCACAATTTACCCTGGCAATCTCTTAATCCTCTAGCGACCATAAGATTAATATCCATTAGTGAACAATCATGCTTAGGTTGATATCAACTGAATAGAATATTTAACTGATGGCTTGTGTCCTATCTGTGAGTGTTAGCACATTATAAAACTATAAACATTTTTTAAAGCAGTGTATTATGCTTGTGTCCATTTTTCCCCTTTCCCAAATTTGTAAAATATTCTTTGCTGTTCTGATAATCACGTATGATAGCTAAGAATAAAAAAAATTTAAATTAAGGCTACCAAATTTTATTACAATGTATAGATTACAATAATTACAATAATATATCTGGCTATCAGTGCATTTTCAACAGTTCCACTAAACTAACTTTTACAGATGCTGAAAAGCATTGTACAAGGGCTGTCAGAATTCATCTCATTTGTTTCTAATACACCTAAGTGCCTTCACTTTTTCTTTTCCCTCTGGAATTGCCATAATCGTCGTTCAGTCCCTTCACTCAACAAAAAAATACATTGAGAACTCTAACAAAAAAATACATTGAGAACTCTAACAAAAATTCTTTAGGGTAGATCAAATTTCTATTCTCTTTGATGGTGCTCTTGTTCACACTACTTGCTTGGATTCTGACTTCTTGTATCTTAGTCTAATTGCTAAGACCTGATATAATTCACCTTGGCACATGACCCAACTCTAACTCTGAACTATGACACTTTCAGGTCTTATTTTCCCACCCATTTATATTAATTTTCTATTGTCGCTGAAACAAATTACCACAAACTTGGTGAATTAAAACAATGCAAATATCTGATCATTCTGTACCTCAAAATTCTGACATGAGTCTCACTGGGCTAAAATCACGTTTTTGGCAAGGCTGCATTCCTTTCTGGAGGCTCTAGGGGCAAACACATTTTCTTTTCTTTTCCAGCTGCTAGAGGCTGTCTGCATTCCTTGGCTTATGGGTGTCTTCCTCCATCCTCAAAGCCAGCAACCATAGGTTGAGGTCTTCTAACATCAGATCACTTTGAAGTACCCTTCTGATTCCCTCTTCTACTTTTAAGGACCCTCCTGATTTAGGCCCATCCAGATAAGCTAATATAATCCTATTTTAAGGTCAAATGATTAGCAACGTTAATTCCATCTTCAACCTTAATTCCCCTTTACTATGTAACCTAACAAATTCACAGGTACTGGGGATTAGGACATGGGTATATTTGGGGGCCATTATCCTGCCTGCCACAGTTAAAATAAATATCTGAATTTTCACTTCTGATCAAGATTGAACTGGACTTACCTTTCCACCTGAAACAATTAAAAATTCAGACAAAATACATGAAACAATGCTTTTCAGGTCATCAAGTAGAACAGAACAGTAATCTCTAAAAAAAGAATAAGCAGACACTGTGAACCCTACAGTTGTCCCAACTAACTGCCTAGAACGATCTTAAAGGTTTCAGTGCAGGGATCAGGAACCCATACAAAGCCTGGCAATCTCGTTGAGTTGAGGAGATAGAGCTGCAACTCTGGGAAGACTAACACAGCTAAAGTTCACAGGACAGAATAACAGAGTGCTGCACAGACAAGTAGATCCCAAGATAAGAAGATGGTCTCCCTCAACTTTCCTGCTGAGTACTATTGGTTTTTTTTTAACCTGTGTATGTTTATTTTTTATTTATTGTCTTATTAGTCATCCATTTTATACATATCAGTGTATACATGTCAATCCCAATCTCCCAATTCATCACACCACAACCCCCACCCCTTGGTGTCCATATGTTTTTTCTCTACTTCCATATCTCAGTTTCTGCTCTGCAAACCAGTTCATCTGTACCATTTTCTAGGTTCCACATATATGCGTTAATATATGATATTTGTTTTTCTCTTTCTGACTTACTTCACTCTGTATGACAGTCTCTAGATGCATCCACGTCTCTACAAATGACCCAATTTCGTTCCTTTTTATGGCTGAGTAATATTCCATTGTATATATGTACCACATCTTCTTTATCCATTCGTCTGTCGATGGGCATTTAGGTTGCTTCCATGACCTGGCTATTGTAAATAATGCTGCAGTGAACATTGGGGTGCATGTGTCTTGTTGAATTATGGTTTTCTCAGGGTATATGCCCAGTAGTGGGATTGCTGGGTCATATGGTAATTCTATTTTTAGTTCTTTAAGGAACCTCCATACTATTCTCCATAGTGGCTGTATCAATTTACATTCCCACAAACAATGCAAGAGGTTCCCTTTTCTCCACACCCTCTCCAGCATTTGTTGTTTGTAGATTTTCTGATGATGCCCATTCTAACTGGTGTGAGGGGATACCTCATTGTAGTTTTGATTTGCATTTTTCTAATAATTAGTGATGTTGAGCAGCTTTTCATGTGCTTCTTGGCAATCTGTATGTCTTCTTTGGAGAAATGTCTATTTAGGTCTTCTGCCCATTTTTTGATTGGGTTGTTTGTTTTTTTAATATTGAGTTGCATGAGCTGTTTATATATTTTGGAGATGAATCCTTTGTCCGTTGATTGGTTTGCAAATATTTTCTCCCATTCTGAGGGTTGTTTTTTCGTCTTGTTTGTAGTTTCCTTTGCTTTGCAAAAGCTTTTAAGTTTCGTGAGGTTTCCTTTGTTTATTTTTGTTTTTTATTCCATTACTCTACGAGGTGGATCAAAAAAGATCTTGCTGTGATTTATGTCAAAGAGTATTTTTCCTATGTTTTCCTCTAAGAGTTTTATAGTGTCCGGTCTTACATTTGGGTCTCTAATCCCTTTTGAGTTTATTTTTGTGTAGGGTGTTAGGGAGTGTTCTAATTTCATTTAGCTGTCTAGTTTTCCCAGCACCATTTATTGGAGAGACTGTCTTTTCTCCATTGTATATCCTTGCCTCCTTTGTCATAGATTAGTTGACCATATGTGCGTGGGTTTATCTCTGGGCTTTCTATCCTGTTCCATTGATCTACATTTCTGTTTTTGTGCCAGTACCATATTGTCTTGATTACTGTAGCTTTGTAGTATAGTCTGAAGTCAGGGGGTCTGATTCCTCCAGGTCCGTTTTTTTCCCTCAAGATGCTTTGGCTATTCAGGGTCTTTTGTGTCTCCATACAAATTTTAAGATTTTTTGTTCTAGTTCTGTAAAAAATGCCATTGGTAATTTGATAGAGATTGCATTGAATCTGTAGATTGCTTTGGGTAGTATAGTCATTTTCACAATATTGATTCTTCCAATCCAAGAACATGGTATATCTCTCCATCTGTTGGTATCATCTTTAATTGCTTTCATCAGTGTCTTATAGTTTTCTGCATACAGGTCTTTTGTTTCCCTAGGTAGGTTTATTTTTAGGTATTTTATTATTTTTGTTGCAATGGTAAATGGGAGTGTTTCCTTAAATTCTCTTTCAGATTTTTTGTCGTTACAGTATAGGAATGCGAGAGATTTCTGTGCATTAATTTTGTATCCTGCAACTTTACCAAATTCATTGATTAGCTCTAGTAGTTTTCTGGTGGCATCTTTAGGATTCTCTATGTATAGTATCATGTCATCTGCAAACAGTGACAGTTTTACTTCTTCTTTTCCAATTTGTATTCCTTTTATTTCTTTTTCTTCTCTGATTGCCATGGCTAGGACTTCCAAAACTATGTTGAATAATAATGGTGAGAGTGGACATCCTTGTCTTGTTCCTGATCTTAGAGGAAATGCTTTCAGTTTTTCACCCTTGAGAATGATGTTTCCTGTGGGTTTGTCGTATATGGCCTTTATTATGTTGAAGTAGGTTCCCTCTATGCCCACTTTCTGGAGAGTTTTTATCATAAAGCGGTGTTGAATTTTGTCAAAAGCTTTTTCTGCATCTATTGAGATGATCATATGGTTTTTCTTCTTCAATTTTTAATATGGTGTATCACATTGATTGATTTGCATATATTGAAGGATCCTTGCATCTCTGTGATAAATCCCACTTGTTCATGTTGTATGATCCTTTTAATGTGTTGTTGGATTCTGTTTGCTAGTATTTTGTTGAGGATTTTTGCATATTCATCAGTGATATTGGTCTGTAATTTTCTTTTTTTGTAGTATCTTTGTTTATATCTGTACAAGCCTACCTCAAGAAACAAGAACAATCTCAAATAAACAATCTAACATTACACCTAAAGGAACTAGAGAAAGAAGAAGAAACAAAACCCAAAATTAGCAGAAGGAAAGAAATCATAAATATCAGAGCAGAAATAAATGAAATAGAAACAAAGAAAACAATAGCAAAGATCAATAAAACTAAAAGCTGGTTCTTTGAGAAGATAAACAAAATTGATAAACCATTAGCCAGACTCATCGAGAAAAAGAGGGAGAGGACTCAAATCAATAGAGTTAGAAATGAAAAAGAAGAAGTTACAACAGACACCGCAGAAATACAAAGCATCAAAAGAGACTACTACAAGCAACTCTATGCCAATAAAATGGACAACCTGGAAGAAATGGACAAATTCTTAGAAAGGTATAACCTTCCAAGACTGAACCAGGAAGAAATAGAAAATATGAACAGACCAATCACAAGTAATGAAATTGAAACTGTGATTAAAAATTTTCCAACAAACAAAAGTCCAGGACCAGATGGCTTCACAGGTGAATTCTATCAAACATTTAGAGAAGAGCTAACACCCATCCTTCTCCAACTCTTCCAAAAAATTGCAGAGGAAGGAAAACTCTCAAACTCATTCTATGAGGCCACCATCACCCTGATTCCAAAACCAGACAAAGATGCTGAGTATTATTTTAGTGCATGTATATGAGGAAACTACCTGAGGCCAACTCAATAAGCAACCAAAAAGAGCCAGGGAAACAATACTGTTAACTGAGCTTTGGGAATAGTTCTTGTTCCCAGAAGCCATAGTTGGAAAACTAGAAAGAATACTCAGGAGGGTATTGTCTAAGGAGGGAGGCAAAATTAATCCTATATAAAGGCTGCTGTGCTCCCATCTAATAAAGGTAAAGTCAAATCCCCAAAGGAGAAAGTATTTCCCAGTAACATAATTGTGTCCAAGAAGAAAGCTAAACTATATTTATTGAACACAATGATATCCAGTACTCAACAGTGAAACAAAATCACAATGTCAGGCGTCCATTAAAAAGTTACAGTGCATGAAAAGAAGTGGGAAAATATAGCACCAAAAAGAGAAAAATAGCTGACTAGAATCAGTCTCAGCAAGGATGGAAATTATAGAATTAATATACAAGGACGTTAAAATAATTAGTATTGAGTATATTCCATATGTTCAAGAAGGTAAGGAAAAGATTGGGCATGTTTAGTAGATGCAGGAAACATATAGAAACACCCAAATGAAACTTCAAGAGATGAAAAATGCAACATATGAATTAAAAAATTATTATATGGGACCATGTAATTTAGACACTACAAAAAAAATTAGTGAACTTGAAGATACAGCAACTGAAACTATCCAAAATGAAAAAGTAAGGCATTACACTTTCTGATTTTAAACTATATTATAAAGCTATAGTAATCGAAACAGTGTGGTACTGGCATAAAAACAGACACATAAATCAGTGGAACAGAATTGAGAGCCCAGAAATCAACCTAGGCCTATATGGTTAACTATTTGACATGGGAGACAAGAACACTCAATGCAGAAAAGACAGTCTCCTCAATAAATTGTGCTGAGAAAGGTGAATATTCACATGTAAAAGAATGGAAGTAGACCCCTATCTTTCACCATACACAAAAATGAACTCAAAATGGATTGAAGACTTAAATGTAAGACCTGAAATCATAGAACTAGAAGAAAACAGAGGACAACTTCCTTGAAATGGGTCTTGGCAATGATGTTTTGGATGTGACACCCAAAACACAAGCAACAAAAGGAAAGCTAAACAAGTAGGACAACATCAAACTAAAATGCTTCTGCAGCGTAAAAGAAACCATCAACAAAATGAAAGGCAACCTATGGAATAGGAGAAAATATTTGCAAATCATGTATTTGCTAAGAGGTTAATATCCAAAATATGTAAACGACTTATACAACTCAATAGCAATAATAATAATAATAATCCAATTTTTAAAATGGGCAAAGGACCTGAATAGACATTTTTCCAAAGAAGATATTCAGATGTCCAACAGGTATATGAAAAGGTGCTCAACATCACTAATCATTAGGGAAATGCAAATCAAAACCACAGTGAGACATCTCTTCACACCCATTAGAATGGCTATTATCTAAAAGGAGATAATAAATGATGACAAGGTCTTGGAGAAAAGAAAACCCTTGTGCACTGTTGGTGGGGATGTAAGTTCGTGCAACCACTATGGAAAACAGTATGGAGGGCCCTCAAAAAATTAAAAATAGAGCTACCATATGATCCAGCAATTCTACTTCTGGGTATATACCATAGGAAATAAAATCACTAGGACACAGAGATACCAGTACCCCCATATTTATTGCAGCATTATTTACAATAACCAAGACAGAGGAACAACTTAAGTGTCCATCAACAGATGAATATCAAGAAAATGTGGTATATGTATACAGTGGAATACTATTCATCCATAAGAAGAAGGAATTCCTGCCATTTGCAACAACACAGATGGACTTTGAGTGTAGTTTGCTAAGTGAAATAAGTCAGACAGAAAAAGGGTTGGGAGTTTGATTACCAAGGAGAATATGTAAAATTGTCATTAGAGATCTTGCAGAAACTTACCAGAAAAAAATTACTTGGTAGGTTTTCTGGAGAGTGTCAAAGGCTCACTTGAAGTCTGTGCTCTTTTTAGAGAAATGTTGAAACACCATATTTTGTATAGCTATGCATAGTAGTTTCCTATAGCTACCATAACAAATTACCACAACTGTAAGTGATTTAAAACATTACAAATATATCATCTCACAGTTCTGGAGGTTAGAAGTTCAAAATGGGTCACACTTGGCTAAAATTAATGTTTTGGTAGAGCTGCATTCCTTTCTGGGGGCTTTATGGGATTGTATTAGATTCCTAAGGCTGCCATAACAAATTACCACAAATTTAATAGCTTAAAAAAGCAAAAATTGGGCTTCCCTGGTGGCGCAGTGGTTGAGAATCTGCCTGCTAATGCAGGGGACACGGGTTTGATCCCTGGTCTGGGAAGATCCCACATGCCCCAGAGCAGCTGGGCCCGTGAGCCACAATTATTGAGCCTGCGCATCTGGAGCCTGTGCTCCACAACAAGAGAGGCCACGATAGTGAGAGGCCCACACACCGCGATGAAGAGTGGCCCCCACTTGCCACAGCTAGAGAAAGCCCTCGCACAGAAAGGAAGACCCAACACAGCCATAAAAATAAATAATTTTTAAAAAAAGCAAAAATTTATCCTTTTATATTCTGGAAGCCAGAAATACAAAATCAAGGTGTCAGGAAGTGCCACCCTCACTTTGGAGGCTCTAGGAGATAATCCTTCCTTGCCTCTTCCAGCTTCTGGTAGCTTCACATGTTCTTTGGCTTGTGGCTATATCACTTCAATCTTTGCCTTCATCTTTAATTGCTTTCTCCTCTCCCCTGTCTTCTATTCTTTTGTCTGTCTCAAATCTCCCTGTTTCTTTATCTTATAAGAACATTTGTCATTTGATTTGGGGCCCACTCAGATAATCCAGGATAATCTTATCTCAAGATTTGTAGTTTAATTACATCTGAAAAATTATATTTTCCAAATAAGGTAACATTCAGTTTACACACTGTACAGGGATTTTACATAGACATATTTTTTGAGGGGGGCCACCATTCATCCCATTATGGACCCAATCTGTTTTCTTGTATTTTTCAGCTTCTGGATGCTGTCTGCATTCTTTGTCTCATGGCTCTTTTCCATCTTCAAAGTAAGAAATGGCTAGTTGAGTATTCCTCACAGTATATCATTCTGACTCTGATTTTCCTGCTTTTACATATAAGAACCCTTTATATTGCCCCCCACCCCACCCCAATAATCCAGCATAACATTCCCCTCTCAAGGTCAGTTACTTAGCAACCTTAATTACCTAATCTAAGTTCAAGGGAATAGGGGTTGGACATTTTGAGGGAACAATTAGTCTGCCTACCACACTATAGAAAGCAAGGATGCCCTTTGTTCATCAGAGACACATATTTCCCCATATTTTTCATAAGTCTGTTCCATGTCCATAATAACAAAATCAGGCATATTTAATTTCCGGTTGAGTTATTAGCCAATCTAATTCTAAAATGTCTGTACAATGCTTATGTTATTCTCTCTGCAAGAAAGCAGAGATTGCTTATAAATTGAATCACATTTAGATTTCATCATATATAACTTTGTGCTCAACTTTGCTAATATTTACTCATGTGCAGAGTTTTTCATCCTTGGAAATGAAAATAAGTCAGAGGATATTGACTGGATTATATTGATTTAATTACATTATTCTTACTATAGTCAAATACAAATTTTTAAAATAAAAACTTAGAAGTCATATTGGGGGTTTTAACTATGAAATTTCTTGCAAAATAGTCAAGTGTTGTTTTGTCTTGGGCTATGGAAATGGAAATGTGCTGAGTTTTTTGTTTCTTTGTTTTATTTTTGTTTTCATGCTCTCATTAAAGATGACCTTATGTTATTCAAGCAAATGTAATTATTACTGGTGTTATTGTTGATTTTTCATAGCATTCTAGTACATACCATTACATACCATTTTTTTCTTCCAGTTTTATTGAGATATAGTTGACATACAGCACTGTGTAAGTTTAGGGTATACAGCACAATGATTTGACTTAACATACTTTATGAAACGATGACCACAATATGTTTAGTGAACATTCATCATCTCATATAGATACAAAATTAAAGAAATAGAAAACAACTTTTTCCATTTGATGTGAACTCTTCGGATTTACTCTTTTAAGCATTTTCATACATAGCATACAGCAGTGCTTACTGTATTCATCACGTTATAGATTACATCCCTACTATTTATTTATCTTATAACTGGGAGTTTGTATCTTTTGACTACCTTCATCCATTTCCCCCTCCCCCCACTTCTGGAAACCACAAATCTGATCTCTTTTTCAATGAGTTTGTTTGTTTGTTTTTGAAGTATCCATTAGTGATCTTTTAAGGTAGAATTTGCACAACTTCTGGACTAGGCTTACTTTAGTAAATAGGGAGGTTAGATCATTTAATAGAATTTTATACTCTTATTATAGAATAATGGGAAATATTCAAAATTTATCCAATGAAATATTTTTTCTTAAGTCATTTCCTGCTTTTTATTAATCCAGAGTATAAAGTTCACTAATGTTAGTAGTTTGACAATAATCTAAAAAAGGTATGTAAAAATCAGATATCTCTATAATCAATTACACTGAAAGCATGACAATAAAAATAGATATAAGATGTGGGTTTCATCAATAAAGGTGCATTCCCTGGTTCAGTGATATCACTCCAAAATGCTGGGCACCAAATGAGTTATAAATCTGAGAAAAATTAAATCACAGTTGAATGTATGTTACTAAAACACAAAGTACATAGAGGATGAAATAATAAAATAACTATAAAGTTAGAACCATTCAGTAATCTGTTCAATAAATATATTTTGAGCATGTTATGTGTGATAGGTATAATAGATCGAACGATCAAATGAATCTAATGCAGTTTGGTAAATGCCACAATAGGAGACATGCAGGGTGCTAGGAGTACACATATGAGGAGCTCTCATTCCTAGAACATGAAAACACTGTAGAAGATATAATCCTCCAATTTTTTTCTCTCAGATAACATATAAAGTTAAGGAAATTATACATCTAGTAGCACGCCAACACAACAATAAGAAATCAAATACTATAAAGGATTTGGAATATAAATGCTAAAGAGAATTAGAAAAAAGTAAAGGTCATTGGAGCAGTGAGCTAACGGAGAAGATGGAATTTGAGCAACTGATGAAAGAGTTGACCTTCAGTAAGTGGAAGTGTAGTGCAAGAATATTATAGTCAATGAGTACAACATATAATAGAGGAACCGTGACAAAGATGGCAGCTAAGGAGATGGGGAATAAGAGAAAGGTGCAGTAAGGACTGGAACAAGAATTTTGTGGAAGGGGGTAGTAAGTGATAAGCTTGATTTAAAAAAAAAAAAAGTGGGCCAAGATTGTGAAGTACTGGAGATTTTTGATTTGTTTAGGTCATTTATAATGAGCTCTTGTGTCAACCATGAAAGTGCAGCTCTAAGATCTCATGTAATAGACAAAAGACCCCAGGAGCACCCACAGGTGGCTGCCAGTAAATGACTGAAAGTCACAGTGATACTAAGGCAGATCCATTCCTACGAGATGTAGGACTAATCTCACAGGGCAACTTTGGTCCCAGGATACCATATTAGCCTGATGTAAATTTTCTTAAAACTGTGCTGCAGTCTGAGACTCTTCCTCGCTAATTCTTTCCTTCACAGAGCCCAGACTTGTAGTGTAGAATAACAGCTCTTTCCCTCTTCTCCAGCTTCCTGTCCTACCTTTTTCCCCCCCTCACAGGACTTTCTGGCAATAAAATTTCTTGCCCTTCTGACAGCACAACTCTTATTAATTCTTAAGCTGGAAAATGCAATGATGAAAATGAGATTTTATTAGAACTAAAATTGTAATGCTATAAACAGAGAAGTAAAAAATAAAGCCCTGGAAATTGGGAGGGTATGGATTTATTTAATAGCTATGTGATGATGACATGAAATTCAGATTTGGCAGCACATATGGGAAGAAAATGATAGAGCAGGTATGATGGAGAATTGCACAGTAGATCAATGTTTGCTCTGGTAAAAAGAAGCAATACATATATCCAATAAAGGATTTCCTTCCAAAATATATAACGAACTTCTTCAAATCAATTTAATAAAAGACTGATAATCTGACTTGAACAGGTTCTTCCATATAGATGATTCCAGATCTCCAATAAACATATAAACATGTAGTCGGCATCAATTATTCATCAGAGGAATGTTAATTAAAATCAGATTGAGAAACTATTAAATGCTCATAATAATGGTTAAAATTTTAAAAGCAGATAGTACCAAGTTTTGGTTAGGATGTAAAACAAGCTGATTTCCTACATACTCCTGGTAGGAGAATAAACTGTTAGATTCACTTTGGAAAAGCATTTGGCAATAGCTAATATGGTTGACTATATGTAAACTCAATAGCCCAGGACTTCCCTTTCTTTCCTAGTGTGTTCATTCTCATTGCTGTGCAGTTTCCATTCTTTGAATATACTAAAGCTTATGTATTCATTCTACTGTATGTATATAAATGTATATAAAGTTTAAAACCAAGGAGAACTAATTCGTGATGCTTAAAGTCAAGATAGTGGTCATTCTTGGGTGACTGTGCTTCAAGTGCTGCTGAAAATATTATATTTCTTGGCCTGAATGATGGTTATCCATATATTCACTTTGAGAAAATTCATCTAACTGTACACTTATGATTTATGCATCAATAAAATATTGTGCATTGTATATTGTATATGGATATTGTATTTAAATATTAAGAGAAATTTTAAAATAACAAAAATATGGTCTTTCCAGATTAAAATGTTCATATTATTCTTATTCTATTGATCTTACTGTATATGCTTTTACTGTTAGAGTTGGATTTGTTGAATGTTCATTATTTTCTAGATTTATAAATTTAAATAGGATTTGACTTTCCCATTAGACAGTAAAACCTTGAGCACTAGACTATTTCTAATCTTCATATCCACTCATTGATCTCTCCTTAAACAAAAGATACAGTGCTGCTAAAACCTTAGGTCATTGCTCTTATATCTCCATTTCTTGTGTGAAGGATACACACACACACACACATTCGTGTATGTGTGTGCTAGGTTGAAAATGGTATTTATTTTTAACTTCTTGATATTATCTCCTAATTACCTTAAACTTCCATAATTATGTTTTCATTATTAAGACTTCTTTTGCATCGTGCTGTTTTTTTTTTAATTTTTTTAATTTAATTTTTAAGACCTTTATTAATAGGTGCTTGCAGTTTGACATTTTTGAAAAAAAATCAAGTGTAAACTTTTATTACAAATTAAAAATGAGGTTCTTAAAAATCTCAAACTTGACCAGATATTAAACAATTTAAAAACCTTTAGAAGTGTATTGAGAAAAACAAGACTTTAAAAAAAAATGTTTTTCATTACCAAAAAGAGACCTCTTTAGGTAAAAATAATAAAAACCCCATGCTGCATAGATAACGCAGGTAGTTCTGGTTATGTGGTCAACAGGCAAAAAGCAAGCACTTAAGGTCTTCGGCTCCAATCTTTTGTTCATTTCTTAATCATATTCATTTCTTCTTGTTGGATGACTAAACCGGATGATGGTAGAGATGATAAGTGAGCATTTACTCAGCCCCGCCCTGCTCAGCCTCGTAGCAGACGAATTCTCAGCTGGTGAATAGGCTGCTTTTGTCTCTTTGCCATCTCGTGGTTTAGGGTTTTCTGGGCGTCTGCGTCCGTAATTGAAGTTGCGGCGGTACCGACGTTGAGGCGGCTGCTGACCTTGGGTCTCATCTCCTTGATTTTTCTTATCTTCTTCATTGCTGTCCTCTCCGGGCTGTCTTTGTCCAGGAGGGCCCCTGTGGTATCATGGTCTATAACCCTGATACATATACTGTCTCACTGGTCTACCTTGTTCCCCTGCACCCTGGTTGCCACAGGAGCGTTGGAATACAGTGGTCGTCGCCCACAGGGTCTCCGCGTGTAGTTAAGGTGGGAACCTTCGCCTGTGGTAGGGCCTGGCCTTCGGGAGCACTCTCCGATCCCTCATCCTTTTCCCCACTCTCACTACTCTGGTAATTCTGCTGGTGGTTGCGTGGAAGACCCCTGCGATGTGGAGAGCGTCTATAATGGTTACGGTCTGGTGCACATGTACCGCCTTGCGCTGGAACTCCACGAGGGCCTGTACCATTTGCTGTCTCCGCATCCTTTTCTCCTTCAATAACATCGAACGCCACAGTCTCTCTGTCTCCTACGCTGCGAAGGTACTTCCTGGGGTTCTTCTTCTTTATGGCAGTCTGGTGTACAAATACATCTTCCTCGATGTCATTCCTCTTGATGAAACCATATCCATTTCTTACATTGAACCATTTTACTGTTCCCCAAACCTTCGTTGTGATGACCTTCTTGTCGCCGCCTGCAGGCACCGCCAACGTGAGGCCGCCTGGGCCGCCGCTCCCTGCACCGCTGCCCGTCAGACCCGGCTCGGTGTCTGCAGCGCTGAGGGCGGGGGCGGCGGGCGGCTGCTGGGTCTCGCTGCTCGTGGCTGCGGTGATGGTGACTGGGGCCGGCGGCTGGCAGCTGCGGCTCCTCCCGGGCTGGGATGGTAACAAGGCCAGCTGCGGCGGTGGGGCTGCTCAGGGCCTCGCTGGGGTCCTGCTCTTCAAATTTAAGTGAAACAGTTGTCACTGCATTGTCATGCAAGGACTCGCGATTTGCCCTAATGAACCATTTTCACATCTTTGCCAGTAAGGTTCTAGGTATAATTTAGATTCTGCCAATGAGATGCACCAGAAAGAGAGTTAGAAAGCAGAAAAGTAAAAGACGTCGTTTGTCCTTATTACAGGAGGCAACAAGTGTTGATATTGGGTTCACCAGACATGACTAATTGTCACAGTCAGCCAGAGTCCTTCCCTCCCTGTAAGTCACATATGTTAAAGCTGCAGGGAAAGTGTGACATTTTCACTTGTTTCCTACACTTTTACCAAAATTGCTGTAGTGAATCTGAAAGCTGCTGGTGCTCCATAACTGATTTCCAAGCCTTGCAATGGTTTTAAGCACTTAATAATACCTTGTATTAAATCCCTTTTCAGAAGAAATACCTAGAATGATTTTTATATCCCCACATCATGTTGATATAGTCTCAATATTATAATGTTTGAGGAAATAACTACTTTTAACAAACATAACTAATCCAATTACATTTTCTTAGGTGAATTATTCAATTCAGCAAGTACATGTGCTTTTATTGTTTTTTTAAGTTCATTTTTACCCTTGCATCAACTTATGCTAGGGCACATATCAATTACCAACAATTATTCATTGGCCATCTACAGACATGCCTCTGAGATACTATGCGTTTGGTTCCAGATCACTACAATAAAGCAAATATTGCAATAAAGTGAGTCAAACAAATTTTTGGCTCCCAATGCATATAAAAGTTATGCTTACACTATACTATAGTCTATTAAGTATGTAATAGCATTATGTGTAAAAAAACAATGTACATACCTTAATTAGAAAATGCTAGGGGGAGGGATAAATTAGGAGTTTGGGATTAAAATATACACACTACTATATATAAAATAGATAACCAACAAAGACCTACTGTATAGCACAGGGAACTCTGCTCAATATTCTTTAATAATCTATAAGGGAAAAGAATCTGAAAAAGATTAGATATAGGTATGTGTATAACTGAATCACTTTGCTATACACTTGAAACTAACACAACATTGTAAATCAACTATACTTCAATAAAAAAATAATAATGCCGTTGGAAAAATGGTGCCAACAGACTTGCTTGATGCAGGGTTGCCACAAACCTTCATTATGTAAAAAACACTGTCTATGAAGAGTGATAAAGCAAAGTGCATTAAAACAAGGTATGCCTGTACTATCTTCTGAACACTGTGCTATGTCCTGGTGTTATAAGAATGTTGTATAACATGCTTTATGCTTACAATTTTATATTAGAAATTATAATCCTTGGTCTTTGGCAACCAAGGCTTCTTTTGTAATAAAGACACTTGGATTAAGTAAAAGATTGTCTTATTTTATCCCACACCATAATCTGTCATATTATAAGAATTGATTGTACTATAAACTTTACTGTTTACTTAATAAACATAATGTCCTTCTATGTACACAAATCTACATTTGTTTACAGAGTTACAAAGATGAATGCAATATGGTCCATTTCCCAATGTGCTCACAATCTAGTGGTGAGGGCAGGCATAGTTAGGACAAATTATAATGAGTTTAGGTTATGATGAACTCAACATAGAAGTAAAAAAAATACTACGATAGCATAAGCAAAGGGTTTGTTGTTGTTGTTGTTCTGGAATGACTTTTTATGAGTTAATGTATTTTTTTTTTAATTTACTTATTTATTTATTTATTTTTGGCTGTGTTGGGTTTTTGTTTCTGTGCGAGGGCTTTCTCTAGTTGTGGCAAGCGGGGGCCACTCTTTATCGCGGTGCGCGGGCCTCTCACTATCGCGACCTCTCTTGTTGTGGAGCCCAGGCTCCAGACGCGCAGGCTCAGTAGTTGTGGCTCACGGGCCTAGTTGCTCCGCGGCATGTGGGATCTTCCCAGACCAGGGCTTGAGCCCGTGTCCCCTGCATTAGCAGACAGATTCTCAACCACTGCGCCACCAGGGAAGCCCAAGCAAAGGGTTTTATTCTGCATCAAGAGTTGAATAAACCTTGCCATATGAATAGAAATGTTATCTGCCCCTAATTTGAATTCGATCAAGGCTGAAGAGGAAGAAGGGCATTTTGGACAAACAGAACAGCTAGAAAATGATATAAATGCATCAAAATAAAAGGGGTATTAGGTAATCAAAAATATTTCATGATATTGGTGTATACATTGCATGCTATCAGGATGAGTTTGAATTTTACTCTCTAGGCAATCAAGAGCCAACAGAAGAGAGCTAGCAGTGGAGAACATGATCAAAGTTGGATTTAGAGAGAATTCCAGTGGTAATGGGCATTCTGGAATAGAGGGGAGAATAATAGGTGTCCTGAAAATACCAATGTCCTTCTTTTGCTTTGTCGTTAATGCCTATTTTGCAAAGGTGACTTGCCTCATCGGCATAACTGCTGTAGTGTAACTGCCTGACATTAAGCTTTTTGATGGTAACGTAAGTGTCCGATATTAAGCTTTTGATTGCCGAGGCATCCATTTCAAAGACATCCATCTCGAATAAACATATTGCCAGCTGTATGACACAGCTCAGCTAAGTAAAAAACCAGGCTGCCCCACACATGAGGTTTCCCTTTTAGAAAACCCTGAGTAACCTAGGTTTACTGAGAGTGACCTTGCTTTTTCCTTCCCGTGCTCTAATTCCCACTCTTATGCTTTAAATTCTCCAATAAAGAGTGAACCTGTGAGGCCTTAGGCACCCCCCCTTTTGGACCCTGATAAGGACAGAGCCCCAGGTTGGTGCTCTCTCTCTCTGTCTCTCTTTCTCTGCTCATGACTTTGCTGTGTAGCTCTTGGGTGTGCCACATACCCTCCAGGACCTGTGAGTAATAGATCATTTTTTTCCCCCAAAGTTCCTTGATGGATTTTTGCTGATGTGCGTCTTGCAATCATAATAAGAACCACAAGGGCCTGTCCAGCCACAGCACTGGCTTTGGTTGGGAAAATAACTGTGGGCCCAGGTAAGTACATTAGAAATTCCTAGCCAATAGTATCACTATTGGTAGGCTGAGAGTGACACAAAACAACTGGCTTATAACAAAAATGAGGTACTTAACAACTGAAGTTCCTCAGACAAGGGTCCAAAGCCAATCTTACAAAAATAATATTTTTTTGAATTGTGCTATGTATAATGAGAAATATTAATGTATGACTTTATGAGCTCATACATGGTTAGTTACCTTAATTTATTATAGTTTTAATGTTTTTGTTTTTTCAAAAAAGCAAGCCCATAATTTGTATAATTGGTCTAAATTCTATCCATTGTACACTTTGTCTAATGATACCGTTGATCAATTTACTCTTTTTGAATAAATTTGTCCTATTATTGAATCCCCAATAAGCAGTAAGAACTGAGAAATCTTTCAACCTGAAGTGGAACATTAGAGATAGGGTCTCAAACCTAAAATAGTTTATGACAGACCATTTTATATTTAAGAAAAGCAATGTAAAAGTGTATACACTATCACCTAGTCCAGTAAAAGCTAGCTCATTACATACATTTCTCCAATTTTTCAAGGACAAATATAACTTCTCTGATTTTTTTTCCTCATTATTCTTTCTTTTGCTCTCTCTTTTGTCATTGAACACATTTTTGCTGGAGCCCAAGGGACAAAAAGTGCATTTTAAAGTCAAATATATAAGCTGTAATTAGGCTCAGGACCTGATTTTTTTAGTGAAAAAATTGAGGTCACATAGTTCAGATTTGTCCTTATGGATAAAGATGTTAAGATCACATCTTATTAAGTCTTGTGCTTTTTTTGGTCACATTCAAGAAACAAACAAACAAAAAATTCAATTATTTAATCATTATATCTTTTTCTTTCATCATATTATTTCTCTGTTTTTATTATTCATCTTCCTGTGCTCTATTATTACTGATAGAATGACAAGGTTAAAAATAATGCCTTTTGTTCAATACTTCTGAGTGTCTTTGAATGCCATACTTTGGAACCAAACTAAACATTATTCTTAACATTTATTATATTCCAAAACCAGGAAGGATACTCATAGGGAAATATTTAAAGAGTTCTACTTTCTCAAATTACCCTTGGATTGACTAGTGAGTAAAAAACCATGTTCTTGACTCACTGGGTTTAAATTCACCATCAGAGTTATCTCCAGAGAACTGCATTTCTACATCTAGGGAGACTCTTCTTGCTTGTCATTCTTAATTGAGAGCAGCAGCCCAAGTAACAGAACAGTACAAAGACCATCAGTAAAAATGTCACATCAAAATGAATTAAAGTAAAGGGATTTGCTAGCTATCAGTGTGTCTGTCAGGACATTACCAATCTTGACTCTCACATATCATATGTATGAACTGTTTATCATGGTTGATTTTTTCCTGCTGCAATGTGTACACTAACAATTATAGCAATTGCCTACACAATGTAAAATCAGTTGGCATAAAGCTATAATAAAAATTGTGTGATACTACTGCAAGTATGAGCATACAGATTAATTGAACAAAACAGTAATTATAGAAGGACAAAGAGAAGTTAGTTATTTAGTATATGATAAATAGAGCATATCAAATTGGAATGAAAAAGAGTTACTATTCAGTCAAGTATCTTAGGATAAATAGTGATTTAGGAAACACATATATAATTTCTATAACTACATCTATATGTTTTTTACTTCAATAGATACTATATGGACTAAAGCAGTGGCTTAAAGCCAGGAGATACATGTCAGAATAATTTTTTCAGCTCTCTCAAAATATACATTACAGCTGGTTCACTTGAAGAAATTGGGACAAACTAAAATATCAAAAATAGAAGATGTTATTTACTGGTACATCAAATCAAAAGACTATTAATGGAAGAGATATAAGGATAACATCTAATTTTATTGACATGAAAAACATCATAATATAATATTGAGAAAATTGACCAGGATACAAAAATGCATGCATAGTATGCCAGGGGTGGGGAATAAAAGAGAGAGAAGGATTGGAGAAAATACACCATAAAACAATAATGATTATTCCTGGATGTTGGAATTAAAATAGATTTTTCCTATTTCATTTACTCTGTTACCTTTGCTTATCTGTATTTTCAAATTTTTCTTCCCTTAGCACATATTACTTTTACATTAATAATATTATCAAAGTTAGAAAAAAGACTGAGTTATATATATTATATATAATAAGTATATATAAATAATGCATTATATATTATATATAATGTATAATTTCTGTATTATATATTATAATTTATATTCTGTATTATATATTATAATTTCTATATTGTATTATATAATATATTATAATTTCTGTATTATATGTAATATATATAATTTCTATAACCAGTTCTATTTCACCTAACATAATTATTTTTACTTACCTTTCTCTTTACTGTGTCACCATGATATAAATACAACCTGTTGAAAAGTGAAAATTGAAAAATCCAGTCAACTGTGTCTCTTTTCCACACATTTCTTTTTTTTTTTTAAATCCTTAAGCAAATTTTTTTTTCACACACACACACTGTATTTTATTTTTACAAGAGATAAATAGACTGACACCAAGCATTGTACATGGATGACCACAACAAAAGCAACAATGATTGCAGTTACCAAACCTGAAACACACTCATACTATGTCATAATATTGACATTCAGTCCAGTAATCCTCCACTGTAACAGCTCCTTTACTTTGCAGTGAAAATTGATTTGTATATTCTTTGCTTCTGAGTCCTTGTGGGATTTTTTTTTAATTCAGACAGAAAGTCACAAAAATTATACTCATCCTCATCAGTTCACTCAGTCCCATGTAATTAAATTTTTTTTCATGTTGATCTTTTGTTAGCACTTTTTTGAGTTCCTCAGTTTTTCATTAGAGTTCTGAAAATGCTTATTCATTCAGTTCAGCAGTACAGTCAGTTACCAGAAACCTGTACTTGTCAGAGTCTTTTCCATGAATTTCTTGAAGATGAAACCCTTTTATAGGAACATTTTTGCAAAAGCATCAGAGTACACCCAGAACTGTCTGTAAATGACAAAAGACTTAAAAATGACCACAGTTAAAGATTTGATGAAAGTTCATAATAATGCAGTTGACAAGAAAATTAGTTATTTCTGAGATATACATTTTAAAGTAATAACTAGGATTATTACTTATAACATTATAGCAGAACATATAAGATTTTTAGAAATTTCATGTAATGTCTGAAACATTTATATTAACATATTTCCATACAAATACAAATATAAGATTTTTAGAAATTTCATGTGATGTCTGAAACATTTATATTAACATATTTCCATACAAATAACCCAATGAATGTTTAGTATTAGTTGTTTTGTTTGTTTGGTTTTTTATACTGCAGGTTCTTATTAGGCATCAATTTTATACACATCAGTGTATACATGTCAATCCCAATCGACCAATTCAGCACACCACCATCCCCACCCCACCGCAGTTTTCCCCCCTCGGTATCCATATGTCCATTCTCTACATCTGTGTCTCAACTTCTGCCCTGCAAACCGGCTCATCTGTACCATTTTTCTAGGTTCCGCAAACATGCATTAATATACGATATTTGTTTTTCTCTTTCTGACTTACTTCACTCTGTATGACAGTCTCTATATCCATCCACTTCTCAACAAATGACTCAATTTCGTTCCTTTTTATGGCTGAGTAATATTCCATTGTATATATGTACCACATCTTCTTTATCCATTCGTCTGTCGATGGGCATTTAGGTTGCTTCCATGACCTGGCTATTGTAAATAGTGCTGCAATGAACATTCGGGTGCATGTGTCTTTTTGAATTACGGTTTTCTCTGGGTATATGCCCAGTAGTGGGATTGCTGGGTCATATGGTAATTCTATTTTTAGTTTTTTAAGGAACCTCCTTATTGTTCTCCATAGTGGCTGTATCAATTTACATTCCCACCAACAGCGCAAGAGGGTTCCCTTTTCTCCACACCCTCTCCAGCATTTGTTGTTTGTAGATTTTCTGATGATGCCCATTCTAACAGGAGTGAGGTGATACCTCATTGTAGTTTTTATTTGCATTTCTCTAATAATTAGTGATGTTGAGCATCTTTTCATGTGCTTCGTGGCCGTCTGTATGTCTTCTTTGGAGAAATGTCTATTTAGGTCTTCTGCGCATTTTTGGATTGGGGTGTTTATTTCTTTAATATTGAGCTGCATGAGCTGTTTATATATTTTGGAGATTAATCCTTTGTCCATTGATTCATTTGCAAATATTTTCTCCCATTCTGAGGGTTGTCTTTTCGTCTTGTTTATGGCTTCCTTTGCTGTGCAAAAGCTTTGAAGTTTCATTAGGTCCCATTTGTTTATTTTTGTTTTTATTTCCATTACTCTAGGAGGTGGATCAAAAAAGATCTTGCTGTGATTTATGTCAAAGAGTGTTCTTCCTATGTTTTCCTCTAAGAGTTTTATAGTGTCCAGTCTTATATTTAGGTCTCTAATCCATTTTGAGTTTATTTTTGTGTATGGTGTTAGGGAGTATTCTAATTTCATTCTTTTACATGTAGCTGTCCAGTATTCCCAGCACCACTTATTGAAGAGACTGTCTTTTCTCCATTGTATATCTTTGCCTCCTTTGTCATAGATTAGTTGACCATAGGTGCGTGGGTTAATCTCTGGGCTTTCTATCTTGTTCCATTGATCTATGTTTCTGTTTTTGTGCCAGTACCATATTGACTTGATTACTGTAGCTTTGTAGTATAGTCTGAAGTCAGGGAGTCTGATTCCTCCAGCTCCATTTTTTTCCCTCAAGACTGCTTTGGCTATTCGGGGACTTCTGTGACTCCATACAAATTTTAAGATGATTTGTTCTAGCTCCGTAAAAAATGCCATTGGTAATTTGATAGGGATTGCATTGAATCTTTATATTGCTTTGGGTAGTATACTCATTTTCACAATGTTGATTCTTCCAATCCAAGAACATGGTATATCTCTCCATCTGTTGGTATCATCTTTAATTTCTTTCATCAGTGTCTTATAGTTTTCTGCATACAGGTCTTTTGTCTCCCTAGGTAGGTTTATTCCTAGGTATTTTATTCTTTTTGTTGCAATGGTAAATGGGAGTGTTTCCATAATTTCTCTTTCAGATTTTTCATCATTAGTGTATAGGAATGCAAGAGATTTCTGTGCATTAATTTTGTATCCTGCAAGTTTACCATATTCATTAATTAGCTCTAGCAGTTTTCTGGTGGCAGTTTTAGGATTCTCTATGTATAGTATCATCTCATCCGCAAACAGTGACAGTTTTACTTCTTCTTTTCCAATTTGTATTCCTTGTATTTCTTTTTCTTCTCTGATTGCCGTGGCTAGGACTTCCAGAACTATGTTGAATAATAGTGGTGAGAGTGGACATCCTTGTCTCATTCCTGATCTTAGAGGAAATGCTTTCAGTTTTTCACCATTGAGAATGATGTTTGCTGTGGGTTTGTCATATATGGCCTTTATTATGTTGAGGTAGGTTCCCTCTATGCCCACTTTCTGGAGAGTTTTTATTATAAATGGGTGTTGAATTTTGTCAAAAGCTTTTTCTGCATCTATTGAGATGATCATATGGTTTTTATTCTTCAATTCGTTAATATGGTGTATCACATTGATTGATTTGCATATATTGAAGAATTCTTGCATCCCTGGGATAAATCCCACTTGATCGTGGTGTATGATCCTTTTAATGTGTTGTTGGATTCTGTTTGCTAGTATTTTGTTGAGGATTTTTGCATCTATATTCATCAGTGATATTGGTCTGTAATTTTCTTTTTTTGTAGTGTCTTTGTCTGGTTTTGGTATCAGGGTGATGGTGGCCTCATAGAATGAGTTTGGGAGTGTTCCTTCCTCTGCAATTTTTTGGAAGAGTTTGAGAAGGATAGGTGTTAGCTCTTCCCTAAATGTTTGATAGAATTCACCTGTGAAGCCATCTGGTCCTGGACTTTTGTTTGTTGGAAGATTTTTAATCACAGTTTCAATTTCATTACTTGTGATTGCTTTGTTCATATTTTCTATTTCTTCCTGGTTCAGTCTTGGAAGGTTATACCTTTCTAAAAATTTGTCCATTTCTTCCAGGTTGTCCATTTTATCGGCATAGAGTTGCTTGTAGCAGGCTCTTAGGACGCTTTGTATTTCTGCGGTGTCTGTTGTAACTTCTTCTTTTTCATTTCTAACTTTATGATTTGAGTCCTCTCCCTCTTTTTCTTGATGAGTCTGGCTAATGGTTTATCAACATTCTTTATCTTCTCAAAGAACCAGCTTTTAGTTTTATTGATCTTTGCTATTGTTTTCTTTGTTTCTATTTCATTTATTTCTGCTCTGATATTTATGATTTCTTTCCTTCTGCTAACTTTGGGTTTTGTTTGTTCTTCTTTCTCTAGTTTCTTTAGGTGTAAGGTTAGATTGTTTACTTGAGATTTTTCTTGTTTCTTGAGATAGGCTTGTATAGCTATAAACTTCCCTCTTAGAACTGCTTTTGCTGCATCCCATAGGTTTTGGGTCGTCGTGTTTTCATTGTCATTTGTCTCTAGGTATTTTTTCATTTCCTCTTTGATTTCTTCAGTGATCTCTTGGTTATTTAGTAACGTATCGTTTAGCCTCCATGTGTTTGTCTTTTTTAGGTTTTTTTCCCTGTAATTCATTTCTAATCTCATAGCGTTGTGGTCAGAAAAGATGCTTGATATGATTTCAATTTTCTTAAATTTACTGAGGCTTGATTTGTGACCCAAGATGTGATCTATCCTGGAGAATGTTCTGTGCGCACTTGAGAAGAACGTGTAATCTGCTGTTTTTGGATGGAATGTCCTATATATATCAATTAAATCTAACTGGTGTATTGTGTCATTTAAAGCTTCTGTTTCCTTATTTATTTTCATTTTGGATGATCTGTCCATTGGTGTAAGTGAGGTGTTAAAGTCCCCCACTATTATTGTGTTACTGTCGATTTTCTCTTTTATAGCTGTTAGCAGTTGCCTTATGTATTGAGGTGCTCCTATGTTGGGTGCATATATATTTATAATTGTTATATCTTCTTCTTGGATTGATCCCTTGATCATTATGTAGTGTCCTTCCTTGTCTCTTGTAACATTCTTTATTTTAAAGTCTATTTTATCTGATATGAGTATAGCTACTCCAGCTTTCTTTTGATTTCCATTTGCATGGAATATCTTTTTCCATCCCCTCACTTTCAGTCTGTATGTGTCCCTAGGTCTGAAGTGGGTCTCTTGTAGACAGTATATATATGGGTCTTGTTTTTGTATCCATTCAGCCAGTCTATGTCTTTTGGTTGGGGCATTTAATCCATTCACGTTTAAGGTAATTATCGATATGTATGTTCCTATGACCATTTTCTTAATTGTTTTGGGTTTGTTTTTGTAGGTCCTTTTCTTCTCTTGTGTTTCCCACTTAGAGAAGTTCCTTTACCATTTGTTGTAGAGCTGGTTTGGTGGTGCTGAATTCTCGTAGCTTTTGCTTGTCTGTAAAGCTTTTGATTTCTCCATCAAATCTAAATGAGATCCTTGCCGGGTAGAGTAATCTTGGTTGTAGGTTCTTCCCTTTCATCACTTTAAGTATATCATGCCACTCCCTTCTGGCTTGCAGAGTTTCTGCTGAGAAATCAGCTGTTAACCTTATGGGAGCTCCCTTGTATGTTATTTGTCATTTTTCCCTTGCTGCTTTCAATAATTTTTCTTTGTCTTTAATTTTTGCCACTTTGATTACTATGTGTCTTGGTGTGTTTCTCCTTGGGTTTATCCTGTATGGGACTCTCTGCGCTTCCCGGACTTGGGTGGCTATTTCCTTTCCCATGTTAGGGAAGTTTTCGACTATAATCTCTTCAAATATTTTGTCTGGTCCTTTCTCTCTCTCTTCTCCTTCTGGGACCCCTATAATGCGAATGTTGTTGCGTTTAATGTTGTCCCAGAGGTCTCTTAGGCTGTCTTCATTTCTTTTCATTCTTTTTTCTTTATTCTGTTCCGCAGCAGTGAATTCCACCCTTCTGTCTTCCAGGTCACTTATCCGTTCTTCTGCTTCAGTTATTCTGCTATTGATTCCTTCTAGTGTAGTTTACATTTCAGTTATTGTATTGGTCATCTCTGTTTGTTTGTTCTTTAATTCTTCTAGGTCTTTGTTAATCATTTCTTGCATCTTCTCAATCTTTGCCTCCATTCTTATTCCGAGGTCCTGGATCATCTTCACTATCATTATTCTGAATTCTTTTTCTGGAAGGTTGCCTATCTCCACTTCATTTAGTTGTTTTTCTGGCGTTTTTTCTTGTTCCTTCATCTGGTACATAGCCCTCTGCCTTTTCATCTTGTCTGTCTTTCTGTAACTGTGGTTTTTGGTCCACAGGCTGCAGGATTGTAGTTTTTCTTGCTTCTGCTGTCTGCCCTCTGGTGGTTGAGGCTATCTAAGAGGCTTGATGGGAGGCTCTGGTGGTGGGTAGAGCTGACTGTTGCTACAGTAAAACTTTAATCCACTTGACTGTTGATGGGTGGGGCTGGGTTCCCTCTCTGTTGGTTGTTTTGCCTGAGGCAAACCAACACTGGAGCCTACCTGGGCTCTTTGTTCGGGTTAATGGCAGACTCTGGGAGGGCTCACGCCAAGGAGCACTTCCCAGAACCTCCGCTGCCAGTGTCCTTGTCCCCACAGTGAAACAGAGCCACCCCCTGCCTCTGCAGGAGACCCCCCAACACCAGCAGATAGGTCTGGTTCAGTCTCCCCCAGGGTCACTGCTCCTTCCCCTGGGTCCCGATGTGCACACTGCTTTGTGTGTGCCCTCCAAGAGTGGGGTCTCTGTTTCCCCCAGTCCTGTAGAAGTCCTGCAATCAATTCCCACTAGGCTTCAAAGTCTGATTCTCTAGGAATTCCTCCTCCCGTTGCCGGACCCCCAGGTTGGGAAGCCTGACGTGGGGCTCAGAACCTTCACTCCAGTGGGTGGACTTCTGTGGTATAAGTGTTTGCCAGTCTGTGAGTCACCCACCCAGCAGTTATGGGATTTGATTTTACTCTGATTGTGCCCCTCCTACCGTCTCACTGTGGCTTCTCCTCTGTCCTTGGACGTGGGGTATCCTCCTTGGTGAAGTCCAGGGTCTTCCTGTCAATGATTGTCCAGCAGCCAGTTGTGATTCTGGTGCTCTCGCAGGAGGGAGTGAGAGCACATCTTTCTATTCCGCCATCTTCGTTAATCCTCTCCTTTGGAACTGGAGCACACGTCAGCCAAACTGAGAATCGTAGTGGACTTAACCTCCACACATTTGTTTCTGTGAACTGAATTAACTGAAAGATTGGATGACTTATAGAAATAATGATATAATACATTGAATAGTAAATGAAAAATATATCTGTCAAACTGTAATCATCATAGTATTTTAGAATTGCAAAAAACTTTAGAAATCAGATAATATAATTCTATCTTCCAGGAAATGAGAAAACTGAGTAATCAGTAGTCTTTTTTAAACATAATGTGGATATTGAACATGTATTTCTCAGAAGACTGCATAGCAAAAAATGGAAGGAACGACAAGAAAAGCATACAAATTAAGAAGCGAAACGATGAAACACCAGTTACAATGTTCTGGTAATTCTTTCCAGGACTGTGTAATTTTGGATTAAACTAAACTGTCCCTTTAGAGAAGAGGTAAAAATCAGACCTAAGGAATTGTTGTTTTCAAAAGGAAAGACTGATCATCTTGTTCTCCACGGCTTCTCCTCATTCTTAAACTTGTGTAAAAATTTCTGAACCTCATAGAAAAACTCTCTTCATTGGTAGGGTGGTCAAATTTCCAACAAATTAAATCCTCAAGTAATGCACCTGTAACAAAGGCAATGGGAAAAAAGATCCACAACTTCCAAAATCTTGTCACGGTTGGAAGACTCTAGCCCACAAAATAGAAAGGAGCACATTTGTGTGAGGCAATAGATTGAAATTTCAATCAGGCAATAGATTGAAAGTAGAATCACAATGATGATACCAAAGGCATGAAGAAATAGAATATACAGTATAACCAATATAAAAATTTTTGTTGTTATAAAACTATTGTCTATTACCCCCAAAATTGTTTGCATCCATTTTAGTAACCAAAATGTATGATTATTTTAAAAATTTACTTATACCTGATTTATATTCTCACTAGAACTTCTTCCATATTATAACTTCTCCATTATTTTGTTTCCTCTCTCAGTTAATAGATTTATGTCTTTAATTAATTTTTATTTTCAAGATAAGTAGATAGCTTATTTTCAAATTCCTTACGGATTCAGGCTTGATTTCTGCTGTCTTCATTCATTAAAACAACTTGGTTGGTAGAACTGCTTGTGTTCCAAATTTTATCTACTCAGATTCTCGGAATATTTCTTTCTTTATGTCTTGCACAGAATGTTGCCAAAGAATAAATCTGAGGACAGCTTGATTCTTATGTTTTTCTGTTTGTATGAAGCAACTCGCTTTTCAGGTCTCAGTGCATAAACAATTATTTTGTAAATATTTGAAATATTTTATTTTGCCAGGATGTGTCCGTATTTGGGCTATTTTCCTTTGGCTACATGGGTGTATGGTGATTGTGTGGGCGTACATACCCACACACCTGTGTAAAATTTCTCAAATAAACATATCTTTTCTAAAGACATTAACAATATTTTGAAATTGGTTTTTTAAAACAGTATGAAGAAGAAAAAAACCCTTATATTCTTTTATTCCCACAATGTATAATTAAATTCATCATATTTTAGAATATTGACTTCTGGCTTTTTTAGGTTTATATTTTGAAATTGTAGTATAATATATGATTGCCTTGTAATAAGAAATAAACAAATATTTGAGGTGACTAAAGCTAATGTCCCATTCAATCATTTAATAATATATTCAACAGTATTTATGGAGCCACAAATTGTTCTTGCTATATATACATCAGTAGTTGGGCTACCTTAGTATAAAAAGAGAGAAAATATCACTGCTCTTGCAGAGCTTGTATTATAGTGATCACAAAAATATAAATCAAATATATAAGTAAGTTGAAACATATATTAGATGGTAGTTAGTACTGTATTAATGAAGACATTCCAAAGAAACAGAACCAATAGGATGTGTGTGTGTGTGTGTGTGTGTGTATCATAAAACATGTATGTTGTTCTTTTGTTGCAACTTTTGTTGCTGGTGGTGGTGTCATTCTTGACACGTACCTGATGCCTTTACCACATCTTTGGCTAACCTTGAAGGACAAGAAAGACAATTAAGTCATCACAAGGGAAAGAAGCTTGTTTTATTTCTCGTAGAGTAGGCAGATGCAATTTGTATCACTGACAGCAAAGGCATGATGCCACCATCTCAGCCCTTTGCAAGGGCAATGCTTTGGAAGAGGGAAGCACAGTTATGCCACCTACTGCAAGACAAATGGCTAGCAGAGAGAAAGAAGGAAAGAAAGAAAGTAAGAAAGAAAGAAAGGAAGGAAGGAAGGAAGGAAGGAAGGAAGGAAGGAAGGAAGGAAGGAAGGAAGAAAGAGGAAGAAAGAAAGAAAGGAAGGAAGGAAGGAAGGAAGGAAGAAAGAAAGAAGAAGAATTTGTCTCATAAGATTATGGAGTCTGGCAAGTCCAAAATGTGCAGAGTGGGGCTGGCACACTGGAGACCCATGGGAGAGTTGATACTACAGTTTAAGTATGAGGGTCATCAGTTGGCAGAATTCTCTCTTATTTGAGGGAGGTCAGATTTTTATTCTATTCATGCCTTTAAATGATTGGGTGAGTCTGATCCACATTTTGGAGGGCAATCAGAAGTAGTGCTATGTGGAATACCATGAGATAAGGCATTCTATAAGCCCAAGGATGGTAGTTTTGGCAGAAGCATTGCATGCAGGGAGGGCATATCCATATTCAGAGTAAGTGTCTTTTCCATAACAATAAAATAATACTGCCCTTTCCATAACAGAAACAGTCCAATGTAATCAACCTGCCACCAGGTAGCTGGCTATCACTTCAGGGAATGGTGCCATTTTATGAGGCCAGCATTGCCCTAATATAAACCACACAAGGATGCTAAAAGAAAAGAAAATTACAGGCCAATATCCCAGATGATTGTATATGCTAAAATCTCCAACAAAATATTAGCAAACTAAATTCAACAATACATTAAAAGGATCATACACCATGATCAAATGAGATTTATTTCAGGGATGCAAGGATGGTTCAACATCCACATCAATCAATGTGATACACCACATTAACAAAACGAAGAAAAAAATCATATGATCATATCAATGGATGCAGAAAAAGCATTTGACAGGATTCAAGATGTATTCATTATAAAAACTCTCAATGAAATGGGTATAGTGGCACCATGCGTCAGCAGAACAAAGGCCATCTATGACAAGCCCAAAGCTATCATTATTCTCAATGGTAAAAAGCTGAAATCTTTTCCTCTAAGATGAGAAACAAGATAAGGATGACCACTCTTGCTATTTCTATTCAACCTCATACTTGAAATCCTAGCCAGAGCAATTTGGCAAGAAAAACAAATGAAAGGCATCCAAATTAGAGAGGAATAGGTAAAACTGTCTCTATTAGCAGATTATTTATTTTATATAGAAAATCTTAAAGAATACACCGAAAAACCGTTGAACCAATAAACAAACTCAGTAAATTTCCAGGATACAAAATCAATGCACCAAAATCATTTGCATTTCTATACACTAATTAATGAACTATCAAAAACAAATTTTTTAAAAATACCCCATTTACAATTGCATCAAAATGAATAAAAGAATTAGAAATAAATTTAACCAGAGAAGTTAATGACCCATACACTGAAAAGTAAAAGGAATGATGAAATAAATTGAAGAACAAAAAAAGGAAAACTATCCTGTGCTCGTGGATTGGAAGAATTAGTACTGTTACAATGGTCATACTACCCAAAGCACTTAAAGATGAAATGCAATCCCTATCTTAATTCCAGTGACACCTTTGACATAAATAGAACAAACAATTCTAAAATTTGTATGGATCCAAAAAGACCCTGAATAACTAAAGCAAACTTCAGAAAGAAGAACAAAGTTGGAGACATCACACTTCCTGATTTCAAACTATATTATAAAGTTATAGTAATCAATGCATTATGATGATTGCATAAAAATACACATAGATCAATGGAAAAGGATAGAGAGCCCAGAAATAAACCCATGCATATACAGCAAATTAATTTATGATGAGGGAGCCAAGAATATACAATGGGGAAACGATAGTCTCTTCAATAAATGGTTTTGGAAAAACTGTACAGCCATATGCAAAAGAATGAAACTGGACCACTATGTTATACCATACACAAAAATCAACTCAAAATGGATTAGACTAGAACGTAAGACCTGAAATCATAAAATTTCTAGAAGAAGACATAAGGTTTAAGCTCCTTGACATCAGTCTTGGCAATGATTTTTTGGATTTGACACCAAACGCAAAGGCAACAAAAGCAAAAATAAGCAGTTGGGATTACATCAAACTAAAAGCTGCAAAGGAAACAACAAAATGAAAAGGCAACCTATGAAATGGGAGAACATATTTGCAAATCATATATCTGATGAGGGGTTAATATGCAAAATATATAAAGAACTCATACAACTCAATACAAAAATAACAAACAAGCCAATTAAAAAATGGGCAAGAGATGTGAATAGACATTTTTCCAAAGAAGACATACATATGGCCAACAGGTACATGAAAAGATGCTCAACATCACTAATTATTAGAGAAATGCAAATCAAAACTACAATGAGGTAGCACCTCACACTGGTCAGAATGGCCATCATCAAAAAATCTACAAACAATAAATGCTGGAGAGGGTGTGGAGAAAAGGGAACCCTCTTGCACTGTTGGTGGGAATGTCAATTGGCACAGCCACTATGGAAAACAGTTTGAAGGTTCCTCAAAAATTAAAAAGAGAACTATAGTATGGTCCATTAATTACAGTTCTGAGTATTTATCTAAAGGAAATGAAATCACTGTTGAAGACATATGGGTACTTCCATGTTCATTGCAGCATTATTTGCAATTGCCAAGACATGGAAATAACCTAAGTTTGCATTGATGGATGAATGGATAAATAAAATGTGAGAGATATATATTCCATACATATAATATATAACAAAACACTATATAGTTAATAATGTTAATTAATATTAGTTAATAATTTAAATTAATATTAATAATGTATGATATATAGTTATATTATTCATCCATAAAATAGAAGTGAATCCTGACATTTGTGACAACATGAATGAACCCTAAGGGCATTATGCTAAGTGAAATAAATTAGACAGAGCAAGGTAAATACTGTATGATCTCATTTAGATGTGGAAGCTAAACAAACAAACAAACAACAATAAAAAACCCTAAACTCATGGATACAGTGTACAGATTGGTGGTTGCCAGAGGTGGGGGAAGAGGTCTGGACCAAATGGGTGAAGGTTATCAAAAGGTACAAACTTCCAGTTATGAGATAAATAAGTCCTGGAGATGTGATATGCAGCATGGTGACTATAGTTAGCAATTCTATATTATATAGCAGAAAGTTGCTAAGAGTAGATCTTAAAAGTTCTTATCACAGCAAAAAGTTTGTAACTATATGTGGATACTATAGTTGGTAACTATACATGGATGTCAACTGTTGTGTTAATCATTTCAAAATATATACATATATCAAATTATTATGGTGTACACCTAAAACTAATACAATGTTTTAAGTCAATTATATCTCAATTTTAGTAAGAGGTTTTAAATCAAGAAAAAAACTGTCTATTAATTTTCTTACTTTCCTTTTCTGAAAAAAATGAACACTAAATAAAGCTACACATCTCCTCATTTTTTCTTCTTCCCTATATGTCCTCTTTTACAGGGTTCCAGTTATATTTTTATCATTGCTGATTCCATTGTAAATTATGATAGAACAGCCTCAAGATTTGGGGGGAATAAGTGGGATATAAATCCTAATTAAGTAAAGTAACATGCTCGAATATGTTTTCATTTATCCTTATGAAAATATATGATGACTCCATATTGGAAATGTGTGAAATTTACCCTTTTTTGCTGTAATGAACAAATTTCTTCTGTCTTCATTGAATGAAAAAATTGCTATGAAATTTGCAGTAGTCACTTCAATTCTGTTTTAAAAATTGGTTGATACTTATGGATTTTCCCCTAAATCTGTTGAAGAGTATTAGAGTTTTTATCCATGGGCCCATGAAACCCTAATTCTGTTGTTACCCTACTTTAAAGAAGTCTTAAACTCAGTCATGGCTCTGAGTTAAAGCTCAAGGAGAATGTTTGCATAGTGAGTGTCAGACATTTTCAGTGTTAATATACAGTTGTCCCTCTGTATCCTCAGGGAATTAGTTCCAGGACCCCTTCCCTATGGACAGCAAAATCTATGCATGCTCAAGTCCTTTATATAAATTGACATAATTTTTGCACGTAACCTATGCACATCCTCTCATATACTTTAAATCACTTCTAGATTACTTATAAATACCTAAGACAATGTAAATGTTATGTAAATAGTTGTAAGTACAATATAAATGCTATGTAAATAATTGCCAGTGCACAGCAAATACAGATTTGGTTTTTGAAACTTTTCGGAATTTTTTTTCAAATATTTTCAATCCGTGATCAGTTGAATCTGCAGCTGCAGAAACTGTGGATACAGAGGGTAGACTGTATACCATCTTTTGGCACAGTTGACTGTAAAGATTTTTTCGGTGGCCAAATGGTACTTATATTTCACTCAAAAGTATGTCTGTCATAGAATCGGAAGAATAACAGGTTGCATGAATATCTGCAACAGACTGTTATTTGTTTTTTTGTATTGTTAGCCTCAGTAGCCTCTTATGATCTTTTGTATTTCTGTGGTGTTGATTGTTACTTCTCCTTTTTCATTTCTGATTTTATCAGTTTGGACCCTCTCCATTTTTCTCTTGCTGAGTGTGGCTAAAGGTTTATCAATTTTGTTTATGTTTTCAAATAACCAGCTTTTAGTTTCATTGATCTTTTCTATTGTGTGTGGTCTTTTTTTAGTCTATATTTCATTTATTTCTGCTCTGATCTTTATGATTTCTTTCTTTCTACTAACTTTGGGTTTTATTTGTTCTTCTTTCTCTGGTTCCTTTTGGTGTAAGTTTAGGTTGTTTATTTGAGCTTTTTCTTGTTTCCTGAGGTAAGCTTGTTTTGCTAGAAACTTCCCTCTTAGAATTGCTTTTGCTGCATCCCATAGGTGTTGGATCATTGTGTTTTCATTTTTTGTTTTTTTGTCTCTAGGTATTTTTTGATTTCCTCTTTGATTTCTTCAGTGATCCATTGGTTGTTTAGTAACATATTGTTTAGCCTCCACGTTTGTGGTTTTGCAGATTTTTTCTTGTAGTTTATTTCCAGTTTCATAGTGTTGTGGTCGGAAAGATGCTTGATATGATTTTAATTTTCTTAAATTTACTGAGGTTTGCCTTGTGGGCTAGCATGTGATCTATACTGGAGAATGTTCCATGTGTACTTGAAAAGAATATGTATTCTGCTGCTTTCAGATGGGATGCTTTATATAAATATTAAGTCCATCTGGTCTAATGTGTTATATAAGGCCTGTGTTTCGTTACTGATTTTCTGTCTGATCATCTGTCCATTGATGTGCTGAGTGTTAAAGTCCACCACTATTATTGTGTCACTGTTGATTTCCCCTTTTTTGGCTGTTAGCATTTGCCTTATATGTTGAGGTGCTCTTATGTTGGGTGCATATGTATTTACAATTGTTATATCTTTTTCTTGGACTGATCCCTTGATCATTATATAGTGTACTTCTTTGTCTCTTATAATGGTCTTTATTTTAAAGTCTATTTTGTCTGATATGAGAATTTCTACTCCAGCTTTCTTTTGGTTTCTATATGCATAGAATACCTTCTTCCATCCCCTCACTTACAGTCTGTATGTGTCCCTAGATCTGAAGTGGGTCTCTTGTAGACAGTATATATACAGATCTTGTTTTTGTATCCATTTAACCAGTTTGTGTCTTTTGGTCGGAGCATTTAATCCATTTACATTTAAGGTAATTATTGATATGTATGTTCTTATTGCCATTTTGTTAATTCTTTAGGATTTAGTTTCGTAGGTCTTTTTTATTTCCTTTCTCTATTGTTCTCTTGTGTTTTGATGACTATCTTTAGGGTTGTGTTTGGATTGCTTTTTCTTTTTGTGTGTGTACCTATTATAGATTTTTGGTTGGTGGTTACCATGAGGTTTTGTATAGCTATATATATATATACATGATTGTTTTAAGTTGCCAATCTCTTAATTTCAAATGCATCTTAAAAACTCTGCATTTTTATTGTCTTCCTCTCATGATTACTGTTTTTAATATCGTATTTTACATGTAAGTGTTTTGTATATCTTAACTACTTATTGTGTATATAGATGATTTTACTATTTTTGTGCTTTGACCTCCCCACTAGCTTTATGTGTGGATGATTTCCTACCTTTACCCTATGTTTGCCTTTACTGTGAACAACTATATGCCAATAAAATGGACAACCTAGAAAAATGGACAAATTCTTAGTAAGGTATAGTCTCTGAACATTGAACCAGGAAGAAATAGAAAATATGAGCAGACCAATTACCAGTTAGAAAATTGAGTTAGTAATTTAAAAACTCCCAACAAACAGAAGTCCAGGACCAGATGGCTTCACAGGTGAATTCTATCAAATATTTAGAAAAGAGTTAATACCTATCCTTCTGAAACTATTCCAAAATATTGCAGAGGAAGGAACACTTCCAAACTCATTCCATGAGGTCACCATTACCCTCATACCAAAACCAGACAAAGATATCCCCAAAAAGAAAATTACAGGCCAATATCACTGATGAACATGGATGCAAAAATCTGCAACAAAACACTAGCAAACCAATTCCAACAATACATTGAAAGGTTCATACACCATGATCAAGTGGGATTTATTCCACAGATGCAAGGAGTTTTTCAATATCCACGAATCAATCACTGCAATATATTATATTAACAAATTGAAGAATAAAAACTGTATGATCATCTCAATAGATGCATAAAAAGCTTTTGGTAAAATTCAGCATCCATTTATGGGAAAAACTCTCCTGAAAGTGGGCATAGAGGAAATATACCTCAATATAATAAAGTCCATATATGACAAACCCACAGCTAACATCATACTCAATAATGAAAAACTGAAAGCTTTTCCTCTAAGATCAGGAACAAGGCAAGAATTCCCACTCTTGCCACTTTTATTCAACATAGTTTTGGAACTCCTAGCCACAGCAAAAAGATTAGAAAAGGAAATAAAAGGAATCCAAATTGGAAAGGAAGATTACTTCTTCCTGTCACTGTTTGCAGATGATATAAAGCTATATATAGAAAATACTAAAGACACCACCAGAAAACTACTAGAGCTCATCAATGAATTCAGTAAAGTTGCAAGATACACAATTAATATACAGAAATCTGTTGCATTTCTATACACTAACAATGAAGTATCAGCAAGAGAAATTACAGAAACAATCCCATTTACTGTCACATCAAGTAGAATGAAATACCTAGGAATAAACTTACTGAAGGAAGCAAAATACCTGTACTTTGAGAACTGTAAGATACTGATGAAAGAAATGGAAGAAGACACAAATAGATGGAAAGATATACTGTGTTCTTGGATTGGAAGAATCAATGTTGTTAACATGACCATACTACCCAAGGCAATCTAGAGATTCTATGCTATCCCTATCAAAATAACAATGGCATTTTTCACAGAATGAGAATAAATAATTTTAAAATCTATGAAAGCACAAAAGACCCCAAATAACCAAAACAATCTTGAGAAAGAAGAACAGAGCTGGAAGAACCATGCTCCCTGACTTCAGACTATACTACAAAGATATAGTAATCAAAGCAGTATGGTACTGGCAGAAAAACAGACACATAGTTCAATGGAACAGGATAGAGACTCCAGAAATGAACCTACGTGCTTATGGTCAATTACTCTCTGACGCAGGAGGCGAGAATATACAATGGAGAAAAGACAGTCTCTTCAACAAGTGGTGTAGGGAAAGCTGGAGAGCTACAGTAAAACAATGAAATTGAACATTCTCTAACACCTTATAATGTTAGTCTTTTTACTAACTGCTGATGACAGTGTGGCACAAAACAGAATTTTAAAAAGTTTTTCTAACTAACTGAAGTTTTTTTCCCCAGATAACATGGCTTTTAAAAACTCCCAGAAATAACCCAGCTTTAAATACTTCCCTGTCTTGAAAAATCCAAAAGGAGACATAACTTTCAGTAGTATTTATGGTGTCATTAAGTAGGCCTTTCACCTTCGTATAGGTCAGTTTTTGCAAATATTGATTCCACTAGCCTGTGTATTATATAATTATCATCAAGAGAAATCTACAAGTTAGCTGCAGCAATTTTCTAGAATTCAATCTAATATATTATTCTAAAGGTGAAAAACACACAAAAATCAGGTTCTCATTTATGCCATCTCCTGGTTATTTATTGAAAAATATTTTTGAGCACTGGTGAAGTAATCCTAATATGAGAACAAGTAAACTAGGGTGTAGCCCTTAGCCTTTGAAAGATGATGATCATTTTCTTCAGGGAAGGATTGATGCAGAGGTTAGAACCCTGTTTTTATCATTTGCATGTGTGAATCATCAACTCGTTACATGTGCCTAGTGACAAAGTGTAGTGAGGGAAAGTGTTTATTTTTAGTTTCTATCCATGTAAGGCTCAAACTGGGAATTTCCTCTCACATTATCTTCATTATTGCTACTATATGTCTTCCCTGCTGCAATGGAAAATATTTTATCTTATGAGGCATTTTCAGCTTTTGAAGTTTAAAGATTGACTTTGGAAAGAAGGTACTGTACTGAGGCTCTGTAAATATTTAGAGTTTACTGTTGTTAGGTTGAGACCAATTCTCTGATTTGATGTTGCTTGTGTAAATTTGTCTGATGCCCAGTAAGTGTCTGTCTGTCTAATGATGTGTCAGAGTTGATAAATGGGCCCATTATAAAAGACTGAAAACATTAAAAATATGTCAGTATTATTAAAGTCCAGAAACTGAACATATGTGTATTCTATACACCCTGATTTATATAAGTCTGATGGAAGATGGATGATGGGAACTGGGTGCAAAAATATATAAGTTAATGAAATTAAACTGTATTGTTGGTGATGGATGAAGTCTCAGTTACCAGGTGTTTAATAATAGTAGAGATAATGCAAAAACTGAAAAGGGATTCTGGTTTAATTATGTATTTTCTGTGTAGCTTCACTAATGAATTTAATTGGTCTCTGGGAGATAGCACAACTGAGATGTCAAAAAGCAGCTTTAGCCTCCCAATCCAGAGTAGAATGGCAATTTAAATAACAATCTTTGAATAATAGTAAGAGAAATAATATTAGAAAGATCTACTGAGATAAATAAATGCAATTGTAACTGAAGCATATATCAAATAGTTCTATACATCATCTGTGTGTATATCCTATGGGAATTAATTCTTTGTATTTACTTTTCTTGATAATTCACTGTTTTGAGTTTGATATATTAACAACACTTAAATTCCTTCTAAAATATATCAGGGCTATGCTATTTGCTGTCCTCTAAGCCATATGCTATTAATTAATTTTACTTTTTTAAGTTTGATATATGCCAGCTGTCTTAGTCCATTTGGGTTGCTTTAACAAAAATACCATGGAAACATTTATTTCTCACAGTTCTGGGGGCTGGGAAGTCTACCCTCAGGCCACCCACAAATTCAGTGTCTGTTGAGAGTCAGCTTCCTAGTTCATATGTGGCCATCTTCTTGTTGTATCCTTACATGGTGAAGGGGGAGAACTCTGGTCTTTTCAGTCTCTTATAAGGGGGCACTAATCCCATTCTCAAGGGCTCCACCCTCATGACTTAATTACCTCCCAAATGTCCCACTTTCAAATACAAGCATACTAGGGACTTAGGCTGCAACATATGAATTTTGGGGGAACACAATCATTCAGAGCATAGCACCAGCAAACTAAGCTTTTTCATAAATTAAGATTGTTATAGTTATTATTTTCTAGAATCTATACATAAGGGCCTCCCTGATGTCACAGTGGTTAAGAATCCATCTGCCAATGCAGGGGACACGGGTTCAAGCCCTGGTCCGGGAAGATCCCACATGACATGGAGCAACTAAGCCTGTGCGCCACAACTACTGAGCCTGTGCTCTAGAGCCCGCGAGCCACAACTACTGAGCCCACATGCCACAACTACTAAAGCCCACGCCTAGAGCCCATGTTCCGCAACAAAGAGAAGCCACCACAATGAGAAGCCCGCTCACCACAATGAAGAGTAGCCCCCGGTCTCCACAACTAGAGAAAGACCATGCACAGCACTGAAGACTCAACACAACCAAAAATAAATAAATAAATAAACTTATTTTTAAAAATTTATACATAAATGTTGGGACAAATGTAGAGGCTTTTTCTACTTACATGCCAGTATTGGAGGTTTTATCCATATTAAGTTTTCACCAAGATTTGGGCAACAGAGGATATTTTTTCCCTACCTTCTTAAGTATTGTCTATGCATGAGGTTTGAAGGAATATGGATGTTTCCTGGGTTAGACTTTGTATGAGAGATGATTACTGAAAATCTGAAAGACTGATTTTTAAAAAATTCAGCAGATAGAAACAGCAAGCAAAAGTCAGTGATCTTTTTACATGCAAAAAAATATTGCCACATTTGAGCTATAGAGAGTACCTGCCTTACTGTGACACATATCTGGGTTGAAAGGGAAAGGACAGATCTGCTTTCATTGGATGCAAATACATTCTCAATACCACCCTTTACCCACAAATGCAGTTATTAAAACGCTGAGCCATTTTTGTAGCAGTACAATACTCCAGTTTTTTTTACAAAGCAAGCCCACTCACTCAGTGATAGAAGAGGTTGAGAACGGAAATCTGGATTGGCTAAGACTTGTCTAATGCAACCTTCCTTAGTATGCACATCACATCCTGCCAGCTATACTGCAGGGAGCAAGTGGTTATCACACAAACGTGCATCCTCTGAGCCAGAATAAACACCCGGTTACTCTCCATCTAAACTAGTTTTCTAGAAGGAAGAGAAAATATATAGGAACAAAAAAAGAGAATGAAGAAAGGGGGGGAATGAATAACCCTTTTCCCTTTTCTAAGAAGACAACAACCAATAGAACTTTTTTTTCTTACCATTTTCTACTGGAAAAAAAAAAAAAGCGTTATCTCAGCCATTAAGCCAAAGAGCAACAACTTAAGGTTCCAAGCTGTGAAAGGAAGTAGCAACTTATGCCAGGTAGGAAGTCCTTTCTGCCTCCTCTTTAAGTTTTCTAAACCATGATTTCTGTTAAAATCCTAGTGCTGACTTCTAGAGATCTGGTGTCTGTCATCTACTTTTTCTTGAATGAAAAAGCCCTTGGTGAAACTTCATTACTAATGACCTTCAGGATATTTATTGGAAAGGAGAGGAGACAGTGCAATAAAAGGAGGCAGTCTCTACTATTTTCTTGAGCAGAGGTGTGTGGAACATTAGGATGCAGCTGACAAAACTGCAGCTGTTGCCTATCTATGAACTCGTGTCCCAAATTAGTAAAAATGAGCTGTTTTGCAATTATAGAAACAGCTGCTCTGCTTATTTAGGAACACTGGTGCAATAGCTTTTATAAAATGTATCACCATATGTTTTGTTCTGTACAATAGGTGAAAGTGGCTTAGGGTGCTCAAAGATATGCTACAACTTAACATATTGTTTTAGTTTTCTGAACACCTTGCATATTTCATTCATAGTTTTTCAGCACTGAGTTTCTTTAGTGGCAGTTGTTTCTCTTACAAAAGATTGATGTCTTTCCCATTTTCTACTGTATACATTTAACAATATATGCTTTTCCATTCCCTATACCTATTGGGATTTGAATTTGAAAGGCCCTCTTGAATTTATTCGCTTTCCCATGCCTCATTTATAAAATTCTTAGATAGTGAACAATTTATTACAAAATTCTTAATTTGGTATTAATTTTTTTCTTAGCTCTCCTTCTCTTATTTGTTTTATTTAACTTGATTTGTATACTTAATTTCCCTCAAGCCTTCACTTTATGTTTTATGTTTAGGTTAGAAAAGTGAGTTTTCAATCTGCATTTATTAAAATGGAATCTAAAAAAAAATGATCAAATGAACTTATTTACAAAACAGAAACAGACTCACAGACTTACAGAAAGAACTTATGGTTACCGGGGGGAAGGGTTGGGGGGAGGGATAATTAGGGAGTTTGGGATTGACAAAAAAAAATTGCAAATCACTATATCGTACATCTGTAACTTATGTGATATTGTGCACCAACTATATATCAATAAAAAAGAAAGCGAAAAAAAATAAAATGGAAGTTATTTAATCTCTATTTTATATTTTGGTGCCTTAAAAAGCATACATGCAAAATACCAGCTGCTGGCATTCTTCTTAAAACTTTTTTTTTTTTTTGAGGTTGTGTTTCAAGTCACTTCCATAGTCATGTTTTCTATTTCAGGTAAATATTTGAATGGCTCATAGAACTCAAAAAGTGTAATATTTCTGTGTTCTCAATTTGTGATTAGTAAACATAGTCTTTGCAGAAGATTAAACGTATTTAAAATGATTACACCTAAATAATACTTAAAAATCGTTTATAAGTCTATTTTGGTCAAAATTCTGTTAAGTTAGTAAACAGTAGTAATTAATTCCAGGAATTAATAATTACTAGGCATAATTATAGGTGAAAATTATGTTATCTTATAAATGCTTTCCACTTATAGAATTTAATGGCCAATCTATTATAAACATTATGGCCAAATATTTAATGACTAATAAGTACCCATACCAAAGAAGGACAATTAGGAAATTTATGAATCCTGGTCTAGTGAAATAATTAGTTTTGCATAGGTAAAATTCTATGCTTTAGTTACAGGCATAGTTACATGGGAATATTGACTGATCCTGAGAACCTTTTGAGAAATATATGAGTGTAAAATTCTAGAACATACATTACGATCTGCCATTTATTTTTCTAAGTAAGACAGAGAGTTGTTCAATTTAATGATCTAATCGGTTTCCTAATCCTTTTTTTGTTTGTTTGTTTACATATCTGTCTGGACCTGAACATTAATTTCAACACCTATATGTATTTGTCTTATTAATTAATTAATTAATGAACTAAGTCTACACCACTGAAGCAATCTGTTAGTGAAAAAAGTACCCAGTTAACCCAATACTTTTAAGGTATCATTTTGTAAATTCTTAATTTTAAATGACAGTAACACTATCATCTATGCAAAAGAAAAGTGAAGAATGTTACCACTTCTGCTGTTCATGAGTGGAACTTGCATTCCATTTTTTGCTAAAATTTATATTTCCTAATTTTTCATAACATCTATACAGGCAAGTCAGATTTTTTTCTGTCTTTATCATTATATAAAATGATGTATTTTTCACCAAGTTGTAACTTGGGGTGAGAGTCAATGAGCTCTGACTACTCTATAGAGCCCAAAATACCATTACCAGGTCTAAGTGAGGATCAATGTTCTAACTAGGAATTTATGCTTCGTCTCACAATGAGGGGTATTTTATGTTAAAATGTCTTTGAATTGAGCTTAATAAGATCCCTGTTTTCAAAAGTGGGATTTCAAACACAATCGTCGTAGCTTATCTAAGTCCTAATACAAAATACATAATAGTAAATTAATGCATTATTATGAATGATCCATCTTAAAGAGTCTAACATTGTGTTTACAGATGGGACCAACTGTTTTGATTCATATGTCTGTAGAGAGAGATTTATACCAAATATAGAGAAGGGTAATCCATTTAATGTGTGAATAAAATTAAGAATAAAATATTATGTATGGGGAATTCCCTAGCGGTCCAGTGGTTAGGACTCTGGCTTTCACTGCCATGGGCCTGGGTTCAATCCTTGGTTGGGGAACTAAGATCCTGCAAGCCCTACAGTAGAGGGTTTGCTCATTTCTGTAGTGGATATTACTCTGAGAAAACCATAATTCAAAAAGAGTCATGTACCACAATGTTCATTGCAGCTCTGTTTACAATAGCCAGGACATGGAAGCAACCTAAGTGTCCATCGACAGATGAATGGATAAAGAAGATGTGGCACATATATACAATGGAATATTACTCAGCCATAAAAAGAAATGAAATTGAGTTATTTGTAGTGAGGTGGATGGACCTAGAGACTTTCATAGAGTGAAGTAAGTCAGAAAGAGAAAAACAAATACTGTATGCTAACACATATATATGGAAACTAAAAAAAAAAAAAGGTTCTGAAGAACCTAGGGGCAGGACAGGAATAAAGACGCAGATGTAGAGAATGGACTTGAGAACACGGGGAGGGCGAAGGGTAAGCTGGGACGAAGTGAGAGAGTAGCATGGACATATATACAATACCAAATGTAAAATAGCTAGCTGGTGGGAAGCAGCCGCATAGCACAGGGAGATCAGCTCGGTGCTTTGTGACCACCTAGAGGTTTGTGATAGGGAGCATGGAGGGAGACGCAAGAGGGAGGGGATATGGGGATATATGTATATGTATAGCTGATACACTTTGTTATAAAGCAGAAACTAACACACCATTGTAAAGCAATTATACTCCAATAAAGATGTTAAATAAATAAATAAATAGAAGCTAAGGAATGCCGAAGATTACCAGAAAACCACCGGAAGCTAGGGTAGAGTCACAGTATAAATGTTTCTATTTTCAAAAGGAAACGACAGTGGTGACATCTTGATCTCTGACTTCTAGCCTCCAAAACTTACAAGACAAAATTTTTTTGTTGCTTAAGCCATCCAGTGTGTAATACTTTGTTACAGTACAGCAGCCCTAGAAAACTCATACAGTACCCAAGACTTAAAAACATATGTTCAAACAAAGACTTGCACAGGAATGTTCAGAGCAGCACTATTTACCATAACCAGAAGGTAGAAACAATACAAAATGTCAATAAACTGATGAATGGATTAAAAAGATGTGGTATATCTATATGATGGAATATTATTGTCACAGAAATGAATGAAATACTGATACATGCTACAACATGGATGAACCTTCAAAGCATTATTATGTTAAGTGAAGGAAGCCAGACATAAAAGGCCACATGTATGATTCCATTTGTGTGAAATATCCAGAATAGGGAAATCCATAGAGACAGAAAGCAACTTAGCTTCCACCAAGGTTGGAGGGAGGGATGAATGGAAAATAACTGTTTAAAGGGTATGTGGGTTTTTTTTGAGGGAGGGATGATAAAAATATTCTGGAATGTAGTGATAGTTGCACAACATTATGAAGGCACTAAAAGCCACTAGAATTGTATACTTTAAAACGGTTAATCTTATATTATGTGAATTTTACTTCAATAAAAATAGTGACAGCTGTATTTTAGGCATGGGAATTTGAATTTCATTGTTTTACTGAGACAGGAAAGAACATAGATATTGCAATTTGAAAATCAAAGTTTTAGCATTGCAATTTAAGGAGAAAATCATCTTTTTACTAGTAAACTGAGACAATTTTATATGAAAGTCATTGAAGAAAAACAGACTCCCCTAGTGTCATTTTTACCATCACTTTTTTCATCTTAAGAGCAATTTTAAAAGAGAAGTATGAAAAATTATGTTTATGACTTTCTCATTTCAGTTGACTTAGTATTATTTATGACTTTTTTTGTGAGATGACCTCTGTTTTCTATGTAATATTTATGCCAGACAATTTATTTTATAGCTCAGATGAGTCATAGGAAAGTGAAATATCATAACAGGGTTTTATTGCACCTAATTACTGGGCCCTTAGCTACCCTTGCCTAAAAATTACTCTATTCAAAATCCATGTCTTGTCAGTGGTATAGAAACATTATTGATTGTCAGTAAGTTTCTTGAGTTGGTCAACTCCTTGAGTGTATCCAACTCTCGATTGAATTGTCATCCCTGAACTAAAGTGTACACATATAATTTATCAGAAAAACTACCACACACTACCACACCTTATTATTCATCTTTAGCTTGAACACTTCCAGCGAAGGGGAACTCACTAGCTCTTGAAAAAAAAGAAAATCCATATTATTTTTGATAGTTTAGGCTATCAGAAAGTTGTCCTTTTTATTTAGCCACTCTTTTCCCCTTCAAATTCTACTCCTTTGCCCTAGTTTTGTTGTATAAAGTAACATAGAATAAATATAATCTTTCTTTCATACACAATTATTTAATTTTTATTTTTATTTGGAAACATCAATCATATCTCCTTATAAATTCACTTCTTTGAAGCAATATCTGGAAATTTATTTTAGTCACATATACCAGGTAGGCCACATCTCCTTCAGTTTCAGCATGTTTTAGACTCAAATACTTTATTTTTGTTAAATTTTGCCTTGTTAGATTTAGCCCATTAGATCTTTATTGGTTGTCATCCTGCTGGTTATCATGTCAGCTCTTTGTTCCTTTTTTGTGTATGTTTTCCACAAATTTGATCAGCAAGTTACTAATGTCCTTGTTTATGTCACTAATAAAAATATTTAATAGGACAGGGCTGATAGCCAACTTAGTTAAAATTTTCTCCAGCTTAAAAATGATCCCTTAATCAGATCCCCATAGTTATGGACATTCAACTACCATAGTTGTGGACATTCAACTACTTGTAACTCTGCAAAACTTCCTTTTTTTTCCACTTTGCCATCCTTTCCAAAATGTTATCATGAAACATCTAGTTCTAATTATTGTTTAGTACAGAAATGCAATAATTTTTGTAGAATTCCTATAGTTCAAAACACAAGTGACTCTCTAATAAAAGCAAGTTGAATTAATTTGAGCTGGATAATTTTCTTAGTAAATGTCAGTTTCAGACCTTTCCTTCCCAAAGGCATGCTCTGCTTTGCCCCGCTTCTGAGAAAATGTGATAATATATGACAAGTCTCCACAAGAAGGTAGATATTGGAATTAATTTCCTGGTCTGAAATCTGGAGTGTCTTCTAGAAACATATCTTGTTCACTGATTTATTCACACTGGTCCCTTCCCCTCCAAGTTATTGGTTAATGTAGCCATTGGCAATCACTAGGACTAAGTCTCATTTGCTTGGTTCTGTTTCTGCACTGAGTTCCCACTTGCTTGAATATGTCTCTGAACATTTTCTTTTTTTTTTTTTGACATCTTTATTGGAGTATAATTGCTTTACAATGGTGTGTTAGTTTCTGCTTTATAACAAAGTGAATCAGTTATACATATACATATGTTCCCATATCTCTTCCCTCTTGCATCTCCCTCCCTCCCACCCTCCCTATCCCACCCCTCTAGGTGGTCACAAAGCACCGAGCTGATCTCCCTGTGCTATGCGGTTGCTTCCCAATGAACATTTTCTTAAGCCTTGCCAGACCCTTTTTAGCGTGGAGCTGAACATTTGAGCATTTTTCTTATACTCTTATCATCTGGGATCTTTTCCAACCGGAATATGTATGTAAGGAGCTCAGCTGAGCTGGAGAGTGAGCTGAGATGTCAGGTGTCAGAATATCCAGTTAAAGCAACAAGCCAAAAATTAAAGTAACAATCAAGACTTTAGTCATTTACTGTAATTGTATAAGGAAGAGGTTAAAATTGGAAAAAATGCAGATCCCTTGTATTCCATTTTTTCCAAGGAACAGCATGCTGGTAGAAGATCAAGTGGATCAAGTGCAGATGTGGGGGTCATCTTACTATTGAAGGAGCCTGTATTAGTCTGCTTTGATAGGGCTGCTGTTATAGACTGAATTGCGTCCACCCCTAAATTCATATGTTGACGCGCTAACCCTCAGTACCTCACAATGTGACTTTATTTGGAGATAGGACTTTTAAAGAAGTGATTAAGTTAAAATGAGGTCACTAGGGTGGATTCTAATCCAACAGGACTAGTGTCCTTAGAAGAAGAGATTAGGACACATATACACACCAAGGGAAGAACATGGAAGATACAGGGAGAAGATAGCCATCTACAAGGCAAGAATAGAGGTACTCAGAAGGAACCAATCCTGCCAACACCTTGATCTTGGAACTCCAGCCTCCAGAATTGTGATAAAATACATTTCTGTTGTTTAAAACATCCAGTCTGTGTCATTTTGTTATGCAGTCCTAGCAAATGAGTATAGCGGCCATAACATTCTAAGTACCATAGAATGAGTGTCTTAAACAACAGAAATTTATTCTCTCAGTATTCTAGAGGCTAGGAGTCTGAGACCAAGGTGTCAGCAGGGGTGGTTTCTTCTCAGGCCTCTCTCCTTACCATGTAGATGGCCATCTTCCTCTAGTATCTTCATATGGTCTTCTCTCTAGGAGTTTCTGTATCCAAATCTCCTCTTAGGACATCAGTCAGATTGGATTAGGGCCTAGCCATGTGACCTCATTTTATCTTAATTACCTCTTTAAAAGCCTTGTCTCTGAATACAGTCACATTCTGAGGTACTGGGGGTTAGAACTTAGACATATGAACTTGGGGGGAACACAGTTCAGCCAATAACAGAGAGCAGAACAAAAGGCTCTGGCAGTTTTATCAACCTGGGAACCATGGGGAGTCAAGGAGGGGGAAGGCTAGGAATGGAAAAGTACTGAGTACTAAGTCAGAGTGTGGAAAAGTGCCTTCAAGTTTTCCCCCTCCTTCTCCTCGCCACTTAAGGAGGCCTTAGCAGAAGTGCCTAAAGAAGAGCTCTGCCCATGGCCTCAGATAAAGAGACAGGAATAAAGGCACTTGGGCTAGAAATGCAAATAAGTGAAGAGCAAGACCAGCCAGAGGGGCCTGAGAACTTGACTGCAACTCCCTTCAGAGACTACAGTGCATTAACTGTGCATCAAATCCGGTATGGGGAGAGCAGCTTTCCCCCCATAAAGCGTGCCAGGTAAAGCCTTTGTAATTGTCTATGATTGACTTGAAAAATCACTTATAAGTTTTTATCCAGGAGCTGGACTCCTCAATGTAATTTCACTGTGAAGATCTCTTGGATATTGATGCTAGCTCAAACTAGAACTGAGATCTGGAGGTTCCTTTTGGAATACACACTACCTTTGTTGGAGATGAGATCTAGAGAATGAATCGGTCCACCTTCCCCTCTCCCTGCTGATTTGCCATTGGCATCTCGGCATGTCTAGATGCTGTTTTTATGACATAACTGACTTCTAATACAAAGCCCTTATTGTATAATTAAAACCCAGTAATTTATATATACATATTCTGACATCTTTCGTATAGCTACCATAAAACTCACTGACCCATTGCGTGACGTACTTTCATCTTTTTAGAAAAAATATTGTTGCATTTGATTACCTAAAGTTGTTGTCACTTCTTCCATTTACCATGACTCCTAAAATATTGTAAGCAGTACTTTGTCAATAGCATCTGGGAACTATTTTCATAAACTGAGATCCTTGATTTATGTAAAGCAATTATGTGATCTCTTACAATCAATGCCAAATACCTTCGGATTTAGTTTTGTCTTGTGAGTGTTCCCTGTGCTGTACAACATATCATTTTTGCTTACCTATTTTATACATAGTAGTTTATATCTCTTCATCCCATACCCCTATCTTGCCTCTCCCCCTTCCTTCTTCCCACTAGTAACCATTAGTTCTGTATATCTGTGAGTCCGTTTTCTGTTTTGTTATTTATGTTCATTTGTTTTAATTTTTAGATTTCACATATAAGTGATAACATAGAGTATTTGTCTTTGACTGATTTATTTCACTAAACAAAATACTCTCTAGGTCCACCCATGTTGTTGCAAATGGCAGAATTTTGTTCTTTTTTATGGTTGAGTAATATTCCATCATATATATAAAAAACATCTTCTTTATCCATTCATCTGTTCATGGACACTTAGGTCGCTTCCATATCTTGGCTACTGTAAATAATGTTGCTATGAACATTGGGGTGCATATATCTTTTCAAATTAGTGTTTTCATTTTCTTCAGATATATATAAAGGAGTAGAATTGCTGGGTCATACTTCTATGCTTAGTTTTTTGAGGAAGCTTCATAATGTTTTACAAAGTAGTTCCACCAATTTACATTCCCAACATCAGTGTAGGAGGGTTCCATTTTCTTCACATCCTCTTCAACATTTGTTATTTGTAGGCTTTTTGATAATAGCCATTTGACAGGTGTTAGGTGATACCTATTGTGGTTTTGATTTGCATTTCTCTAATGATTAGTGATATTGAGCATCTTTTCATGTGCGTGTTAACCAGCTGTATGTCTTCTTTGGAAAAATGTCTATTCAGGTCTTCTGCCCATTTTTAAATTGGGATTTTTTTTCTTTGATATTGAGTTGTATGAGCTGTTTATATATTTTGAACATTAACCGCTTATTGGCCATAACATTTTCTCCCATTCAGTAAGTTGTCTTTTCATTTAGTCAGTGGTTTCCTTTGCTGTGCAAAAGCTTTTGAGTTTAATTAGGTCCCATTTGCTTATTTTTGCTTTTATTTCTTTTGCCTAAGAGACAGATCCAAAAACATATTGCTACAATTTATGTCAAAGAATGCTCTGCCTATGTTCTCATCTAGGAGTTTTATGGTTTCAGGTTTTACATTTAGGTCTTTAATCCATTTTGAGTTTATTTTTGTACATGATGTGAAGAAATGTTCTAATCTAATTCTTTTCCATGTAGCTATCCAATTTTCCCCACACCACTTATTTCATTCTTAGGATTTTAAATACCTGTGCAATTAGACATATGCAGTGTACTTTACTTTTCTCTAACAAATTTGTATTTAATGGACAACTGTTTCCTTTCACAGCTAAATTTCAGTCCTATATCCTTTACTTCCCTTTTTAGTTGAAATTCCCTTCATCAGATCAAGAAGTCACTCAAAATATATATGCATGTCTGGTGTTACTTGATTCTTAGCTAAGAGTCCATTACTCAGGTGTCATAAACAATGATGATCATATTATTGTTTACTTTTTGTTTTGTATTTAATCTTGTTTAGTTGATATTGACACCTCTCCCTGTGCTTGGTTGGTGAGGTCATACATACTCCTGAACCATAACTGAAGATATATCATTGCTTTATCTTTCCTTATACTCATTTTTTCATTGGTATTTAAATAATTTTTCTGAGAGAAATTGGATATACGGAAGTATAGCATATCTATAAATTTGAGTATTTCTGTTAGACTCATGAAATTTCAGCAGTAATTACTTTGTGGCACCATATTTTCTTCTTTTTAAACTAGAGTAAGATTGGAATTTTATAGCAGAAATTACAATTGTAGTTTTTCACATTTTCCTTAAAGATGCTTCCTAGGGTTCTTCTAGTGGTAATGTTTATGCCACCTGAATTCAGAAGAGTTAGAAGCAGTCCAAACTTTTGACAAACTTCTCAAGTACTCCATTACTCCATTACATCCTAGAAATACATGCAGAAAGGCAGCATGCCTCCCTATTTGCCAGAATGTCCCCTCAAATATTCCTCCATATCACTTGGCAGCGAGATGCCTACCACTTCTACAGATTTTTTTTTATACTTGCTAAGGCATATGCCACCTTCCTACTGTTCTGTGCAAAATGAGATGTGTACTTTGAGTCTCTTTCTATGCAAAAGACTGAGGAATTTTCTCATTCTGTCTTCAAAATGTATTGGACACTTGGATAAGTAGGGAGGGAGTAATACTGAATTATTCAAAAATTAAATATGTGATATTATGCAATGAGGCAAAAAATAATTATAAGAGAAGAATTGGGGCTTGTGAAATTGTTTTTAGTCATTAAATACCAAGCATTGCTTGGTAGCATTCCATTTGAATTATTTAATAAATCTACTGGGAAAATTTTTAAATAGTATTTAAAGACTAGTTTTGAAATAATATTGCATCAAGACTGTAGACTAGTTGGTGATATAAATGATAGAAATGATGTGTTTATAGTTTATTGTGACAGAAAATTTCCTAGTAGACCTCAGCAAATTGTCAGAGTTGTTCTGGGAATCATTCCAATTTATTGTCTTTTTTCCAGCTCTTGATGAATTCCAAAATTGGTTTTACAGTTGTTGGCTTTTTGGTTGTTGACTAATATGAGACATATGCATAAACACACTTGGATTTATATGGTATTGAATCATGGCATTAGAAGAAACCCTAAAATACCACCTTGCACTTTGCCTTGCTTCTAGACATCAGATAGAAAGAAAAAAAGTCATCTTTAGAAATAAAGGATTCAGGGAAAAGGGTTTAGTGAAAAATCACCAACATGCATTGGTTTTGATTTTTAATAGACTCATACATTATTAATAACTCTATTTTATCCACAGGCATTTATCCAATCACATAGAAATTCTCTTCTTCACAGATAATCCAAAGCAAGGATAGTTCATTAATGTTAACCAAATTTAGTTGTAGAAAAGCAGGAGGTAGTTTTCAGTGTAGATTTAATTGACTGAGGTAAGGTCTCCTTCATGGCTGTTTGATACAAAATTTAATAGTATTTCATACACTTTTCTTATTATTCATGGTTGGCATTTTGATAATGTCTTTTGTTTCCTGTCTCTCCTGTATACCTTTAGACTCAGTTAAATGTACTCATCAGTCTATTCTCCCACACCAGGGCTTACCCTTTCAGTTTTATGCTTCTTTTGCTGGGAGCTTATTGGCTATCATTTATAATCTTGTTTGTATTGTCTTGATTATGCTACTGAGCTTTGTTTATAGCTTTCAGTAATTTCCCCACCTACTCAAAACTTCATGCTCTTACTATTTCTCTTCAGCATCTTTGCCAGTAGTTTACCATAATTTCATCACTTTCATGAGACATATATTAGGACAAGTGTAATTGCTATCTCATTGTTTCTATAATCACAGTAATTTATATCAGTAATCACAATAATCAATGTCATATATGCTACTATAAAATTATAATTTTTGATCATGTAGAAAAATTTACATAGTTCCTCATTTTGTACAAGACAGTTGATGACTTTAAAAAAATCAAACCTTGTATCTAAAATTCTTTAAACTTTTAATTTGAAACTGAACATGGGATTTCTCACTCAGCAGAAAGGCATTATAACACTCATTTGTTTCTTTCATCATTCAATTAAAATTTATTTAGTGTCTTCTATATTTCAGATACTGTACTATGCAATAAAGATTTAATGGTGAGCAAGATAGGCATAGTCCCTATAATCACACATCTTATGGTTTGTTGGGAAAGCTAACCAATGAAGAAGCAATATATTGGTATATGATAAATGTTAAGATTCAAATAAGCTGATGGTAGTATGTAGGAGGACAATCTAAGTTTTAGGTTATAGAATGAATTTACAGTCACAAGTGTATAATTTGTATATAGTAGTAGGCTAAAAATTAGCCATACAATATGTGTGTATGTGTGGATCAAACTATGTAGATTTGTGTTGCCTTGCACTTAGCAAATTGCTACTTCTAAACAAAAAACTATAAATCAAAACTCACCAATAATAGTTAAAGTACATTGGGTTTTTTTTTTTTTACCACAGTCAAGCCAGAAGGTTTCCAAATTTTCATGAACTGAATATGATTGTAGCATGTAGTTCTGGGTTGGTGGAGCTTCATTTGATTGCATTATATTAACATTGTTTTCCCATCTGTACAAACCTTAATTGATACTAGTAATAGTAATGTCTTACGTTTATATAATGCTTTCAATAATTTCAGAATATTTTAACATCTATTATCATTTACCCTTGAAATAACCCTTGGATATGGTAGATTGTGCTATCTCCATTTGACAAATGAGAAAACGAGGAAATAGCAACTCAAGAGACTTATAGAGAGAACCAAATAAATTGATGGTGGAATTGGGATTTGTGTTACTCATGTACACTGAGTACTCATGTACTTAGAGTAGCTTAATGTGCAAAGCCCATAACTCCTCCCCTTGGAGGACTGTTATTAGAAGAGCTAGTTTTTTTTGTTTTTCATTTTTGAAATGAGAATCTTCCATGGCCTTCAGCTCATAGCACTTCTATGGCGGGAGTGATTATATCCTCATTCTTATCACAGCTGAGATACAAGTACGTTTGCAGCCGCTGATATCCTCATCATTGTACATACATGCATGATGATTTTCTGTGTTATATTCTTTACTTCATTAAAATATCTAGGTCAGGGTTTGTAGTCAAACAATAAATGTTACCAAAGCATAAGTGTGCTACTGATTGATAGAAAGCTAAGGATAACTTTTTTTTTTTTTTAAATCAGAATTGAGACTTCCTGGGCGGTCCAGTGGTTAACACTTCCCCTTCCAATTCAGGGGGTGCGGGTTTGATCCCTGGTCGGGGAGCTAAGATCCCACATGCCTCGTTACCAGAGAACCAAAACATAAAACAGAAGCAATATTGTAACAAATTGAATAAAGACCTTAAAAATGGTCCACATAAAAGAAAAAATCTTAAAGAAAAAAAAAAAAGAACTGACAATAGATGACAATGCCCCTTTTAGAAGGTGCAATAAGACAAAGAGGATGAGAAGAGACCAATGTCAACAGATAGAATTAATGCTTTTACATTTAAGAAGAGGCCCTCTCTGTACCCGTGTAACTGGCAATATTAAGTTTGTGCTTAAGCAAAAATACTCTACCAGTATTAAAACACCTTGGACTGTGAAGGTAAGTTGAAGGCCAAGGCAAAGTGAAGGTAAAGGTGTACAAAATCAAATCCTGATGAATCAAATATCTTCTTAATATTTTTAACATAACTTGCTCTGTTTTTTTAAATTTTGTTTTGTTTCTTTGGCTATAGAGAAGAATGCCTTAGGAATAAAGATTTTTATTTCCCTTAATTTAAAGGATGGTAATTTTATTGTGAATTCTATCTCTTAAGATTTTGAAATCACTAAAGAAATGAAATTTAGTGATAATTCCTGGAAGAATGACAGAAACTTTATGATTCTAGAAATTATACCTCTTTTTGATAGGTTCCCATAGGTATGCCCTTGTTAGAAACTGTCTTGATTTTCAGTGATTTTCAACAATTTACCTAGAGACAATTTTTTTTCTTCCTTCCTTCCTTCCTCCCTTCCTTCCTCCCTCCCTCCCTCCTTTTTTGCTTCCTTCTATCTTTCTTTCCTCCTTCCTTTCTCTCTCTTTCTTTCTCTCTCTTTCTTTTCTTTTTCTTTCTTTCTTGCTTTCTTGCTTTCTTGCTTGCTTTCTCTATTCCTTTATATGCCTTGCTCCCTAGAACTAGTAATATTTAGCATAACTCTTTTGAAAGAGTATAGAATTACTTGATATTTGTGTGATAAAAATTGACAATCTGGAATATAAGAGGGAGGGGAGAGAGAGAGAGAGACTGAGATTGAGAGAGATATTGACTGAGAAGTTTCACTATGAAATATCTAAAGAGGCTTAACAGAATTAAGGCCAAAAAGCTTACAAACATTATAGGTTTCATTCCTTATAGTTTATCATGTGCAATCTTACATGCAATTCATGTAGATAATTCATAAATAAAGACTACAAGGGTTGGTTAAAGGCAGAGTTACAATTAGTGTTTATATTATAGGGTTCAATTCACTATCAGTCATATTTAAGTAACTGTATAGTAAGACTTTTAGATATCAGCAATGTGGTATGTATGGACTAAGAACAGATGTTTCTACCCCTTGATTATTATATCAATCAGGGTTTTTAGGTTCAAGCAACAGAAACCACTTTTGATTAATTTAAGCTGAAAATATCATTTGAGGATATCTGAAAGCTCAAAGGATTTCCAGAAAGACAGGAGAATCAGGCTTAGAGTCTATGTGGCCAGAAAATATGCTCCAGATAATGCCACAGTATTACATTTCTAAAGATAACAGTGTTATTGCTGCTGGTCAGAGACATCACAGCTTGCTACAGTCACTAACACCTACTAATGCTACCGCTAGAACCGATGCCACTCCAGGCTGTAGACATTGGATGTATATCTACTGCCTCTACTGTACCATCATGACAATCAGTTCTGCTGGGTCCTGCTTCTTCTAGCCCATTGCTTCCCATTCAAAATCTGAAATAGTGAATATAATTTGCCAATATTAAGTCATGTCCCTGCACCCTAGCTGCAAGAGAATCTGGGAAAGTGAATATCCAGCATTTAAAAACTTTGTAATAAGAGAAAATTCTGCATCATAAGGTAGAACATTCCCAAATATATGGAGTTTGTCAGCATTCAACAAGAATGACAGAAGTTTACTATAGTTGCTAATTCTGGTCATCATGAAGGTCATTTAGTGTGTCTATTCTCAAGCAAATGCAATGCATAATAATTCAGAGGCTACTCCTTCCATTCTTAAGGAAGACTCCTTAGTTAATTTATGTTGATTTAATTATCACTTATATGCACCTCAGAATTGGAATTATCCAGAGTTACCTAACACCACTGACACGTTCTATCACCACTTGTAATTTTAAGTGACAACTTTATGGGAAATTACTCTGTCCAGCTGGAGCTTAGATGGAATGTGGTACAACAGGCCTTCTTTCTTCTGCTACAATGACCTTTCAGCCTATACAAGGCTAATGCATTTATTTCAATTTCTTTAGTATAGAGATAGGAAAATTTAATATCAAAATTATGATGGGATGGGGAGAAAAATGAAAGTACTAACTTTAACTTCCCTTTAAGTTCATAAGCGAAGGTATCTAATAATTTAGGTTTTCTCCAAGAAAGCTTTTCCCATGAATACTTTCTCCACTCCATCTGTAGCTCTCCTCCTTTCAGTTTTGTACTCATATCTTCAAAGCATTCTTTTATTCAAGTATTTCAGTCAGAAATACTATCCCCGTCCTTGAGAAAATTCTGCCCCTTTCCAGAGGCAAGAAAGAGTGTTTGTTTCTGATCCTTACCAAATCCTACAGTTAGATGTTTGAATTGTGTCTTACTCTGTTCCGGCTACTATAACAAAATAGCACAGACTGGGTGGCTTTAAACAACAGAAATTTATTGCTCACAGTTCTGAAGGCTGAAAGTCTGAGATCAAGGTGCCGGAATGATTGGGTGAGGGCCCTCTTCCAGGTTCCAGACCTGTCATTGTGTCCTCACATGGTGGAAGGGGCTAGACAGCTCAGAGGGTCCTCCTTTACGGAGCACAAATCCCATTTATGAGGGTCCACCCTCATGACCTAATCACCTCCCAAAGGCCCGATCTCCAAATACCATCATATTGGGCTTTAGGATTTCAGTATATGAATTTTGGGGAACACAAACACTCAAACGATAGCAAATAGTAACCCCAGAAGCCTCAGATGGCTTCAGCTGGATGGGCATTAGTAGTTCTTTCTAAGATTCTTCACTGACGATTTTATTTTCAATATCCCAAGCAGTGGAAATTCTTAGCCTGATAGTTCTTTTATTATTTGGCTTATTAAACGTGCACATCTCTGAAGGTAAAACATTTTTTCTTTCTTTTCATCAGAAATAGCACAGTCTAAATCCATGTTGAAGAAGAAATATCCTATAAGCAAGGTTTTGGTTCTGTTTTTAAGTAAACATGTGTCTCTTACAGAGCTAGGAAATATCTTCTTTGCCTGAAGTAATCAGAAAAGTGTCATACAAGCTTCTTTATTTCCTCAGGGAACGCTGCTAGCCTCAATTCTGTGTTTTTCATAAAACTGAGGAGTGGCAAGCAGAGTTCTTGCAATTGTTCTCACCACACATCATCCCTAAAAATCAAGTATCTATAACAATAAAGAATCAGCAGATCAATGCCATGCCTAATTTTACAGATAGACTCACCTAATTAAGTCCTTAGATTAAGGACTGTTAGGGCTAGAAAGTTGCTCAAGAGATAATCAAGTCCCAAACTTTCTTTAGCTGTAAAAATGCTGAGGCTTAGTGAAGAAGTGACTTGTCCAGTTGTCTCAGCCAGAAAATATGTTTACAGTTCACAAGCACATGCTAAATTACAAGCCCTGAATTTAATACCAGGAGCCCATTTTATCCAAATTATATTGTAACCTCTGTTAGCTAAACATAGAGGTATGCTTAAATAAACACTTTTAAATGAATGGTCCCACAGCACTATCATAAATTAACTGATATTTAATATTTTATAGCTAAACACATATTTTCCATATTCCATGTATACTTAAAGATAAAAATATTGAATAACTTTCAAGATGGACATTCAGTGAATTAAAGATAGGCTGATAGGCAATGATTTTTAAAAATCATCTAGAGAATGGGGAAATAATTAGAACATTTGGATTTATTATTCATTTTTATTCTACAGAACAGCAGATTTCCAGAAGAAAGTACAAATTTCTTTCTTTCACTTTATGTGGTTTAAAATTAGCTTACAAAAATTTCTGTTTTAACTCTGGCCTACCTGGAAACCAAAATACAAATCAAATCCATGAATTATATAATTATAATGCATTTTGAGTGCTCACTTAATACCCATGATGACTGTGATGAACCCTAAAAATATTCAGAAAAAATAGAGTATTTATGTTTAGAATGTGATATCAGAACCTTGATTACTGATAAACAGAGAATAAAGAGAGAATAAAAGACATTCTATTCTCTAGAATAAAAGAGAACCACATATATGTTAGGAAAGTAGTCAGTTTGCCAAAGAATTCTATTATTTGCTGAAGGAAACACCTTTTTAAGTTCATTTTTCTTCACAACTTAAATTAATGGAGTTTATATACAAGAGCTCATAATAAATTCCATTTTGGAGGAGCAGTAATTTCATATGGAAATTTCCTTAGTGCTTTTCTTATGGTAAAATATTGTTCTAAATTATAAGCCAGGTTCAATTGACTATAAAAAAAAGAAAGTAGAATATTCTTCTAAGTAGTAGGACATATCCATTACAAATTTGAAAATGGACATTAAAACAAGCATTAAAAAATTCATGAATTTCTAAATAGATTAAACTCATGCAAATGTGGCAGCTATAAAAAATAACTTTAATATACCACCTTATGCACAGGTATCTTGGGCTACAATCTCTCAATCTCTCTCTCTCTCTCTCTTTCTTCATTCTCCTTTCTTTTTTCTCTTTTTTTGAATATTCACTAGGCCAAACTGGGCTTTTAAAAGAGTTTTGATATATCTTTTTAAACTTGAAATCATTAGGGAAATTTGTTGTTTTCATGCAGTGTATTTAAACCTCAAAAAACATTTTAAATCCGCAAATCTATAAAAGAAAAAAGGGACAAATATGTGCAATATGTAAACAAAGTTGGAAGAAAATTTGGACTTGGAGGGCATGATAGAAATAGGACAACCACAAAAAAGAGAAAGATTGGTTGATTAGAGTTAGTTTCTGAAGATTAAATGATGTATTAGAATTATTTCATGCACATCTTTCCAACATGGTAATGTATGTCCAAAAAGGTAACATAGTTTGATTTCCATGTGGGATGTATAAGGCAGAAGGAGTATTGCTAGCACAATAAAAATGAGAAAATTCAGATAATCTAAAATGTCATTTCTTTTCTGGAACTCATCAGAGAGTTGATGTCACAGGGCAAACATGGCAAATAGGGCAAAGAGGTCTGAATTCCAAAGAGACACAAACCTTTCCAAAAAAGAGACCTGGGATACAGAAATTCTATCCCCTGAGGCAGAGCAGTCCTGGTCAAGGGCTGGAAATGGAGGTTGTGGATGGAGGAGAGGGCTGACTACAAAGTAGCAGAGAGAACATTTTGTGATGATGAAAATGTTCTAAATCTTGACTGTGGTAGAGGTTACATTATTATATGTGCTTGTCAAAGTTCATAAAACGAAATCTAAAAAGAGTGAGCTTTAGTATATGTAAATCATACTTCAGTAAACTGAGTGATGAAAAATGTAATAAAATAATTACTACTGTAATATTCGTAGTCAAGTGTTGCTATCACCAAACTTTGAAGAGGTTTGAGCAAATTATATATATAAAATGAGTTAATTCTCAGAAGTCATTAGTTTTGTTTTCTGTAGTAAAGAGATTGGAACATACATTCTTGATTGGGGAATTAGTTCAACAGGTGTTTGATGAGCAACTTACGTTTATGAAGCTGTTTACCATTTATCAAGAGCTTTCAGTTCTCATTTAATTGTAAATACACACCTGGGATATGTTTACAACAGAGGATAGTGTATTGTACTAGGATCTTAATTTATAAAAGTGACTGAAGGATCACATAGAGAGGTTAATTCCATTGAAAGAAGATTTTAAAAACAGTTCCACCGGAAATGAGAGGCACAGCAGGCCATGCAGGACCACACAAAGTCTATCACATGAAGGAGTCAGTAAGCAGACAGAGGAATTGGGATTCTGCCTTTATGACTATGGTGGCAGGATGTGACTAGGTCGAGATGTCCCTTATTGGGTAATATGGGGAAACAGGCAGGTTAGGGTCACTGGCTGGGGAATTGTAAAATGACTTTCTCACTCGAAAGCTACCTTGCAAAGAAGATATTAACAACTTTGGCCCTGTGACCCAACGGACTTATGGAGAGCTTGGGAATAATCGATGTCAAATAGCCAGTACAGAATCTAGAAGCATGGTTAAGACAAATAGATATTATTTCTGTCTTATATATAGGGAAACTGAGGCTTAGCGAAGTTAAACCACTTGCTTAAAAACAGACACAAAGCAAAGAGCAGAGCCAGTTTTGGAATCAAAGTCTTATGAGACATGTTCAACAATTTTCAAGTTATCCTCCCCAGACACACACGTACAAATCTACACTGTCTACATATAATAAAAACAAACATTTTGATAAAATTCATTAAAAAATACAGATATAGTAGGCACTGTTTGAGATCCCGGAAATAAAACAGTGAAACGAAGTCTCTTGTTTTATTGCATGGAATAACTAAATTAACAATAAAGAGCTCAGTTGCATGAGCATGTAATCTTCATATTACCAATACTATGTTTTCCCCAACTAGTCTAAGAATCTCAGATCAAAATACTCATTATTTAAATCCATCTATTTCTAAATCATGCAGGCATCTTCTTTTTTTCCATAAGAAGAGGAAATACCTTTTACATCATTTATAACAATGACAATGACTAGTTTTTATATGTTATCAGTACTTACTATGTGCCAACAGGCGCTCTTCTAAACACTTTAGGTATATTACCTCCCTTAATCCTTACAAAAATTTTCTGAGTTATGTACTGTTATTACATGTTTTTTTACAGATGTGAACCAAGATGCATAAAATATTATTTAAATAGAGATAGAGTTGAGATTTGAACCCAGGAGGTCTGTATCAGTCCTTATTCTTAACTACTACATTAAATGGCATTCATAATATCCTCGGACAATATAAACTCAGGGTCACTGAGAATCAATACAATGAAACTTGAAAAGTAGTATCCCAAGACACCTTAAATCTAGTGTTCATTTCAGAGAAGATGAAGACATTAAGCCACCCAGAATCTCTCAGTGGTATGATAGATTGAGCACTAAAAAATAGTCTGCATGGTTTGAGAGGTAATATGGCTTGGTTGAAAGAAAAGAGGGCTTTAGATAATATAAATTGTATTCCAGATTCTCATATATTAGGTCTATGCTTTTACAAGCTACTCTAGTTTCCTCATCTCTAAAAGGAGATAACCATCTTCAGGGTTTAAGGATTAAACATATATTACATATTAAAGTAGTTAGTGCAGTATCTGAAACAGCAATTAATATCAGTTTCTTCCATTGCTTCTTATCTGAAACAGCAATTAACATCAGTTTCTTCCATTGCTTCTTAAAGATAGCTCTATCCAATATTTATCTTTAAAGTGTCACTTTTGTTCTTACCACACCAAGCTACAGTGTTTTTCATGAAATAATAAAATAGTGTTAGTGGCTTTTCTTAGAACAGCATTTTAGGGAGTTACTCACTGTTGATTTAAAACAAAACAAAGCAAAAATGCCCCCTGAAGAGTGTGGAGACAAAAAAATAGGGACTCTCACTTCTCAGTTAAGTGAAAAGGTGTCCTGGTTTACTTCTTCCTCTATACTTTTTAGAAAACTGTAATAGCTCAGACTGTCCTAACAAAATACCATATACTAGATGGTTTAAACATGGAAAGTTATTTCTCACAGTCCTGGAGGCTGGGAAGTCCAAAAATGGGTGCCAGACCATTTGGTTCCTGATGAGAGCTTTATTTCTGGCTTTTTTTTAAAATTGAAGTATAGTTGCTTTATGATATTGTGTTAATTTCAGGTATACAGCATACTGATTCAGTATTTTTGCAATTATATTCCATTATAGGTTATTAAAAGATATTGGGTATAATTTCCTGTACTATACAGTAAATGCTTGTTGCTTATCTATTTTATGTATAGTAGTTTATATTTGTTAATCCCATACTCCTAATTTATCCCTCCCCCGACCTTCCCCTATGGTAACCACAAGTTTGTTTTCTATGTCTGTGAGTCTGTTTCTGTTTTGTACCTACATTCATTTGTTTTATTTTTTAGATTCCACATATAAGTAGAATCATACAGTATTTGTCTTCTCTGTCTGACTTATTTCACTGAGAATAGTATTCTCTAGGTCCATCCACATTGCTGGAAATGGCACTATTTCATTGTTTTTTATGACTAATATTCCATTATATATATATATATATATATATATATATACACACACACACACACACATACACACATGTATATACATACATACCACATCGTCTTTATCCATTCATCTCTTGATGGGCACTTGGGTTGCCTTCATGTCTTGGCTATTGTTAATAGTGCTGCTGTGAACATTGGGGTCCATGTATCTTTTTCAATTAGTGTTTTCTTTTTTTTCTGGATATATACCCAGGAGTGGAATTGCTGTATCATATGGTAGTTCTGTTTTTAGTTTTTTGAGGAACCTCTGTAATGTTTAACGTAGTGGCTCCACCGATTTATATCCCACCAACAGTGTATGAGGGTTCCCTTTTCTCCACATCTTGGCCAACATTTGTTATTTGTAGACTTTTTGATAATAGCCATTCTGACAGGTGCAAGGTGATATGTCATTGTGGTTTTGACTTGTATTTCTCTAATAATTAACAATTTTGAGCATCTATTCATATGACTGTTAGCCATCTGTATGTCTTCTTTGGAAAAATGTCTGTTCAGGTCTTCTGCCCATTTTCTGGTAGGATTGTTCCTTTGATATTGAGCTGCATGAGCGGTTTGTATATTTTAGTGATTAACCCCTTGTCAGTCACATTATCTGCAAATATTTTCTCCCATTCCGTGAGTTATCTTTTCATTTTGTTGATGGTTTCCTTTGCTGTGCAAAAGCTTTTAAGTTTAATTAGGTCTCATTCATTTATTTTTGCTTTTATTTCTTTTGCCTTGGAAGATTAAGAAATTATTGCTGCGATTTATGTCAAAGAGCGTCTTGCCTATGTTTTCTTCTAGAAGTTTTATGGTTTCAGGCCTTACATTTAGGTCTTTAAACCATTTTGAGTTTATTTTTGTATATCATGTGGGGAGTGTTCTAATTTCATTCTTTTACACGTGGCTGTCCAGTTTTCCAAGCACCAGCTGTTGAAGAGACTGTCTTTTCTCCATTTTATATTGTTGCCTCCTTTGTCATAGATTAATTGACTTTAGGTATATGGGTTTATTTATGAGATCTTCATTCTGTTCCATTGATCTGTGTGTCTGTTTTTGTGCCAGCACCACGGTATTTTGATTACTGTAGCTTTGTAGTATAGTCTGATGTCTGGGAGGGTTATACCCCAAGCTTTGTTCTTTTTTCTCAGGACTGTTTTGGCATTCAGGGTCTTTTGTGGTTCCAAATAAATTTTAGGATTATTTGTTCTAGTCTTGTGAAAAATGTTCTGGGTATTTTGATAGGGAATGCATTAAATCTGTAGATTGCTTGGGTAGTATGGCCATATTAATAATAATTCTTCCAACCTAAGAGCACGGGATATCTGTCTGTTTCTTTGTATCACCTTCAATTTCCTTCATCAATGTTTTATAGTTTTCAGTATATAAGTTTTTCACCTCCTTGGTTAAGTTTATTCCTAGAGGGGGTTTTTTTTTTGGATGCAATTATAAATGGGATTTTTTTCACTTTCTCTTCCTGATATTTCATTAATAGTTTATAGAAACACAAAAGATTTCCATATATTAATCTTGTATCCTGCAACCTTACTGAATTCATTTATTAGTTCTCATAGTTTCTGGCTTCTTCATGGCTTCCTGATGGCAACCTTTTTCCTGTGTTCTCACATGCTCTTTCCTCAGTGTGTGTGTGTGCACAGGGATTGTGAGAGGAGAGGAGAGGAGAGGAGAAGAGAGACAGAGAGACAGAGACAGAGAGGGAGAGAGAGAGGAAGCTAGGTCTTTGATGTTTCTTCTTATAAGGACACTAATCCTATCATGAGAGCCCCACACTTATGATTTCATCTAACCCTAATTACCTCCCCAAATTCCCATCTCCAAATACAACAAAATTGTGGGTTAAGGACTCAAAATATGAATTTTGAGGGGAAACATTCCATCTATAAAAAACTAAAGGCCAAATCTTTTCATTATTCTCTTATTTGTATGTTCAAAACATAGAGCTTTTGACATAAATATTTCAGTTGATGAAATATGACAGGATACTTAGACGCTTGAAAGGAAAGCTTGAGTTAAGTTAAATTATTTACAGGTTTTACTTTGTATATTGACTTCTCCAAATAATTTTATTAGAATGAATCATCACTGAAAATCAGGATGACTCGTCAGCGGAATACTACTTGCATACTATGTCTGTAAAGATCTTGGAGCTCAAAATATATCAGTATGCATTTAAAATCTATATAAAAACAGAATACATGTCTTAGTCATTTGTTTTCCAGAGTGATAGAGTATCTACATGCCTGTTTGTATTTACTTTGGTGAGTATATATCAAGCATCAACAGACATGTAGAATATGCCTATAAGTGACCTCCATTTTCCCACATACTTAATTTAATCTCTGGTTGTTTACTCTTCTTATTAGAGACTTTACATTTTTGGGGTCATTTTTGTTTGATTGTTTTTCTCATTCTGGAAAATTGATACATGATTTTCACTTGTTCTTCCTAAAAGTTAATTGATGTATAATACTGACATGGATACTGACAACTGATCATGGGAATAATGGTCACTGGTCAAAATAATAAACCAATAACCTGGGAACCCGATTTCAATAGAAGTACAATTTAGAACTTTGTGGATTTCTAGATAGGTCTTACAGTAAATTGAAATACAAACACATTAATTTTGAAAACCAATTTCCAGAAAATATGTAATTTTTTCTCTTGAATCACTTTTCAGCTTCAGAAAACCACTTGATATATACCATGCATATATTAGGATTGCTTGGCTTGAAAAGTAGTTAGCTTGGTACTTTTAACTAGATGCAGTTATTTATAGAAGATGACCTTCCACTTTCATTGTGTTATGGAAGAAGCCAAAGTGCCATCGAAAACTGCTCAATGGCCTTTGATAGAAACCATCATCACCGGAGCAAAGCTGAGGGTAGTTGGCCTGTGACCAGTGTCATAGCCAATTTTGCTACTGCATTAGGAAATATCTTTTGGAAGCCAGTTGTCATAGATGCAGATGCGGTTTGTTGGAAACAATCCATGGCACACTTTGATCAGTGATTTTAAATGGTTGCCAATTTCAAAGTGCCTCCTCTCTAAAAAAAGAGGCTGGTTGATATTAAAGAACAAGGCTACAGCTCATCCAGGAGAAGACCAAACGGATCCACATTGAAAAGCTGCTGTTGGGAGAAAGTTCCTAATGACCTTTAGAATATCATAATTGTGCCACGGCACTGATTCATATTTGATCTTTTAAAAGCCTTAAAATGTCCATTGGAAAATCAGATTCTCAGAATTTCAACTATGGAATTTATGATTGCAATTGGACAGAGATGGCCAGATTTCCTAGTCATATACCTAAAAATAAATGAATAAATAAAAGTGGAGCAGAGGAAGATTAATGATTGCTGAGTAAGCGAGGTCAGTCAGTGCTTATTTGAATTCAGGACAGAATTCTATCTCATATCATTAATGTATATTCTAGGATTAGTGACATCTCATTGAGAAAGGATATCACTCCCTTTTCATACAAATGTCATAAATAAATAATACAAAAGTTTACAAAGTAAGAAAATGTTCTGTGAATTTTGATTATGTAGCTAACAGAGATTACAGGTATGGTAAATGAGAGGCTCTTAGAGAAAATGTTTACTTTTAAGCTACCCATATGTTTTTGCTGCTTTTAATCAACATAGGCACGTGAGATGGCTAATTCAGGTTAAGTAAGCCACCTGGAACCACTGAGCAGAGATTTCCCTACTTTTTTTCCCTTTCTGAACAAAGTAAACCAATAAGAATGAGCATAAAATCAGAGAAGATGGCTTCATTACCATAGTACCCAAGTTTATAACCTGAGAAAATAGAAATACACTTATATCTGTGTGTGTTTGTGTTTATATACAGTTGTCCCTTGGTATCTGTGAGGGATTCTTTCAGGACTCCCTGAGGATACCAAAATCCATGGATGCTCAAGTCTCATATAAAATGGTGAAGTATTTGCATATAACCTAGACACATCCTCCTGTATACTTTAAATCATCTCTAAATTACTTATAATACCTAATACAATGTAAATGCTGTGTAAGTAGGTGTAATACAATGTAAATGCTATGTAAATATCTGCCGGTGCACTGCAATTGCAAGTTTTGTTTTTTGGAACTTTCTGGAATTTTTAAAAAATATTTTGATCCACAGTTGGTTGGATCCATGATTGTGGAACCTCATGTAGATACAGAGGGCCAACTGTATGTATATATTCATACATATATAAGTATGTATATACATATCATTAAAATATACACATCTATGTTTCAAATGTGGGCAAAAATAAATATTAGACATTCAATTTGAATCATAAATGACAGTAATATGGAGCTCCTTTCAATTCCTAAAGGAAAGTTTTTAAATATACACTTCATAACTATATTATCCTTATATAAGGAAGAAGAAAATTAATGGGGAAGAGTTGGAGAAGAAAGGAGATGGGGAAAGAGGCAGATGTATTATTTTAATATTTTTCAAAGTATGAAGATGTAAGTATCACCTCATTTACTAATATCCATTTATCTATTCATAAAATATTTATTGAGCACTTACCATATGCTGTGTACTGGTCTGGGCATTGGTGATACAACAGTAAACAAATGGAGAAAGCCCTCATTTTCATGTAGCTTAAATTTTGTGAGGATAAATAAACAGTAATAATTTTCATATATGTGAGATAATGATGAAGAAAAAATAAAGCAGGGAAAAGGAAACAGCCAATGGAAGGTATGGGAATTGGGAGTGCTATTTTTGAGAGAGTAGATAGGGTAGTCCTTTCTGAAAAGGTGACATTAGAGCAGCTACCTAAATGAAGTGAGAGAGCAAATCCTGAAGCTGAGAAAAAGCATTACAGGCAAAGAAGTCATCATGTACAATGGCCCTGAAGAGCTGGCTTGGTATATTCAAGGGATTTCAAGGAGTCTAGTGGCTGGAGTCAAGTAAACAACAGAAAGAGTGATAAAAGATCAGGTAGTAGAGGTAGTGGAGGACCACATTATGTAGGACATTATACACAAAAACATAAAATTCATGTTTTGTTCTGAATTAAATTGTAATGCATTGAGGCTTCTGTGTAAAATAGTAATATATGTTTCATAGAAATAACTTTGGCTGCTGTGTGGAGAATTGTAAGTAGAGGAGGTGAACTTTGTTCTCTTTTTTTTCCAAGACTGTTTTGGCTATAAAAGACCTTGAAATTCCAAATGAATTTAGGATTAGATTCTGTTTCTGCAAAAAGTTCAGTTGGCATTTAGATAGGAATTTTAATAAGTTTTTAGATTGCTTTCAGCTGTATTGACATCGTAACAATATTAAATCTCCCAGCCCATGAACATATACTGTCTTTCCATTTATTTAGGTCTTTAAATACTTTTTTCAAAACTTCCTTGTCGTTTTCAGTGTACAGTTCTTGCACTTAAACATTTTTTTAAAGTATTTCATCTTTTTTAAATATTATTATAAATAGATTTGATTAAAAAAAATTTTCTTTCTGATTGTTCATCGGTATTGTGTAGAAATACAACTGATTTGTGCATATTCTTCCTGTATCCCATAGCTTTGCTGAACTCATTATATCTAATACATTGTGTCTGTAATCTTCAAGTTTTCTATATATAAGATCATGCTTTCTGTAAAAAGATAGATTTAATTATTTCTTTCCAATCTGAATCTTCTTTTTCATGTTCTTACCTTATTGCTTTGGCTAGAACTTTCAGTAAAATGTTGAACAGAAGTGGCAAAAGTGGACATTGTCTTTCTTTCCAATCTTAGGGAGAAATATTTCAGTCTTTCTCCATTGAGTATGATGTTAGCTGTGAGTTTTTCATAGGTGCCCCTTATGAGGTTAAAAAAGTACCCTTCTATTCCCAATGTTTTAAGTGTTTTTATAATTAAAATGTGTAGGATCTTGTCAAATGCATTTTTGTGTGTCTATTGAGATGATTATTTTTTATTTGTTCTATTAGTATAGTGTATTGCATTGATTTTGCTTTGTATGTTGAACCACTCTTGCATTTCTGGGTTAAATCCCAATTGGTCATGGTGTAAAGTTTCTTTCATATCCTCAGTTTGGTTTGCTAGTATTTTCTTGAGGATTTTTCAATTCAAAGGGATACTGGTCTTTGGTTTCCTTTGCCTATGATGTCTTTCTCTAGCTTTGGTATCAGACTATTAGTGGCCCCATAGAATGAATTAGGGAATATCCCCTTCTCCTCTATTTTGTGAAAGAGCTTGCAAAGGATTGGTGTTTATTTTTTCTTCAAACGTTTGGTAGAATTAACCAGTGAAGTTATATGGAATTAGCAATGTGCTTTAGAATGAAAAATAAAGAATAAAGACTTTTTTCTTATTTAAAATGATACATTTTAATAAAAGCAATAAATTCTGCACAATTATTTACAGTTTTTCACATAATACCACTAGAATTTGGGGTAGCCTGTCCATTACAGAGATAATAAAGTGGCATGAAATGCAATTATTGACTGTAACAGAATATCACCAAATGTCAAATTTTCTTTTTGCTCTTACTTTAGGGGTATTTCATATCTTCTGAGAAGTTGTATACACGTTTAGAGGACTAGGAAGAAGAAATAAATACCAACACACAAAGCTGATATTCAATATGATTTTACAAACAGGCTGATTTGTAACCGAACCCAGGTTCGGCTGCTTGCAGCTCATGTGCCAATAATTCGAGAGGCAAGTGTCGGTAGAAAAGAAAGGTGCTTTAATCAGCAAACCAGCAATCTGGGGAGATGGTGGACTCATGTCCAGAGACCAACTCCAAAGATTCTGCTCAGCCATGACAGTTTGTAAAGGGAAAAATGGAGGGAAGAGTCTCAGTGAATCATCGAGGCAGGAGGTTTGGTTCTGTATCATTCTCCATTGTGTGCAGACTGGCTGACTCTTTCTTCAGATATTATGTTGCCTGAATGATCTGCCTGCAGGATTGCTTAGGGGGGATGTTGGGGGTAGAAAGCTAGTCATTTTTTAACTGCTTAATTCTTCATTCTTACTTCTTTTTATCTAGGAAAAGAATCAACAGGTTATACAAGGCATGGTGTGCATTTAGGAGAGCATAAGTCAGGAGTTAGTTTCAATTTCTTAGTGAGCTCATTCCTGTAATTAGGTTCTTTCAAGGTTAGAGGGAACAGAAATGGGCGAACAGGAAAGGGGCAAAAGAGCTGCTTTCAGATTTACAAATAAGCTATCCAAAAAATACTCAAACATAACCCTCAATTTATCTGGAATTTCCATTTATCATGCTCCTCACCTTTTACTCCCTAATCAGTCAATCAGCAACATCATTCTAGCCAGCCTACATTATTTCTGCTTAAACACAAGTTATTTATGCATTTTTGCATAGAAACACATCATTAATTTGGTAATTTACCTCTAAATGACTTAAATAAAAGTAGATTTAGAGAATAGCAATGACTGTCCCTATTCAACTAGCCTCTAAATTCTGTTAGATCTTAATAAATCTGTGAATTAATTAAAAGACCTGTTAGTAAATCTGTGAAATATTAAAGCCAGGCATGCGAATCTTTGCTCCTGGCCCTCAAGTCACAGACAGGTAACAGTTGCAGAGGGCATAAAACTGTGTTTAAGAGGAAGCTGCTATTCGAAGCATGCAACAAAAGATTTACACTTACCACTTCACAGTTCTGTTCAAAAAGTAATCTAAAGAATAGTTTAAAGTAAACAGTAAATCAAAGGAAATAAAGTTGATCACTTAATGTATTACTGTAACCGAAAGTGGGGTCCAGCTGCTCGCAGCTCAAAAGCCAATAAAGAGGCAAGGTTGGTGGAAAGGAAAGTTTGCTTTATTTCAGATGCCGGCAATGGCGGAGGGTGGGGGGGCGGGGGGGGGTGGGGAAGGAGGACTCCTGTCCAAAGGATGACTCCTCACCACTGACAATCAGTGGGCAAGAGCTTTTATAGATGGAGGGAGGGGGCTACATGCAGAAACAGCAGTCAGCTCTGACAGTCATCTTGAAATTGGTCATGCGGTGTTCTGACTAGCGTCATCTTGATTCTTTTAAGTATAGTTAATCTTCAATTCCAGGGTCATTTTGTACCCATTTCTCTGAGACCAGTTCTCAGAATTGTGGCAGCTTATGTCATGGCTACAGTTGGTCATCATGTAGTTAACTTCTTCCACCTGGTGTGGGTTTCAGTATCTACAAGACAGCTCACAGGATATGGCTCAGAATATTATCTATAGCCCTTGAGAAGGAACTAAAGGTCCTTGACTATGCTTAATGACTAAACTATTATTATTTGGTCTCCTTTGACTGTTTTACTTTGTTTCTGCATTTTCTCAGTTCTCTGATTAAACTTATTCTTTGGCTAAATTTTTCCACAGACAAAAGGCAGGCTGAGGACATGCGGGTCAACGACCATAGGGTCCTGCTCCGTTTAATTACCACACTTAATTTTCTCTTCTTAACACCTACCTTTTTCTTTTCTTAACCTCTGATATAGAGGAATGAATATAAATGTATACTGTTTTCCCTGAACTTCCCCTTTGTACCTAGCTCCATTCTCTGTTCACACACCAGGCCGTAATTGCCAGGATAAATCACTTTGACTTGGTCCAACCCTGAACAAAAATTGTAAACCAGGGAAAGTTTATTTTCAGTGCCTTGTCAACTTCTTTTCTATCCCTAATTGACTTCTCATTCAATTCTTAATTTCTTTATGTCATCATGTCACCTGATTGTACCTTAAGGCCAACCAGTAAAAGTTTCTCCCAATATCTATTTGCTCTGCCTAAAGCTTTATAATTTAAGCATTTTTGCCGCTGAAAAGTAATTTTCTGTATCTCATTGATGTAAGGTCCTCCACCTCAAATTAGATTAAAAATTATGTCAGTTTCTGTGTTAAGATGTTATTTGTGATATCTACTGAGACACATTTGCAGTTTATCACAGAAAACACTTTTCACCAGGGGTTATTATTTAGGGTTCACAGACCTCTTATAAAATTCAGAATGTTCATAAACTTGGGTGGTGGGAACAAATTACATCTCTCTTTTCTCTGCAATGTCACTGAAATTCAGCATTTTCTTCTATTATAAAAGTTGACAACAGTCTAACACATTATTAGGACTGTGATTGCCTCAGTGACAGAAAAATGGATATTGTTCTAATTCATTATAGCTGTTGCAGGTAAATGGCACTGATATTCATCACTTCTTAAAAATTCTGATAGTAGATTCACTGTTATATGTTTTAAGCAAGTTAACTGCTATGTGTATATATATTACTATATCACAATTTTTAATATTTTGATACTTACGTCAATGGTTTTCTTCCACTGCCATTCCATGTATTTTATTTTATGCACTTAAAATATTATTCTTGCTCTCTTTCTCACACACACACTGGGACAAATGAGCTCTCGCGAGGCAAGTCTGACACTTTGGCACAATGACTCCTCTCTGGTCCCCAGGAAAACTTCCTGCTGTCGCGCACGGGAGCCTCTGTGTCCTGGAGCCTCCTCCCACCCTGCCTGGCCTCCGGGCTGCACACCCGGGCCTGCTACTCCGAGGCGGCTTAGCAAACACCTCCGAGAGAAAGTCTCCCCAGCGCCAACCCCAGGCCGCTTTCCCGAAGCTTTCAGGCAGCCTGGGGTGATGGGGGAGCGACCTCAGGGTCAGCCGAAGGTCAACTGCTTGGCCGCAGGCGGCCGGCGCCTCGCCGTGGGTGGGTCGTGGCTGTTTCCCCAACTTTGATCTTGGATTGGTCCAGCTTGGCTTCTCCAGGACGACCACCCAACGGGCGCGTTCTTGGGGGACACGGTGGATCTTCGACAGTTAGAGGGGGTCAGGTACCCCGCCCCAGGTCAGGTCAAAAGTCCTGCCGCGGACGTGTCCTGCCGCGGGCGTGTCCGGCCGCGGGCGTTTCCGGCCGCGGACGTTTCCGGCCGCGGAGCTTCTCCCGTGCGTCCTGTGCGCGGCGCTACGTAAATGAGGCCCCTCTGCTTCCCTGCAGCTGCGGCCCGGTTCTGGTAGCGGCTGGAGAGGGCGAAGGCTGGATCCTGCCGTTCGCGGGGGCGTGGGCCCCAATGCCACGGTCTCCCAGCACGACAGTGGCTCGGAGGTACTTGAACGTTTCTTTTGTTACTTTCGCCACCCTTCTCTTCCGGGTCCGCTCGCCCTCTGCTCCTGGGAGAGCGTGGGGAGGAGTAGAAGCCAGCTCCAGACGGGGCTCCGTGCAGGGCTAGTCCTGGGGCTCGGAGTTTGGGGCGGGCGTTGGGGGGTGTTGGCATTTTCTTTAAGGAATCACTCCCCAAGCCACCACTTGTTTACGATCAAGGTTGGGTTTTCCAAATTCCTTATCTGAAATGGCATTTAGAAGCCAGCAGTGAAGACGTGAACTCAAACTTTCTCCCAAACGCATGGGCAGCGTCTCCAAGATAGTCCTTTCAGAAGAGCTGAGCTTGTGGTAGGCCATGAATTCCCTTCAGGTGGTTCGGCCGAGCTTTTCTCTTAGGCGTGCCAGTGGAAAGGCTCTCTCAAAAAGGTACCCCGGGTGAGGTCTTCCCCCAGACGCGTTGCGGCGTCCATGGCAGAGCGGGTAGCCACCTCCCTAAGCACATGCCAAAGGTGAAGGCAGCCAACCCGGGGGTAGCCCAGATAATAAAACCCACGGAGTGAGAGGGAACAGAAGGGGTTCCCATGGAAATCCCCCTACTTGCTGGATATCCCATGTGCTGGATATCTTATATTAAGATGTAATAATTAGCAGCAGATGTGTTATGGAATGAATTGGGTTCCGCTGCTCCCTGCTTATAAAATCAGTACTCACAGGTGTTGATAGAAAACCAAGATGTCTTTAATCAGAATACCAGCAATCTGGGGAGGTGGTGGACTCAACGTCCCCCAAAAACCGCCTCTGCAGATTCTGCTCAGCCATGAAATCTTTTAAAGGGAAACAGGGAAGTGATCTGTTAATGATTGAGATAGGGAGTCAGAGTAGTCACCATCCCCCACTGTGTGCAGGGTTGTCGACTCCCCGTGATCTTCCTCTGGACGTTATCTTGTTCACACAGTTTGGTCACACAGTTAAGGAGATTACTGAAGGGGAAGCTAGGGAAGAGGTCTGGTCATCTGTTAATTATCCTTCATTTCTACTTTGATCTACGGAAAGAACCGACAAGTTAGGCAAGGTATTGTATGATTAAAAGATTGGAAAGATGTGCTTGGGCGGGAGATGAATAGAGCATGGGGGTGTCTGGTTTAAAATGTAGTTACAATATAGGTTTGCTAAAGTGACAAGAAAGGGGGGCTTCCTGCTGAGGGCAGTTTCCTGCAAAGAGCTGCTTACAGATGTACTACAACATCGAGGAGTGTGGGTGGATTGGCTGGGCTTAGAAACCACCACTCTCTACAAGTTCCTTGAAAGAGATTTTTCTTCCTTGGGGAGGTGAAGTGGGTGGGAGGGAGGAATGGCCTTACATCTGGAAGCTGGAAAACTGGCTCTTGGGAGGTGGCGATGGGGGAGAATAGCGGCTACTGTCTGAAACAGGTAAAGCCCGAACACCTGGTCAGCTGAGCTCTGGAAAGCAGGGGAGGGAAATCTTTCCAAGAATTGCCAACACAGTGGCCACACACACACACACACACACACACACACACACACACGATCTGTTTTTCACGGAAGTTCTCACTTATTCTTAAAGCTTCAAAGAATAACTCTGATGTGATCCATCAACGGAGGCACACTTATTTCAGAAAATGACTTTGAAAAATGATCTTTTCGTTCTCTAGACATAACACCCCTTCTCCACCCAGACACATGGAACTCAACATGTTTTCTGGCTTTGTGACGTCTTTAAGATGTGAACAAGGGTTTATATGTCAGTAGACATTTCTTCAGACCTTTTTCTTTTTAGCTTAATTCAAGTGATCATTGCAGTGTGTTCATTCCCAGAATTCTCAAATGACACTGTTTCAACATTTACTCAGCACAGGAAAGTTAATGTGTATTGCTCCCACACAAAGGAGGAACATAGCATAGACCAAACACAGGATGTATCATTGATTGTCAGAGCCTTTTCAAGTCTATTCACCATTAAATAAAGTGTTGCCTATAAAAAAAATATTATTCTTAGAAGGGATCCATGGGATTCACCAGATTGCCAAAGTGGTCCATTGCCCAAGAAAAGGTTAAGAATCTCTGGTTAAATCCAAGTAGCACATCTCTTTGGTGACATAAAATGTCATAGAGAATACAAAGAAGGGACAATGCATGGTAGAGACTTACTTTACTCTCTCCGCATGGAATAGACATTAGATTCACTTAGTGTTCTCCTTTAAAAAAGACTGATACGTGAGTCCCACCTCATAGATTTTGACTGAATTGGTCTGAGAGGCAGCTTGAGATTTTTTTTAATAGTTCTCAGGAAATTCTAAAGGGCAGTAAATGCTGATAAAACTTAATCTAAAGCAAACACTGATGGCCAAATATTGGGCACCAGCAAATGGTTCTGTATTATAGGTGGGGCTTTGGGTATATATTTGGAAGGGTGTGGTTATAGGTCTTAATAAGAGCAGTTTAAGATCATTTTAGCTGTAAACAATAGAAGTACAGTACATAATTTTTGACTTACCTTCAAATGCTCTTAAACATCCAAAGGCTTTGCACGTGGTAAAATAAAATTTTAAGGTAAAGCTTACCCAGATATCTTTGGGGTTAACTTGATCACTGATTTTTCTAAGCAATTTCCAATTAATTTTGTATTAACAGTAAAATATCTCTTTTTTAAAAATTTATTTATTGAAGTATAGTTGATTTACAATGTTGTGTTAATTTTTGTGGTACAGCAAAGTGACTCAGTTATACATATATATATATCCTTTTTCATTTTCTTTTCCATTACAGTTTATCACAGGATATTGAATATATTTCCCTGTGCTATACAGTAGGACCTTCTTGTTTATCCATTCTGTATATAATAGTTTGCATCCACTAATCCAAAACTCCCAATCCATCCTTCCCCCAACCCCTCTCCCCCTTGGCAACCACAAAGGAGGAACATAACATAGACCAAACACAGGATGTATAATTGATTTTCAGAGCCTCTATGTCTGTGACTCTGTTTCGTAGATAAGTTCATTTGTGTCATATGTTAGATTTCACATATAAGTGATATCTTATGGTATTTGTCTTTCTCTTTCTGACTTACTTTACTTAGTGTGATAATCTCTAGGTCTATCCATGTTGCTGCAAATGGCATTTATTTCATTCTTTTTTATGGCTGAGTAGTATTCCATTGTGTATGTATACCACATCTTTTTTATCCGTTCATCTGTTGATGGACATCTAGGTTGTTTCCATGTCTTGGCTATTGTGAATAGTGCTGCTGTGAAGATAGTGGTGCATGTATCTCTTTGAATTATGGTTTTGTCTGAATGTATGCCCAGGAGTGGGATTGCCGGATCATATGGCAACTCTATAAAATATCTCTTTAAAAGATAAAATAACTATGTGACTGTGGCACCCAGGTGAATTTTATTTTAATGGATGTACAGTCAGCTCTTGACAACTTGATTATAATGTATTTAATTTGACAGGCTCCTATAGGGAGAAAGTACCCATAACAGGTATAAATAGATGGATGAATAGATGGACAGATAGATAAACAGAGAGATAAATGTTTGTTTCACAAGCTGGCAGGTTTCTTACAATTGAGGTTTCAATAAAGCTGCAGTGAAGTCTATGGATGAAAACCTTTTAAAAATATTTATTATAATTTGACATTTTAATAAAAACTACAGTGAAAGTCATCTATAGTTGTCTTAATGAACCTTATGAAGAACAAACAGCTTGATGAAAAAAATGAAACTTTAAAAAAAATTTTTTTTGAAGTTGAAAGATTCCCTAGAATGGGAGCAGAGCTTCTCTTTTGAAGGGTGATGGGGCAATATTACATTGGCTATTACAAGATGCATGACACCCTACCCTCTAATGATATACATCTAAGACATACAGAATATGTGTTTCAGTGTTATTAAAAGAATTGTGTAATGTCTTAAATTTTCCTATTTGCCGGCTCTATGACCTTGGGCAAATTAGAATTCAGTTGTAATTTTTATTGATCAGAGGAATATTCCAAGGGTGAATTTTAAAAATATGAAGGGTAAGAATGTTAAAAAGAGTGGGAGGCAATGACAAGGAGAAATGAATATTGAATACGCATGCATGTGTGCAGTGCGACATGCTCTTCCTTAATTTAATTTTAAAATCCATTAAGGCTTGTTGAGAAATGTTTGTCAAGTGCTTTGAACTCTTTGGCGATTGACATTATGTAAATACAAGGGAAGATTTTGATTTAGGAAGGATACCATAAATTCCATACTCAGGATATGACGTTTCACCAAATCATTGTTCAGCTCAGGGTTAAAAATAAGTTAACAAATAAGGATTTTAATATAAATATTTTTTTCTATAAAATTTTTCATTTAAGTAACATAAATCTCATCTCAATTCATAAGAAATAATTTACATAATGAAAAGAAACACCTTTTGAACCTTCACATAAGAGCATTTTGACTCAAGTACCACATGTTCTTATTCATAGGCTTTTTGCTGCAGGTAAAACAACAAAAAAATTAATTTGTATGGGACAGGAAAGCCATAAAGCTCAATTTTGCAGATGAAAATGCTTTGAAAAGATCTGCTTTATTTGGCATTTTCCTATTTCTTAGTTCATTTTGAATTTTACTCTCAGAAGTTCATGCTATTCCTTTGCATTTGTCCTTGGGTTATATGCCCGCATTATATATGCCACTCATGCTATCTGCCACTCTGTTACTCCTTTCTAATGGAAACTGCTCCATTTAAAACCCTTGATGCCTGGAGAGTCATTATTTATATGTCCCCCTACACTCATCTCATCCTGGCCAGAACCAATTGGACTAAGAAGGGACTATTGACCCAAGAGCTGACAAATCCATTTCTTGGTCTGGCTCAACTGTGAAAAATCACATAGCCTATTTTGGAAACTTGAACGAAAAAACATAGAAGGAAGCTGCCCCTTTAATGATAAAAAAAAAATGTAAATGGTTATGAGGGAACAAATGTGGAGTGCTATGAGATGAAATTCAAAAAGGTAAGGAAATACAAATTATGAATTATTAGAGAAGGCCAATTGGTAGTGTGAAATAAAAAGGCAGATATGCAGAATATAGTTGAAAAAGATTACTACTGGAATATCACAGTGAAGCTCTATAGTAACTGCTGAAAATTTTTCTAAAGCTGCATTAATTTGGAACCACACTCTAACTAAAGTCTAGAAATCACTCTGAAAGGCAAATACTGTAAAGCCTCATTATCTTGGATTTTTATAAGATGCCCCTTTATTCATAATCATTCTCATAATAACTCTCTATTTGTAATAACTTGATTCTATCTGTATTATTTGCAATGAAAAGAATGAAAGACAAAAACACTTTTTTTTTTCTTTCCATTTGCAGCCTTTCAGGTAGGACATAGATGTATGGGAAAGACTACCACCAACACGTGCGCACGCGTGCACACGCACACACACAGGATAAAAAGTTATATAATAAGTTTTCATTCACTTACTCCAGACATTTATAGAGGTGGGGAGGCCACAAAGTATAGGAGCAGATGCAGCATGCTTTACTATAGAGTCATTTGACCTCCAAAGTATCTAAAAGGAATATATCCTGCTGGTAACACAATCCATACAAGGAAGAATGTTGTCAAATCTGAGCTGCTGCCCCACTGTGCTCTTTTATATTCTGGGATTAACTAAACAAATTGAGAAAAATTGATAATTAAAATTTAGAAAACACAATTCGAAACATTTAAAACAAATTTTATAAACATAGGTTACCAAATTTCACTTCAGTACCTAAAAAAGTAATTACCAAAAATTTACGGCAAACTATATTCTCAACAGTATAAAAATCATAGAAATATTTATTTAAATAACAAAACAGTAGAAACTTAAATCTCAGGTTGTCATAACTTCTGAACCAAAAACTAGAGCTAAATTTTACTCAGTAGAAATTGCTAATCATCAAATGTTATATCTGAAAATTTTGATATAAATCTGCTATTTACACATTCAAAAATCCTTGGAATTCTATTATATTATCAATATTTAGGTATATATATCTATATATGTCTATAGATATAGATATCTATATCTATATAGATATATATATACCTTGGTAAAAGTTGTATGACTTCAACCAAGTTAACTTTATATAAAATTAATGATTTTTCAAATTATCTTCTTACATTTAATCGTTGCTTATGTTTCATTATAACAATAAAAAGGAGTAAAAGTGGTGTATTACATTTGAGATGTTAAGCTAGGAAAAAACCCTATTACTATGTGAATAAGTGTTTCTTATTTAAAGCAGAAGTAATGATATTTTAATACACCCGTTAGAAGTTAAAAAAGTAAGTGTTGGCTGAAAGTTGTATTTCTATGAAAACTTCAGAAGCACTTGGTCATCAAAGAAAACATCCTTTGCTAATTTGGCTTCATATTTCCTCTTTGGAAAAAAGGGCTACTTTGAAGGGATAAAACAAGAACTGCATTTTTGTTAGCAGATTCATAACGAACAGCAGTCACAGGAGAGAGATATATCAGATCAAAGAAGAAGAATGACTCATTCCGAATATATGAAATGGAATGGAATGGAATAAAGTTGTCCCAAGTTGAGCATTTGCTCACAAACCTTAGTCTTTGCTCTATCGTAAACAGGTCCTATTTTCATCTTAATATGTTGACTCGTTAAATTGCCCTACACAGTTTCTAGAAGTTTTACTTCTATATAAAACAAAACTCAGTTTTCTGTGATCATAGCTACAGTTTAAAGAGAGAATTAACTTTATGACTTAGTAATTCTCCAGATAATTCTATTGATTCCTAACTTTGAAAATTTGGTTGTGCCAAATATTTCCAATTACAAATAGAATTAAACAAAAAGATTTAATTGTAGTAATCCCAGGAGGTTAAAAATAGACAGTGAATTTTCTTACTCTTCACTGCAGTATACTCCTCTCTTCCCATAAATGTGCTGTTTTAAGTCTCTTATTTTCTAGTAATTTGTTATAGCAGTAATAGAAAACTAATACGGCAAATTCCAGAGCCTAGGCCTAAAGAGACTTTGCTACTTCTGCCATCACCCTCTTCAAGCTCTGAGGTACTATAAAAACAAATACAACACTTATTGAAGAGACTGTCTTTCCCCCATTGCTATTCTTGCTTCCTTTGTCATAGATTAATTGACCATAGGTGCGTGGGTTTATTTCTAGGCTCTCTATTCTGTTCCATTGATCTGTGTCTGTTTTTGTGCCAGTACCATGTTGTTTTGATTACTATAGCTTCGGAGTATAGTTTAAAATTAGGGTGCATGTTACCTCCAACTTTGTTCTTCTTTCTCAAGATTTTTTGGGTTATTTGGGGTCTTTTTATGGTTCCATACATATTTTAGGATTATTCTAGTTCTGTGAAAAATGCCATTGGAATTTTGATAGGGATTGCATTAAATCTGTAGATGATTGCTTTGGGTAATGGACCCTTTAACAATAGATTCTTCAAATCCATGAGCACAGTATATATTTCCATTTATTTGTGTCATCTTTAATATCTTTCATCAATGTCTTAGGGTTTTCAGAGTGCAGGTCTTTCACATCCTTGGTTAAAATTTATTCCTAGGTATTTTATTCTTGGTAATGCAGTTGTAAATGGGATTGTTTTCTTCATTTCTCTTTTTGATAGATGTTAATACTGTATAGAAATGCAGCAGATTTCTGTATATTAATTTTTTATCCTGCAACCTTACTGAGTTTTTTAGTTCTAATAATTTTTTTGCTGGAGTCTTGAGGTTTTCTGCATATAGTATCATATAGTATATAATTATTTAATGTATTGTTGAATTCTGTTTCCTGATACTGTGTTGCAGATTTTTGAATCTAAGTTCATCAAGGTTATTTGCCTGCAATATTCTTTTTTTGGTAGTACCTTTGTCTCCTTTTGGAATTAGGGTAATCCTGGCTTCGAAAAATGATTTTGAAAGGGTTCCTTCCTCTTCAATTTTTTGGAATAATTTGAGAAGGATAGGTATTAACTCTTTTTAAATATCTGACAAAATTCCCCTGTGAAGCCATCTGTCCCTGGACTTCTGTTTGTTAGGAGGTTTTTGATTACTGATTTTCTATTTCTTCAAGATTTAGACTTAGAAGATTGTATGTTTCTAGAAATTTATCTGGTTCTTCTAGGCTGTCTAATTTTTGGCATATAATTATTCATAGTATTCTCTTATGATCCCTTGTATTTTTCTGTTATCGATTGTAATTTCTTCTCTTTCAATTCTGATTTTATTTATTTGGGGTCTCTCTCTTTTGATAAGTCTGGCAAAACGTTTATCAATTTTGCCTCTCTTTTCAAAGAACCAGCTCTTAATTTCATTGATCTTTTCTATTGTTTTTATTTTATTTTATTTTTTTAAACATCTTTATTGGAGTGTAATAGCTTTGCAATGGTGTGTTAGTTTCTGCTGTATAACAAAGTGAATCAGCTATACATATACATATATCCCCATTTCTCCTCCCTCTTGTGTCTACCTCCCACCCTCCCTATCCCACCCCTCTAGGTGGACACAAAGCACCAAGCTGATCTCCCTGTGCTATGTGGCTGCTTCCCACTAGCTAGCTATTTTATATTTGGCACTGTATATATGTCCATACCACTCTCTCACTTCGCCTCAGCTTACCCTTCCCCCTCCCCGTGTCCTCAAGTCCATTCTCTACGTCTCCGTCTTTATTCCTGTTCTGCCCCTAGGTTCTTCAGAACCATTTTTTTTTTCAGATTCAACATATATATGCATTACTATATGATATTTGTTTTCCTCTTTCTGACTTACTTCACTCTACATGACACACTCAAGGTCCATCCATGTCACTATAAATGACCCAATTTTGTTCCTATTTATGGCTGAGTAATATTCCATTGTATATATGTACCACATCTTCTTTATCCATTCCTCTGTTGATGGACATTTAGGTTGCTTCCATGTCACGGCTATTGTAAATAGTGCTGCAGTGAACATTGTGGTACGTGACCCTTTTTGAATTATGGTTTTCGCTGGATATATGCCTAGGAGTAGGATTGCTGGGTCACATGGTAGTTCTATCTTTAGTTTTTTAAGGAACCTCCATACTGTTCTCCATAGTGGCTGTATCAATTTACATTCCCACCAACAGTGCAAGAGGGTTCCCTTTTCTCCACACCCTCTCCAGCATTTATTGTTTGTAGATTTTTTGATGATGGCCATCATCAAATGATGGTGTGAGGTGATACCTCATTGTAGTTTTGATTTGCATTTCTCTAATGATTAGTGATGTTGAGCATCCTTTCATGTGTTTGTTAGAAACGTGTATATCTTCTTTGCAGAAATGTCTATTTAGGTCTTCTGCCCATTTTTGGATTGGGTTGTTTGTTTTTTTGATATTGAGCCGCATAAGCTGCTTGTATATTTTGGAGATTAATCCTTTGTCAGTTGCTTCATTGGCAAATATTTTCTCCCATTCTGAGGGTTGTCTTTTCATCTTGTTTATGGTTTCCTTTGCTGTGCAAAAGCCTTTAAGCTTCATTAGATCCCATTTGTTTATTTTTGTTTTTATTTCCATTTCTCTAGGAAGTGGGTCAAAAAGGATCCTGCTGTGATTTATGTCATAGAGTGGTCTGCCTATGTTTTCGTCTAAGAGTTTGATAGTGTCTGACCTTACATTTAGGTCTTTTATCCATCTTGAGTTTATTTTTGTGTATGGTGTTAGAGAGTGTTCTAATTTCATTCTTTTACATGTAGCTGTCCAGTTTTCCCAGCACCACTTATTGAAGAGGCTGTCTTTTCTCCATTGTATAGTTTTGCCTACTTTATCAAAGATAAGATGACCATATGTGCATGGGTTTAATCTCTGGGCTTTCTATCATGTTCCACTGATATATTTCTGTTTTTGTGCCATTACCATACTGTTTTGATGACTGTAGCTTTGTAATATAGTCTGAAGTCAGAGAGCCTGATTCCTCCAGCTCCGTTTTTCGTTCTCAAGATTGCTTTGGCTATTCGGGGTCTTTTGTGTTTCCATACACATTGTGAAGTATTTTTTTCTAGTTCTGTGAAAAATGCCATTGGTAGTTTGATAGGGATTGCATTGGATCTGTCCATTGCTTTGGGTAGTATAGACATTTTCGCAATGTTGATTCTTCCAATCCAAGAACATGGTATATCTCTCTATCTGTTTGTATCATCTTTAATTTCTTTCCTCAGTGTCTTATAGTTTTCTGCATACAGGTCTTTTGTCTCCTTAGGTAGGTTTATTCCTAGGTATTTTATTCTTTTTGTTGCAGTGGTAAATGGGAGTGTTTCCTTAAATTCTCTTTCAGACTTTTTGTCGTTACTGTATAGGAATGCAAGAGATTTCTGTGCATTAATTTTGTATCTTGCTACTTTACCACATTTATTGATTAGCTCTAGTAGTTTTCTGGTAGCATCTTTAGGATTCTCTATGTATAACATGTCATCTGCAAACAGTGACAGCTTTACTTCCTCTTTTCTGACTTGGATTCCTTTTCTTTCTTTTTCTTCTCTGATTGCTGTGGCTAAAACTTCCAAAACTATGTTGAATAACAGTGGTGAGAGTGGGCAACCTTGTCTTGTTCCTGATCTTAGTGGAAATGTTTTCAATTTTTCTCCATTGAGAACGATGTTGGCTGTAGGTTTGTCATATATGGCCTTTATTATGTTGAGGTAAGTTCCCTCTATGCCTACTGTCTGGAGGGTTTTTATCATAAATGGGTGTTGAATTTTGTTGAAAGCCTTTTCTGCATCTGTTGAGATGATCATATAGTTTTCCTGCTTCAGTTTGTTAATATGGTATATCACATTGGTTGATTTGCGTATATTGAAGAATCTTTGCATTCCTGGGATAAACCCCACTTGATCATGGTGTATGATCCTTTTAATGTGCTGTTGGATTCTGTTTGCTAGTATTTTGTTGAGGATTTTTCCGTCTATGTTCATCAGTGATACTGGCCTGTAGTTTTCTTTCTTTGTGACATCTTTGTCTGGTTTTGTTATCAGAGTGATGGTGGCCTCATAGAATGAGTTTGGGAGTGTTCCTCCCTCTGCAATATTTTGGAAGAGTTTGAGAAGGATAGGTGTTAGCTCTTCTGTAAATGTTTGATAGAATTCACCTGTGAAGCCAGCTGTTCCTGGGCTTTTGTTTGTTGGAAGATATTTAATTACAGTCTCAATTTCAGTGCTTGTGATTGATCTGTTTATATTTTCTATTTCTTCCTGGTTCAGTCCCTGAAGGTTGTGCTTTTCTACGAATTTGTCCATTTCTTCCAGGTTGTCCATTTTATTGGCATATATAGTTGCTTGTACTAAACTCTCATGATCCTCTGTATTTCTGCAGTGTCAGTTGTTATTTCTTTTTCATTTCTAATTCTGTTGTTTTGAGTCTTCTCCCTTTTTTTCTTGATAAGTCTGGCTAATGGTTTATCAATTTTGTTTATTTTGTCAAAGAACCAGCTTTTAGTTTTATTGATCTTTGCTATCGTTTCCTTCATTTCTTTTTCATTTATTTCTTATTTGATCTTTATGATGTCTTTCCTTCTGCTCCCTTGGGGTTTTTTGGTTGTTCTTTCTCTAATTGCTTTAGGTGTAAGGTTAGGTTGTTTATTTGAGATGTTTGTTGTTTCTTGTGGTAGGATTGTATTGCTATAAACTTCCCTCTTAGAACTGCTTTTGCTGCATCCTGTAGGTTTTAGATCATCGTGTTTTCATTGTCATTTGTTCCTAGGTATTTTTTGATTTCCTCTTTGATTTCTTTAGTGATCTCTTGGTAATTTAGTAGTGTATTGTTTAGCCTCCATGTGTTTGTATTTTTACAGCTTTTTTCCTGTAATTGATATCTAGTCACATAGCGTTGTGGTCGGAACAGATACTTGATACAATTTCAATTTTCTTAAATTTACCAAGGCTTGATTTGTGACCCGAGATATGATCTATCCAGGTGAATGTTTCATGAGCACTTGAGAAGAAAGTGTATTCTGTTGCTTTTGGATGGAATATCCTATAAATATCAGTTAAGTCCATCTTGTTTAATGTATCATTTAAAGCTTGTGTTTCCTTATTTATTTTCATTTTGGATGATCTATCTATTGGTGAAAGTGGGTTGTCAAAGACCCCTACTATGATTGTGTTACTGTCAATTTCCCTTTTTATGGCTGTTAGCATTTGCCTTATGTATTGAGGTGCTCCTATGTTGGGTGCATAAATATTTACAGTTGTTATATCTTCTACTTGGATTCATCCCTTGATCATTATGTAGTGTCCTTCTTTGTCTCTTGTAATAGTCTTTATTTTTAAATCTATTTTGTCTGATATGAGAATTGTTACTCCAGCTTTCTTTTGATTTCCATTTGCATGGAATATCTTTTAATATCCCCTCACTTTCAGTGTGTATGCGTCCCTAGGTCTGATGTGGGTCTCTCGTAGACAGCATATAGAAGGGTCTTGTTTTTGTACCCATTCAGCCAGTCTATGTCTTTTAGTTGGGGCATTTAGTCCATTTACATGTAAGGTAGTTATCGATATGTATGTTTCTACTACCATTTTCTTAATTGTTTTGGGTTTGTTATTTTAGGTCTTTTCCTTCTCTTGTGTTTCCTGCCTAGGGAAGTTCCTTTAGCATTTGTTGTAAAGCTGGTTTTTGGTGCTGTATTCTCTTAGCTTTTGCTTGTCTGTAAAGGTTTTAATTTCTCCATCAAATCTGAATGAGATCCTTGCTGGGTAGAGTAATCTTGATTGTAGGTTTTTCCCTTTCATCACTTTAAATATGTCCTGCCACTCCCTTCTGGCTTGCAGAGTTTCTGTTGAAAGATCAGTTGTTAACCTTATGGGGATTCCCTTGTATGTTATTTGTTGTTTTTCCCTTGCTGCTTTTACTGTGTTTTCTTTGTATTTAATTTTTGATAGTTTGATTAATATGTATCTTGGCGTGTTTCTCCTTTGATTTATCCTGTATGGGACTCTGTGCACTTCCTGGACTTGATTGACTATTTCCTTTCCCATATTAGGGAAGTTTTCAACTGTAATCTCTTCAAATATTTTCTTAGTCCCTTTCTTTTTCTCTTCTTCTTCTGGGACCCCTATAATTCGAATGTTCGTGCATTTAATATTGTCCCAGAGGTCTCTGAGACTCTCCTCCATTCTTTTCATTCTTTTTTCTTTATTCTTCTCTGTGGTAGTTTTTTCCACTATTTTATCTTCCAGGTCACTTATCCGTTCTTCTGCCTCAGTTATTCTGCTATTGATTCCTTCTAGAGAATTTTTAATTTCATTTATTGTGTTCATCATTGCTTGTTTGGTCTTTAGGTCTTCTAGGTCCTTGTTAAACGTGCCTTGTATTTTCTCCATTCTATTTCCAGGATTTTGGATCATCTTTACTATCATTACTCTGAATTCTTTGTCAGGTAGCCTGCCTATTTCCTCTTCATATGTTTGGTCTGGTGGTGTTTTACTTTGCTCCCTCATCTGCTGTGTGTTTCTCTGTCTTCTCATTTTGCTTAACTTATTGTGTTTGGGGTCTCCTTTTTGCAGGCTGCAGGTTCATAGTTCCCGTTGTTTTTGATGTCTGCCTCCAGTGGCTAAGGTTGTTTCAGTGGGTTGTGTAGGCTTCCTGGTGGAGGGGACTGGTGCCTGTGTTCTGGTGGATGAGGCTGGATCTTGTCTTTCTGGTGGGCGGTACCACATCCGGTGCTGTGTTTTGGGGTGTCTGTGAACTTATCATGAGTTTAAGTAGCGTCTCTGCTAATGGGTAGCTTTGTGTTCCTGTCTTGCTAGTTGTTTGGCATAGGGTGTCTAGCACTGTAGCTTGCTGGTCATTGAATGGAGCTGGGTCTTAGCAATGAAATAGAGATCTCTGGGAGAGCTTTTGCTGTTTGATATTACATGGAGCCTGTAGGTCTCTGGTAGGCTTATGTCCTGAACTCGGCTCTCCTCACTCAGAGGCACAGGCCTGACACCCGTGAAGAGCACCAAGACCCTCTCAGCCACATGACTCACAAGAAAAGGGAGAAAAAAAATGAAAAAAAGAATGAAAGAAAAAAATAAAAATAAAGTTATTAAAATAAAAAATAGAAACATATTATTTAAAATAAAAAAAATTTAAAAGTTATATGAAATAGAAAAGAAAATAAATAAAAAAATGAAAGAAAGAAAGAAGAGAGCAACCAAACCAGAAAACAAATCCACCAATGATAACAAGCACTAAAAACTATAGAAAAAAAAAAAAAGGATACACAGAACCCTAGGACAAATGGCAAAAGCAAAGGTATACAGACAAAATCACACAAAAAGCATACACATACACACTCACAAAAAGAGAAAAAGGAAAAAATATATATATGTATTTAAAAAAAGAGGAAGAGAGCAATCAAATCAATAAACAAATCTACAATTGAAATTAAGCTCTAAATACTACTAAGATAAACATAAAACCAGAAACAAATTAGATGCAGAAAGCAAGCCCCAATTCTACAGTTGCTCCCAAAGTCCACTGCCTCAATTTTGAAATCATTCTTTGTCTATTCAGGTATTCCAGAGATGCATTGTATATCAAGTTGATTGTGGAGATTTAATCCACTGCTCCTGAGGCTGCTGGGAGAGATTTCCCTTTCTCTTCTTTGTTCTCACAGCCCCTGGGGTTTAGCTTTGGATTTGGCCCCGCAGAGCCATACAGATTATATTTTTAACTTTTTTACAATTTGATAGAGGATTCGGCATTGACTATGTAGCATCATGATAAACATATCATAAAACAATCATGAAATAAATTGCAAAACACATATGGCAGATTTCAGTTTCTAAGAACATAGTTAGCAACATAACTGGAGAAACTGCTAGGTGAAATATAAAACTCTCCTTATAAATGCACGAATAAATTATTGAGAATGAAAGTGAAACACTTAGAGGCCAGGATTAATGAGAAAGTAGGCATATAGGTTGGTAAATGAGCACTGAAACTGGAGTTTTTTCTGGGATTTCTCCCATCCCTTGTTGAATACAACTTGAATTTTAATCAGGCATACACATGTGGGAATGAAAAGACAAATCCTATGACCTTCACTAGGTCAAAAAGCCTTGAGTAACGCTCACATGCTAAAATGCTACAATGACATAGAGGGAGAAAGTGTGTGTATGTGTGTGCACACGCATGCACATGAGAGAAAAAGAGATGAGGGAGAGACAGAGAGACAGAGGGAGAGACAGTCTTGATAAAGGAAGATGAACACTTGCTTATATTGGTCTTGGCCCTGAGTAGAGAAGTGGAGAAGAAAACTAAATCTTCATGTAACCTCAATCCTCACTTGAACATGGGGTTTCAATTCACACTATTTGTTTGGCCAGAAAGAAAAAATCCTGAATTAAATGTCTGAAGTATTATAAAATGCCGAGACACTTGGCAATACACAAACCACATCCTCTCTGGGGGACTGCCACAACAAACTGCCACAAAGTTTCAAATAACAAAAATTAAAAATCAAAACTTAAAAACTATATCAGAAAACATTATTCATGAATGACACTTAGCAAAAATAATGAAAATAAGTATTAGTTCATAGTTACTTTATATTGTAAAGTTATAAGGAATAGAACATGAAATATGGATGTTAAATATGCTTAAAGACATAAAGATTACTAATATTGTGAAAGCTGACTAAAGTACTTTCACAAAGTTTGAAATAGATTTGGAAGGAGAACAAAAATAATTCTTTGAATGAAAAAATTAACCATTTAGTTTAGAAAGACAGTGGAGGGCTTGCAGAGCAGATTAAACACAAATGATGAGAAAATTGTTAAAAAGAAATAGCGTAGCACAGGGAGATTAGCTTGGTGCTTTGTGACCACCTAGAGGGGTGAGGTAGGGAGGGTGGGAGGGAGGGAGACGCAAGAGGGAAGAGATATGGGAACATATGTATATGTATAACTAATTCACTTTGTTATAAAGCAGAAACTAACACCATTGTAAGGCAATTATACTCCAATAAAGATGTTTAAAAAATAAAAGAAAAGAAAAAGAAATATAGTCTGAAGAAATTATTAAATTAGCACAATGAGACAAAAAGAAGAAAAAAATATGAATGGTAGTTTAGGAAACATAGAGAAGAGTGGTAAATTATGACATATTTAATCAAGAGTGCCAAGGAAACATCAAGAGAGGATGGCAGAGAATTTCCCAAAATGTATCAATAACACCAATCTAAAGAGCCAGAAAACCACAGTTCACAAGAAGAGTAAAATTAAATAAATCTGTATCACAGTAAAAGTACAAAATACAAAACTGGTAACATCTTAAAAATAGCCAGAGAGAATACAGATAACCTACAAAAACTGACAAGTACACTGACTTCTCAAGAGCAGTAATTGAAGTGAGAAGGCCATGAAATAATATCTTTATCGAGATGAAAGACAATAACCTTGTCAAGTTAGAGTTGTAGAGGCATTGAAACTATTTTTCACAAATCAGGGTAAATAAAGATATTTTCATGTAACAAAAACTGAAATTTTTTTAAATGTATTTATTTATTTATTTTTGGCTGTGTTGGGTCTTCGTTTCTGTGCGAGGGCTTTCTCTAGTTGTGGCGAGCGGGGGCCACTCTTCATCACGGCGCGAGGGCCTCTCACTATCACGGCCTCTCTTGTTGCGGAGCACAGGCTCCAGACGCTCAGGCTCAGTAGTTGTGGCTCACGGGCCCAGTTGCTCCGCGGCATGTGGGATCTTCCCAGACCGGGGCTCGAACCCGTGTCCCCTGCATTGGCAGGCAGATTCTCAACCACTGCGCCACCAGGGAAGCCCAAAACTAAAACTTTTAAGGGACATTCTTCAGGAGGAAGAAAAATAATCTTAGAAGAGTTTTTAAATAAATACAAAAGAATAATAAGCAAAACCACCATACAAGTGCATAAATCTTTAAAAAAAATGATAAGGTAATATTATTGATGTCTACTTTTAAGGTTTAAAAAAAGTAAACATTGGGCAGGAACTTATAATTTGGGATTGGGTTTATTGGAATAAAATTATTCTAATATATTTTGTCAGGAAAAGTTTAAAGATATTGATTAATTTTAGACATTGTTAAGCATATGAAAATGCCTATGATCAGCACTCAAAGAGTAGTAATAGTATACACTTAAACAACATATAGTTTAGGGATACACACTATAAAGTTTTATCACACTGTGATAAAATTATAAAGAAAGGAAAAGGAATAAGTTACACAAAATTCCAGACAGTGATTACTCTGATGGGATGAATGGAGATCACATTAGACCCAGGTACAAAAGGGTCTTTAAAATACTGGCAATATTATGTTTCTTAGCTGAGTATTGGTTACATGTGTATTTATTTTATTATTGTTTCTAAAGCAAAAATCACACATACATGTGACATATATTCAATATAATCTGTGATAGATACCATATAAAATATATATAAAATTTACCACTGTGTGTGAAGAAATACTTTGCAGACTGAGAGATGCATAAATTGCTCTATATTTACTTGCAATTACATGTAAATAAGATGGTGTCCATTTCCAATCACTTCATGCCTTTCTAAAAATTAATTATATTCATTAAAGTCAAATTTATTAAAATGGAGAACTGGCTGCCAGAAGTACAATCAAGATATAAATTAGTTCCATATCCTTAAAAAGTTTCCTCTTGTCCCTTTGCTGTTGATCTACATCTGGAACCTTATCTCTTACAACCACTGATCTGCTTTCTGTCACTGTAATTTTGTCTTTTATAGAATTTTATATGAATGAATTCATATAGTATCTTGCCTTTTATATTTGACTTATTTGATGGAGCATAATGTCCTTGACATCCATCCATGCTTTTATGTATATTAATATTTTCTTTCTTTTGACTGATGAACAATATTCTTTAATATGAATATAGCACAGTGGATAAACATATCCACTTAGCAGTTGATGGATTTTTGGGTTGTTTCCATTTAGGAGGATAACTATACTGCTGCTATAAATATTGTGTATAAATTTTTGTGTGGACTTATGCTTTAAATATCTTGGGGCAATAATAAGAATGTGATTTCTGGGTCATTTAGTGTATATATGTAGAGTATATGTTTAATGGTTTAAGATACTGTGATTTTTTCAAAGTGACTATACCATTTTGCATATTGATCAGCAATGTATGAGAGCTCCAGTTGTTCTCCATTGTTGTCAACACTTGATATGATTAGTCGTTTTAATTTTAGTGATTCTAACGTGGTGCAATGGTACCTCATTGTGATTTTAACATCTCCCTAATGGCTATCAGTGTTGAACATATTCTCTTATGCTTTTCTGATTTTTGAATATCTTCTTTTATGAAATATGTATTTAAATATTTTCTCATATCTTATCCCTGAGGACAAAATGTTCTGTATATATTCTGATTTCATTTCTTCTTTGACCATTGGTTAGCTAGGAGTGTGTTGTTTAATTTCAGCATATTTGTGAATCTGCCAAATTTCTTTCTTTTATTGGCTTCTAATTTCATTCCATTGTGGTCAGAGAATATATTTTGTATAGTTTAATTCATTTAAAATGCTTATATTATTGCCTAGCATATGATCTATCTTGGAGAATGTTCCATGTGTGCTTGAGAAGAACATATATTCTGCTACTGTTGGGTGGAAAGTTCTGTAGATGTCTATTAGGTCTAGTTGATGTATAGTCTTGTTCAAATCTTCTGTTTCCTTGTTGATATCCTGCCTAGTTGTCCTATTCATTATTGAAAGATAGGTGCTAAAGTCTCCTACTAATATTGTTAAGTTGTTTATTTCTATCTGCCTTTCTTTCAGTTTTTTCTTCATGCATTTTGGTGCTTTCTTATTAGGTACAGGTATATTTATAATTGTTTTATATTACTTATGAATTGGCCCTCTTATCATTATAAAATGTCCCACTTTATCTCTAGTAATAACCTTTAAAGGCTATTTTTTTCTGATATTAAAATAGCCAAACCAGATTTCTTATGGTTGCTTTTTCTTTGATATATATTTTTCATCCTTTTACTTTCAATGCGTTTGTGGCTGTTTCTTCTATTAATGAGGATAATGATACCTGAATTGCCCTAAGTCATAAGCTTCTAAAAGATTAACAGTTATGAGTTATTTGTGTCAAGTAGGAAAATCACAAAACCAAGCAAAGGCAGATTGTTAAGTAAGCTATGCATTCCAACAAATGCTTTCAACTTGTTACACAATATTTCAATGCTATGATACTGAGGAAGTGAGCAGTTTTCAAGAAAGAGCAATGTGTGAGTATGCAAGTTTAGAAAACTGTAGCATTCATTCTCTCCATAACTGTTTTATTGACCTGGATTCCATTAACAACTATAAGTGAGTCAGAAATATAAAGATTATACAGAAATAAACTAGGTATTTATATACTCTGTGTGCTTGTATTACAAATTTGTGCTTGAGAAGTATCTGTACTGCAAAATATATCTACTGCAATTAAAAACTCTATTAAATGGCACAACCCAATTCAAATATTTTATTCAGTTAAAATAGCTTTAGTAATAGACAAATGTGTGTCTCTTGCAAAACAATAATAACAAACAGAAGTCATGTCTTCAATTCAGTTTTTGTCTATTCCAAAGTCCCATTCCCATACTCTTTTTTTTTAATCAGCTTCTGAACCAGTTGGAGTGAAACAGGCAACATGAATAACATTAGTTCTTGCTCCATTCTCTACAGAGCATCCAAAATCCTTCCAGATTCTCTATAAAGAACAGGATGATTGGATGAATGTGCCCCAGAGACAAGTTCCATAAAATAATATACTAACATAGTTATGTACCCAGCTCAAAGTATGCCCTGAAGTCGTGAAACTGAACATATATCAAGTTATTTAAATAGCCTTCTTTTAAACAATGGGACAATCTGGATAAAATGTAACCATGCATTTGTCCCTGGTGAGAGCTGATTGATGAAGAAAAAATGTATATGCCTAGAGAGCTAAAGCAGCTGAGTGCCACTAATTTCATGATTCCAATCACTGTAGAATCTGAAAATATATTTGTGTAAGTGTAGTCTCCATGGATATTTTTATGTGTCCTAGATTAAAAATGAACAGTGGGGCTTCCCTGGTGGTGCAGTGGATAAGAATCTGCCTGTCAGTGCAGGGGACATAGGTTCAATACCTGGTCCAGGAAGATCCCACATGCTGCGGAGCAACTAAGCCCATGCACCACAACTACTGAGCCTGCACTCTAGAGCCTGCAAGCCACAACTACTGAAGCCTGCGTGCCACAACTACTGAAGTCCGCGAGCTTAGAGCCCGTGCTCCACAACAAGAGAAGCCACTGCAATAAGAAGCCCGTGCACCACAACAAGGAGTAGCCCCCACTCACTGCAACTAGAGAAAGCCCGCACACAGCAATGAAGACCCAACGCAGCCAAAAATAAATAAAAGTTAAATAAATTAGAAAAAAAATGGCTGATTCCTGCAGATGTGAATAAAAATTAACAAATATATTTGCCTTCCCTGCACACAGTCCTTCTGCCAAAAGTACCATCCATGGACTTACCTAATGCCATATCCACCATTATAATATTCTAAATAGCATTGCTTGTGATCAAGGAACTCATTTATCAGCAAAAGAAGTGTGGTAATTGTCCATGCTCATGGAATTCACTGATATTACCATGTTCGCCACCATCTTGAAGCAACTATCAGTAAAATGGTGGAACAGCCTTTTGAAGACACAGTTACAGTACCAGCAAGGTGGCAATATTGCAGGGCTGAGGCAAAGTTCTCCAGAATGGTGTATATGATTTGAATTGGTGTCCAATATATGGTGCTGCTTTTCTTATAGCCAGGAATCACAGATCCAGGAATCAGAGGATGAAAATGGTACCATTCACTACTACTTCTAGTGACCCACTAGCAAATTTTTTGCTTTTTGTTCCTATGACCATATGCCCTGCTGGCATAGAAAGTGTCTATTCCAGTAAGAACAAAATGCTGCCCCTTACATGATGCAAGAAATCCAATGTGATCAATTCACCACCAGGCAGCTGGCTGATGCCTTAGAGCATGGTGCCATATTGAGGACTCAGTTTTGGTCTGTTGCTGGCAGATTAGACACAGCAGTGGCCATAGCCAGGTCAGCCTTGGTGCATGGAAGGCCACGTTGCTGAGCTCATGCTTATCTTCCTGATCCTGCCATCATATATACTTTGTTATTGAGCCCATTGGACAGTGACAGGGGTAACTGGAGAAAGAGGCTAACTGGTATTCATAGAATGAGTCATGCTATCCACTTGATTATTAAAATTCTCCTCTGCTGAGGTCACCTTTTGGTGAGCATTCACATGGGACACAAATATCTACATTTTTCCCACTCAAAGAGGTATATCCACATACCTTTCCCCCAAAGTTACTTGTCACTAATATTCCAGTTGTGTTCTTTTCAAGTCACCCACCATCCAGGCAAACTGTTGGCCACAGCCCACGAGCTGCTATATATTCACACATCTAACCACTTCTCCTTCCAAGCAAAGTAAATAATTAGGTGCACTAATCGAAGTTCTGCCCAACTGGAGGATTTCCCTTCACCGCTGTCCTTCAGGGATATCCCAGAAAAGGGCTGTAATGTTGAAACTGTCCACTTTAAGGTAGTACTTGCATACCATGCAGAGTCATCTGTCAATCAGACTCTAGTCTTCTATCTTCTGCCAACTGATTGTAGGGAACTCCTCATGAAGCCATAGATGCAGGCTGGGAGAGAAAAGGCAGTGTATCAAGAGTGGGAATCATGGGCATTTGGGCCACTTCTTCATGTGACTTATGTGTGCCTTCAGGGCCTACTTGGGCCAATCATGTATATGATCTCAATTCAATGCTGGGGTGCTGCTATGCATGCCCAACTTTATGGCTTGATGGGTCAGATAACACCTAGCTCATGATGGGTAGCTAAGTTAGAATGGTAAATTGTTGAACCTTGGTTAAGCAATCAATTTTTACTAAGGCCCAGTAGCAGGTCAAGAACTTTTTCTCAAAAGGAGAGTCGTTATCCACAGAGTATGGCAGAACTTTGCTCCAAAATCCTGAGAGCCTGTGCCATGATTCACTTATAGGGTCCTGTCAAAGGCTCCTAAGAACATCCCTATCTGTCACTGCCACTTCAAGCACCATTGAATATGTTGGATCATATGGGCCAAGTAGCAGAGCAGCTTGCACAGAAGCATGGACCTGTTGCAGAGTCTTCTCTTGTTCTGAGCCCCACTCAGATCTATCAGCTTTCCACGTCCCTTGGTAAATGGGCCAGAGTAAGATGCGTAAATGGGGAATATCTTGCCTCCAAAATCCAAAGAGGCCTACTTGTCATTGTGCCTCTTTTTTGGTCATAGGAGGGGCCAGATGCAACAATTGTCCTTTGCTGTCTTAGTTTGGGTAACTATAATGGAATACCATAGACTGTGTGGCTTATAAACAACAGAAAGTTATTTCTCACCACTCTGGATGCTGAGAAGTCCAAGATCAAGGTGCTGACAGATTCGGTGTCTGTTGAGAACCCACTTTCTGGTTCATAGTGAGCCATCTTCTCTCTGTATTGTCACACAGTAGAAGGGGCAAGGGAATTCTCTGGGATCTTTTATAAGGGCACTAATCCTATTCATGAGGCTTCCACCCTAATGACCTAATCAGTTTCCAGTGACCTTGCTTCCAAATATTATCACATTGGGGATTAGGTTTCAACATATGAATTTTGAGAGGACAAAACATTCAGTGTATAACATTCACCTTAGAAGGGATGTCTCAACATGTCCCACACCTCACTGCCCTAGATATTTCACTGAGGTAAAAAGACCCTGAAATTTGTTGGATTTGTTTTCCACCTTCTGACATGCAAATATCTTAGCATTAAGTAAATAGGTGTTAATTTTTAATAACTATGTCCAATAAGCATAATGTCATCAATGTAATGAACAAGTGTGATACTGAAGCCGAATCTGGCCTCTGTACCCCTACATCGAATTAAATCTCGGAGACAGAATTTTGGGTGAAGTAGAAAAGAATAGCTTTATTGCTTTGCCAGGCAAAGGGGGCCACAGCGGGCTAATGTCCTCAAAACTATGTGTCCTTACCTGGAGGGGATAGTGAAGAGTTTTATAGTAATGGTTAAAAGAGAGCGTGATTAGCTCATGGATATTCTTGTGATTGGTTGGTGGTGAGGTAAGTAGGGGTCAGCATCATCAACCTTCTGGTTCCCACTGGTCTGGGGTCTACGTGCTTGTGGGCAGCATACAGTTAACTTCTCCCACCTGGTGGGAGTTTCAGTATCTGCAAAACAGCTCAAAGATATTGTTTTGTATATCCCTTGAGGGGGAACCAGGACCCTGCCCCAAGGCTGTACTATTGTTTCTTGACTATTCCTCCCTTGTCTCTGCATCCCCTCCCTTCCCTAATTTGGAGCTGTTTGAACTTGCCCATTGGAACTCAGGGAAGGTCATGGAGGCTGTATGAAGCCTATTTCCTGTAATCAAGAAACAGGGGACACAGAAAGACTTTTGTGCCCAGGAGCCCCACAGGGTCCTGCTTGGTTTCAATATCTTATTGGAGGAAAATGTGATCAATATCTCTGAGAATTAAATTATGGCATAGGGCTAGAGAGTTGCTATATCCCTGAAATAGGCCATAAAGGTATATCACTGGTCTTGCCAGCTGAAAGCAAATTGCTTCTGGTGGACTATATGGACAGGGTTGGATAAAAAGGCATTTGCCAAATTAGTAGTGGCAAACCAGGTGCCAGGGGATGTGTTAATTTGCTCAAGCAATAAAACCACATCTGGTACCGCAGCTGCAATTGGAATCACCACCTGGTAACGCTTACAATAGTCCACTGTCATTCTACAAGATTCATCTGACTTTTGCATAGGACAAATAGGAGAATTGAATGGGGATGTGGTGGGGATTACTACCCCTACATCTTTCAAGTCTTGATGGTGGCACTAATCTCCATAATTCCTCCAGGAATGTGGTATTAGGGTTCACTATTTTGCTAGTTAGAGGCAGTTCTAGTGGCTTTAATTTGGCCTAATCCATCATAATAGCCCTCACACCACAGGTCAGGGTATCAATGTAAGGATTCTGCCAGCTGTTGAGTATATTTATCCCAGTTATGCATCCTGTGGGGGAAATAACCACAGGATGGGTTTGGGAACCCACTGGGCCCACTGTGAGATGCATCAGAGCTAAGATTTCACTGATCACCTGACCTTCATAATTCCCTTCTCTGAATGGTCAACTGCAGTGATGTTTTGGGTCTCCTGAAATTAGTGTCCTTTGAGAGCCAGGGTCTTATAGTCCACAAAAGGTCTGATTATTTTCTTTTCTCCAGTGCATTGGTTCCTTTGGGGAAGGCAGGGAGAAAGCGTAAGAGTGTAAAATTTTGGCAGTGTACTGGGATCCTTCCTCAAGGGGACCTGGCCTCTCCTTCATTCAAGGAGTTCTAGGTATGTAAAATGGCTCAAGACTGGGAATTGACTGAGGATCCATAGCTCTCTGTTTTTATGATCCAGTTTAGACTTTTGTTAACTTCACCTAGAACTTTTCTGCTTATACAACTGAAATGATTTAGTAGGCTTCTGTCTGTTTCAGTGCTACAGTCACCATGACTAGCCAACAGCATAGGTCTGCATAATTCAGACTATTCTGATTGCTGCTTTGTCTCTACTGTCCATTATAGCAACCACACTTACCTTGCTTTTGGTGGCTGACTGCTGCACCCTGGCCCTTGCCACGTGCCATTTACTCGCACTATACTTAGATTCGGCAATTCAGTGACTGTAGTTCCATGAAAAGGTCTTGCCTACATCGAAGAGCAATTACAGAGCTCTTCAAGGATTCTGGAACTCCCCTCAGAAATTTATCTCTCAGCATTTTGATGAAAGGTGTGTCTTCTGAACCCTCCCTGTGTTGGTGAGTAGGTCTTAAGTACCCACTCTAACATTCAAATCTCCCAAAACCTTTGAATTCCTTTCTGTACATTAAAACTAGGCAGATCTGGCTTTTCTAATTCACTCACTGTGCTACAGCATCAAATGCAGAATTTCTGCTTAGTGAGCCCATCTCAATAAATTCTGCCTTAGCAACATTAAATTTGTTCCATCATTATCCCACACATCAACATTCTGTCCATTCTCACACATGTCCCAGAGATCTGTTGGTATAAATTAGAAAACTCAGGTAGTTCTTTTGATGTGTAGCACACATCTTCATGGGTCACAAAGTACACCTCATCTTTAGGGACCTGCTAAAACTTGAGTCTAGTTAAAGGTCTAGAAGCAAGGAGAGCTGGTCTTTGTAGGAGTTCAGGTTTCCTGAGGAGAGATTCCAGCACTCCATTGGAGAAAAAAAACAAATTACGAGTTTGGATGCAGTAGAGATGGTAAGAGGAGCTTTGCCAGCGCTGACTTCCCCCACGGCGGCACTGCATGGGGCTGAATTAGCCGGTGGTGACCTCTCCCACAGGGAAAGGGAGAGTGGTGCGTGAGTGCCTGGTTTCCTCAGCTGTGCAGGATGCTTCTGGAGAAACCAGTTTTTCTCCCACAGCACCCCGAGTATTGGAGTGGGACCTCCATGATGGGGGGGAGGGAGGAGATGGAGAAAGAGGCAGATAATACTAGAGAGCATTAAAAGGATGTGGTTCTGCCTTCTTGCACTGTTAGTGGGAATGTAAATTGATACAGTCACTATGGAGAACAGTATGGAGGTTCCTTAAAAAACTAAAAATAGTACTACCATACGACCCAGCAATCCCACTACTGGGCATATACCCTGAGAAAACCATAATTCAAAAAGAGTCATGTACCACAATGTTCATTGCAGCCCTATTTACAATTGGCCAGGACATGGAAGCAACCTAAATGTCCATCAACAGATGAATGGGTAAAGAAGATATGGCACATATATACAATGGAATATTACTCAACCATAAAAAGAAATGAAATTGAGTTATCTGTAGTGAGGTGGATGGACCTAGAGACTGTTATACAGAGTGAAGTAAGTCAGAAAGAGAAAAACAAATCCTGTATGCTAACACATATACATGAACTCTAAAAAAAAAAAAAAAAGGTTCTGATGAACCTAGAGGCAGGACAGAAATAAAGATGCAGACGTAGAGAATGGACTTGAGGACACGGGAAGGGGGAAGGGTAAGCTGGGAGGAAGTGAGAGAGTGGCATGGACATATATACACTACCAGATGTAAAATAGATAGCTAGTGGGAAGCAGCCGCATAGCACAGGGAGATCAGCTAAGTGCTTTGTGACCACCTAGAGGGGTGGGATAGGGAGAGTGGGAGGGAGACGCGAGGGAGGAGATATGGGGATATATGTATATGTATAGCTGATTCACTTTGTTATAAAGCAGAAACTAACACATCATTGTAAAGCAATTATACTCCAATAAAGATGTTTAAAAAAAAAAAAAAGATGTCGTTCTGGATGACTGCAATCAGAACTACAACAGGAAACCCATGCAAAAGCCCCTGAATAAACCTCACCAGAGAATCCCTGCAAATGGCACCAAGGAAACACGAGTTATTTGTCTAAACTTATCCTTCCTCAGTACTCCAGCCATACTGGCTCTTTGTTCCTGTGATTTTAGGCACAGTTCCAATATGGGGCATTCAAACCTGCTGTTGTTTTTATCTGGAATTTTCTTCTGATATTCACATGACTCATGCCCTTACCTTCTTTTTTTATTTTTATTTTTTTTCAGTTTTTTTAAATTAAAGAATATAATCCATACAATTAAAAAGGTGTAAAAAATACAAATTCATTTTTATTATTAAAAACAATTTTTTATTGGAGTGTAGTTGCTTTCCAATGCTGTGTTAGTTTCTTGCTGTACAGCAAAGTGAATCAGTCATATGTGTGTGTGTGTGTGTGTATATATATATATATATATATATATATATATATATATATCCCCCCTTTTTTTTAGATTTCCTTCCCGTTTAGGTCACCACAGAGCATTGAGTATAGTTCCCTGTGCTATACAGCAGGTTCTCATTAGTTATTTTATACATAGTAATGTATATATGTTCCATGGTGTAATGGTGAGCACTCTGGACTCTGAATCCAGCCCTTACCTTCTTTAGGACTTTGGTCATATTCATAGTGTGGTCTTTCATGACCATTCTATTTAAATTTGGATTCCCTGACACACTTTGTATTTCCTGTTTTCAGTTGTTTTCCTCCATGCCACATATCTCAATCTGATACGTTTTACATTTTATTGTACTTATTTATACATTTATTGTCTTAATCCTCCAATTAGATTATGAATTCCAATATGAGCAAGAACCTTTGTCTTTTACTTAGCGTTTCCTTAGTGCTTAGAAGATTACAGGCCACATAGTAATTTCCCAATGAATATTTATGAGGAAATAAAGTAAGGAAAGAAAAAGGCTGGTAAGAAGCGAGAGAGGGAGTTTTTATTTTCTTCTATGTGCAATTTGATAGCAACTGAAGTTTTTTGGGTAATTGATGCCATAATTAGCTTTGCATTTTTGGAAGGATGCCCTGGGTTCTGGGCAGAGAAGGCCCTGACTACCTTTCCTACCACATCTCTTATGATTCCCATTCTTATTTACTATTCTGCAGCCACTGGACTTCCTTCTGACCTGAAACACTCCAAGATTTTTTCTATCTCAAGTCATTTGCACTAGCTATTCCCTTGGCCTAGAATGCTTTTCCTCTAGACCTTTTCATTACTTGTTCCTTTTCATTATTTCTCAGATTAAATAACTTTCACCATCACAGGAAGAACTTTGCTAATGACCATAGCTAATGTACCCTGCACCACACATTCATTAAATCACTCTCTATAATATACTATGTTTCATTTTCATCATAGGTCTTATCATAAATTTAATTGCTTATTTATTTGATTTTGTGTTGATTTTCTGCCCCTCTTGTGTAAGTGGCATAAAGTTATGGCCTTTGGCTATCTAATTAGTTGTTTTATGCCTACTGCATAGAACAGTGTTTTGCACATGGTTGAAAAGCAGTAAACAATGAGTGAATGAAAGGATGGAAAGAGGCATTATGAGCAAAGGCTTAGATATAAGCAAGGGTTGGCTTTTTGGGGGAGATGATGAACTTATCAGTCAAACTAGAAAAAATATGGTAGAAGAAAAGATTGAAAAGGTAGGTATACTGGCATTGGGCCATTACAACTGGGGTCTTTGATCAAATAACAGTGGTTTATGGATTAGCATATCCTTTAGTTTTTCTGATTTACAGAAGAGCTCCAGTGAAGACTGCTGGCATGCTTGTTTCCTAATTGCTCTTATTTTCTATATCTACAACTTAGCCCTCCAAATTGCTAGGCCTCACATTTTAGAGTACATTTTAAAAAAAGGAAATGTTTGCAAATCTAGATCCTGGTGATCTACCACAGAAATTGTGATTCAGTAGGCCTAGATTTTGTTCTAGGAATCTGAAATTTTGGTTAGCTTTTCAGGGAATTTGATGCAAGTTATACCTGGACTTCACCTTGAGAATACAATTCCAGATTTTTGTTTGTTTTAAAATGTAGTAGAAGGTTGATCTGTACTCAGTGCATTTCAGATGTCTCCACTATGAACAAAGGATTCAGGCCAAAACACCTTGCAGGCTTAACTGGCTTGATAATATTTTTTGCATCATCTTGTACAGGACATATAATTAATATTAAATTTAAAAAGGTTGCGTATTAGTCAGCTTAGACTGGTGTAACAAAATACCACAGACTGGATGGCTTAAACAATAGGTACTTATTGTACACAATTATTGAGGCTCGGAAGTCCAAAATCAGGGTGCCAGCTGATTTGATTCCCCAGTGAGGGTCTCCTCCTGGCTTGCAGATGGGAAGGAGGGAGGGAGGAAGAGAGACAGAGAGAGAGAGAGAACACAAGATCTTATAAGGTACCAATCCCATCACAAGGGTCCTACCATCATGACCTCTACTAAACCTAATTACTTCCCAAAGGCCTCATCTCCAAATAACATCACACTGGGGATTAGGGCAACACATGAATTTGGGGAGGACACAATTAAGTCCATGGCAAGTTGCAACTGTTGGGCAAGCATTTCAACCCCTAAATGTGCCTCAGTTTCCTCATTTGTAAAATGGAGATAGTAATGTCATCACCCAAAATAAAGCACATGATCCTTTGGAATAGAAATTAAATGAGTCAATGACAATGGGAGGAAAGTGCTAGCTAATTAATAGTAGTTTTGAAGAAGTAATTATTCACATATCAAAGAGGTGGAAGGAAAATCTGAATCTGGTTACAAGTTACTTTGAATAATTGTATTTATAATTTTGGAAACAATATTTTCCTTCTATATGCCATTTATTTTACCCTAAAGTAAGTACATGTTATTCTAATAGTCCACAAATAATTTTAAAGGATAAATACTATTTGCAGATACAAATTTGAGAGAGGATGTACATGACCATTCATTAGTGAGTTTGCAAATGTGAGATTCTTTTAGAATTGACATAGCCCTTCTTTTTGAGAATGATCCTATAAATGGAATGCAAGAAAATGAAAAATATTCAGTTGCTCACATGAATAGAAATGATGGTTGAACTAATCTTATGGCAGCTAAAACTAAATTGAACATATGTGCTATGGATACTGTGTGGAAAATTGACTTTTTCCCCCAGCTTTGTTGAGATATAATTAACATATAACATTGTGTAATTTTAAGGTGTACCATGTGATGATTTGATACACATATTTATTACAAATGATTTTCAGAATATGGTTAGTTAACACATCCATCACCTCATATAGTTATAAATTCTTGGTGTGTGGTGAAAACATTTAAGATTTACTCTCTTAGCAACTATCAAGTATATAATACAGTATTGTTAACTATAGTCACCATACTGTACATTAGATCCCCAGAACTTATTCATCTTATAACTGGAAGTTTGTATCCTTTAGCCAACATCTCCCCATTTTCCCTACCCCTCTACCATTATTCTACTCTGTCTCTATATTTTAGATTCCTCATATAAGGAAGGTCATGCAGTATTTGTCTCTCTCTAACTTATCTCACTGAGCATAATGCACTCAGGTACCCTCCATGTTGTCACAAATGGCAGGATTTCCTTCTTTCTTATGGCTGAATATAGTCCATTGTATATATGTATGTACAAAATATATATATGTATATATTTCGTTATCCATTTGCCAGTGATGGACACTTAAGTTCTTTCCATGTCTTGGCTGTTGTGAATAATGCTGCAAGAACATGGGGGTACAAATAGCTCTTTGAGATCTGGATTTAATTTCCTTCAGATGTATACCCAGAAGTGGGATTTCTGTATGATATGGTATCTCTATTTTTAATTCTTTTGAGGAACCTTCATACTTGTTTTTTTCATAATGGTTGTACCAGAAAATTGAGTTTTTATAAAAAGAATGTTCTAGAATGTGGCAGTGCACATTTTTCATACTAAAAAGTCTTTGACATTGTCTCCCTGTAGGTTTATTTTCAAAAGATGAAAGTCAATTTAGACAATTTAGTCAAAGTAGAATTAAATTTGATACTTCTGTCTGATCTTTCATACTGTACAGATATGTATATTTAAAATAGTTTTAAAAGCTCAGTTTTATTGATTTGGACAATAAGTTGGCCACTCACATGTACATAAATTGCTTGTAGTTATCTACTCTTGAGGAGAGGGTGGTAATTTAGAACTATTATCTACATATGTCAATGGATGAATTAAGTGCTCCAGTGCTCCAGTGACTGAGTGGAGTCAAACAATTTCAAAGAATCCATTGTATTTTCCACTTTCTAAATCCTTTTCCCTGGTAATAAAACCATTTTTGGTTACTATGTAGATGCTTATTTAATCAGAAAAAACAAATAATTTGTTTATAATAATAGTTTTATCATAATAAAAGTAATAAAATAATAGTTTAAAAAATAAAAATAATAGTTTTATAATCATACTTTTATCATAAATGGAGAGGAATATTTAAGGGAAGCAGAAGTCTTGTTCAAATACAAATAATGATGCTAGCATTTTTAGCTTCTGATCATTTGATTATACTGGGCATTGGAAGTGACATCTCAGTCACAGTGTGGCATCATCCTATGTCTACATTTATCTACCTGGCATTTCCCTGTATTTAGGTAACCATGCGTGGATGAATGAACTTGGACTTGAAGGTTTAAGCTGTGATCAAAAGGGTATTAGATATGATTGGGTATTTCTCAGCCACATTAATGAGAAGTTAGACAGTCAGATGCTAACACAATCAACAGATTCTGTCTCTGTTCTTTTAACATTCAACATCCATATTTTCTTATACGTATCACATATTAATCATAAAAATAACATTTCAGAGTTTACTGTGTGACAAATGTTCTGAGTTCTTTTATAGATTATCTCCCTTAATCTTCACAAGAACCCAATAAGTGCTGTTATTACCTACTTTTTACAGATTATGAAATTGAGACCTAGAGAGTTGAAGAATTTACCCAAAATTACACAGATAGTAAGTGGTAAAACAGAGTTATGTATCTAAGCAATCTTGTTTACCCTTAACTGAATCTCTGCTCTTAACTGCCAACCTATAACATTATCAAAATCTGTTGGGGTTTTTTTCCCGCTTTAAATAGCTCTTTAAGCTGCCCAAGTTTCACTAATCAATGAGTAGTTCAATGTTTTAAACCCCAAGGAGTGTTTACATTAAATCTTTACTTTAATCCTAATAATTATTCAGTTTCACTGAAAAAGGACTAGCAAAACATAAATGAAGTAGAAGTGGCAGTTTCCCCTTAACCTCACCAGTGCTGGTGAGTTAAATTCTCTGGATTTCATTTTCTCCATCTAAATCCTGAGGTAATGCCTGCTTGTTTATATTGCCACCTTCTTCTTATTAAAATCAGTTAAATATTAATTAATAAATTAAATGTAAATATTAATACCAATAATATTAATATTATTTAAACAATATCATTCGTTTCATTCGATTATTTATTAAATATTAATGATTAAATATCTGGAATTAATATTTCAAGTATGTGTGTGGAACTTTCATAAGTACTACATCTTTTAGTTATTTCACACAACAGACACAAGCTCACATAAAATTGTGAATTATGTATTATTAAACAGTTTTCAAATGAGGAAATTGAGGCACAAAGGTTATAAATCACACAACTAGAAAGAGGCAAAGTGGGGTTCAAAATGAAGTCTCCTGACACGACAAAATACATACTTTCCTACACATTATACTGAGTACAAATTGAAGCTAGCTATTGAAAAACACTATAGGCTGAAAACAATACCTATTATTATGAGATGGGTGGTGATGAGAGAACAGTGTTCTATAGCTCCATTTTGGTTATAGAAAAAAAAAACTTTTGAGGGATATATTAGAGTAGGCTAGATCATGGTAACAGATTAAAATATGAAATGGCTCAATAAATATGTAGTTCATTTCTTGCTTACCTAAGAGTCCAGGGAAGTTTCAGTTTTGTTAGTTCTGCCTTTTCTAAAACTTGATTTCTAGTGTTACCCAGGAGATTGCCATCCAGGTGGCCAGAAAGGAAAAAGAACCTGGAGAAAGCATGCTAACTTCTTAAGAGCCTTGGTCTAGAAGTGACGTAGATCACATCTACTCACATGCCATTGTGGATAACTAGTCTTGTGACCACACAAGACTAGTAGTGGTCATACAACTTGCTGGCTGGGTAACTGCTACCTAGGTACAATTGATACTAAAAAATAAGAAATTAGATTGAGCTGGACAGATAACCATCTAATAACCACAGGAGGTTATTCCTTGATACTGAGTTCAACAACCACCTAAAAATGGATTGCGTTTCAGAGGGTATTTTTTTGTTGTTATGTGAGGACCAGTGTGCCAATATTCATTGAAGTGACCACCCCTGGCTGATATATGTGTGTGTTTGTGTGTGTGTGTGTGTGTGTGTGTGTGTGTGTGTGTGTGTGTGTAGGAGAAGATGTACCTAAGGCAATTACAGATGAGAATAAACACAATAAAATTATATAAGTTCCATTTTTGCCACCTGCCAAAGGCTCTTTAATAGCCACTCACTTCTAATCATTCTCAAATGAAAAATAAATAGAATTGTAAATGTTGCTAGGATAATTTACTGTTCATCATAAATGAGCAATAAATAGAATACTGTTCATATATTTATAATCAAAATCAAATGAGAACAGTTGTTTGTTTGTTTTTTATTGAAGTCTTTAGCTTCCAGGCCATCAGAAGAGAAATAAAACTTTAGCAAGTAAGGACAAAAGGCACTTAGCAGCATCTGTTATCTTTATAAACTGTTGTTTTCTTTGTTAGACCTTCACAAAAGAAGGAAGCTTAGAAATCAACTTTAAACCTCTCTATTCTGATTCCAAAGACTGAAAAAATACTGAAATAAGGCATAAATGTCAGATTTTGTTTGGCAGGTTGAATAAAATAAAGAAATGGTTGTTTGCCTGCTGCTGAAAAAACACTTTTAAGGAGATGTACAGTTATCACTTTAGCTGTAAAATAAATTTGGTTATTTGATCATTTATATAGACCTGAATCACATCTAGAATGGTATGGAATAAAGAATGAACTTTCACCTTATGCTATACTCTCTAAGCTACCTAAATATTATTATATTTTTTTTTACCTCCTCTTCAAGGTCAATGAATTGACAAACATTTTTATCACCTATATAAGTGCTGTATGAACAAGGACGGTGTATTTTTATCAATGTGCAACTTGCGATGGTTTGCTAAATTTACCAAATGTTTTTATAGTAGTTACCATATTGGAGGCCTAAATGTGAAAAGCACACATGAACAATGAAACAGTATAGCTTGCTTTTCCTTTGTCTATATTTCTCGGTCACTTAAATACTTCTAGGTCAGAGGAAATTGAAATCATTATTTTTGTTGCTTATATTACTAAATTATTATGTTGGTTGAATTTTCTTTGCAAAAAATATGAAGGTCTCATGACTTGCTTGAACGCTTAAAGTACATATAGAGAACGTGTTTGATGTGATCATAATTATTACATTTTTAACCTTGAAATTAAAAGATATTTTAATAGACTTTGTCACAGGCAGAAGTTGATTTGGACAACTCCCTTCCCTTAAATATTCAAAATAGATGTTGATTATTACTGGGTCACAAAAGTTTTACAGTTATTTTTGTAATTCTAAAATATCATTAGCTAAGAAGAATGAATGAATTGTAATTGACCCACCTATGTAGCTCCAAAGGTAAAGGCCATTATACTAGATTCTGTCCCTTGAGCTATCTGAATAGACATCTAACATTCACCACTATTTTTAAGTCTTTTCAGCTACAAAGAATCTACAATGTGTACAAGTTAGAATTCAGAAGATACCATAATTCTGACATTTTCATTGTAATACAAATATATAGACAGGAAACAGTTCACTTCAAACAATTTTCTTGAATATATTTATTGGCAGTTGGGTATTAACTTTGAGGAACAAAGATGAATAATACAGAGATGAAAGAGATGAATAAACCTCACTATTATTGTTTGCAAATGAAAAATGTAACCAGTCTCCACAGGAAAATGATTGTATATAAATTGAATTCATACGTAGGGCTAAGAAAACAAGAATTTTCTATTAAGTGCATTTTAGTAGATACAAATCTTATGGATTTTTATGTTAATGTTGGTGCCTTACTAGGTATAAAAATTATTTGTACCTATCATCTATCTTTTAAGCATGCTTCTTTTAGTTACTATAGCTACATTTTTAAAAATAAAACTTTCTGCAAACCAAATGAACAAAGTGACAAGTGAAAATTAAAAAAAATAAAATTAAAAAATATTGTTCTTTAGGGCCCTAACTACTTTCAGTTTGATTCAGAAAATAATTTTACTAAATCATTCTCATTACTCATTATATTTTATTCAGATTTTCTAGTTCTTAAGTCAGTATTCATAGTTTGCACCTTTCTAGGAATGTTCCCATTTCACCTAGTTGGTGAAATTTGGTTGCATGCAGTTATTCATAGTATTCATTCATAATAACTTTTATTTCTATAAAGTCAGAAGTTATGTCCCCTCTTTCATTTATGATTTTAGTCATGACTCTTTATCTTTGTTTCTTGGTCAAATTACAGGTTGTCAGTTTGTTTTTGTCTCTTCAAAGTACGAACATCTGGTTTTGTTTTCTCTATTGTTTCTCTAATGTCTATTTCTTTAATTTCTACTCTAATCCTTATTATTTTCTACCTCTCCTCGTTATGAGTATAGTTTGCTCTTCCTCTTCATGTGTCTGAGGATGGAAGATTACGTTGTTAACTTTTGGCCAACGCAATATATCCCCTCCCTCTTGGACCTCCCTCCCACACCCCTCATCCCACCCCCTAGGTCATCACAGAGCATCGAGCTGAGCTCCCTGTGCTATACAGCAGGTTCCCACTAGCTATCTATTTTACACATGGTAGTGTATTTATGTCAAACCTAATCTCCCAATTCATCCCACCCTTCCCTTCCCCCACCCATGTCTACACATCCATTCTCTCTGTCTGCGTCTCTTTTCCTGCCTTGCAAGTAGGTTCATCTGTACCATTTTTCTAGATTCCACATATATGCATTAATATACGATATTTGTTTTTCTCTTTCTGACTTCACTCTGTATGACAGACTCTAGGTCTGCATCTTTTTTTGGATTATTTAATCTATTCTCATTTAATTTTGTTCTTGGAGTTGAATTTATGTCTACCGTTTAATTTTTGTTTTCTGTATGTCTCAAGTCTTTTTTGTTCCTGTATTCCTCCTTCACTGCTTTTTTTGCATTAAGTGAATATTTTCAAGTTTAAGATTTTGATTCCTTTAAAGAATTTTTCACTATATTTTTAAGGGTTATTTTTTTAGTAGTTGCTTTAGGTTGTGCCATATGCATCTTAAATTCTCAAATCCACTTTAGGATTTATACTGACTTAATTTCAGTGAGATATAGAAAGTCACTCTTATTTAGCTCCATTTTATTTTCCCCCTTTTTATGCTTATTTTTATACAAATTACATCTATATATGTTACAAACCTAAATGTATATTGTGATAATTATTGCTTTTGAAAATTATATGTCTATTAAAGAACATGATAAAAGAAAGGAGAGCAGGTACACATTTATAAGATTTGTTACATTTAACTTATTATTTACCATTTCTGATTCCCTTTATTGATTCCTGTGTAATTAAGTTACCACTTGGTGTCATTTCCTTACTCCATTACATCTTTGCTTTCATTCACTCCTGTGCTGTTATTGTCATATGTATTACATTTCTGTATGCTATAGGCCCAACAATATAATTACATACATATTGTTTTATACATTTTATTTTTTATGTAAGTTAAGAATAGAGAAGAAATGGACATTTATTTTGTCTTTCAAAATTGCCTCTACCAGTGAGATCTTTGTTTTTTGTGTGGTTTTGAATCTCTGTATGGATTTACAACCTTTCAATAGAACTTTTAGTTCTATTTCAGGAAACTTTTAGTATTTCTTGTAATGAGTCTACTAGTAATAGATTTTCTCAGTTTTTGGTCTTCTGGGAAAGTCTTGCTTTCTTCTTTGAAAGATAGTTTTGCTGTCTATAAGATTCTTGGTTCACAGTCTTTCAGAAGTTTGAATATGTCATCTCACTGCTGTTAGGCCTCCTTTTTTTCTGATGAGAAGCTGTTCATATTATAGGGGTTCCCTTGTACATGATTTGTTTTTCTCTTCCTATTTTCAAGACACTCTCTTTCTCTTTGTCTTTTGGCTTTTCTACTATGTTTCTGCATGTGAATCTCTTTGCACTCTATGTGTAGTTCATTGAACTTCTTGAATGTTTAGCTTAATATTTTTTAGCAAATTTGGGAAGTTTTGGGCAATTATTTATTCACATTTTTTTTTGCTCTTTCCTTTCTCCTTTCCTTCTAATAATCTAACTATATGTATGTTGTTGCATTTAAAGGTGCCTCTATTTCTCTGATATTCTGTTCATTTTTCTTCATAATGTTGTCTCTCTTCTTTAGATAATATAATGGCTATCAATCTATCTTTGTTGATTTTTATTTTTTGCAGTTTAATTCTACTATTGAGCCCTTCTAGTTAACTTTACATTTTCATTCTTGTAATTTTCAACTCCATAATTTCCATTTGGTTAATTTGTTATAATATCTATCTTTTAATTGATAGTCTCTCTTTGATAAAACGTTATCAAACCTTTCTTTACTTCTTTAAGCACGGTTTCCTTTAATTATTTGCATATATTTAAATTAGCTACTTTGAAGTCTTTGTTAAATATGACATCTGGCTACTCATGGGCAGTTTCTGTTGCCTCCTTTTTTTACTTATATGAGTCATAATTTCCTGTTTCTTTGCATGTCTCATAACTTATTGAAAACTGGATATAATGTTTTAGATAATATAGTAATTGTGGATACAAATTCCCCTTCAGCCCTATCCAGGGGTTGTTTTTGTTGCTGTTTGATTATTTATCTCATGACATGGTTGGACCATTTCAGTAATGTCTGTTTCCCCCAAAGTGTGAGAGACATCCACATAAACACACTGGGATGCACAGTTGTTTTAGTATGGATCTCTGCCTCTTTCTCTCTGGTATTCTCTGTTCAGTGGTCTGTTTCATTTGGTAGTAATCCAGCCTTTAGGTTCCAGTAATTACCAGTTGTTTGCCCTATTGTTTTCAACAGTGCCTTGGGGCTTAAGTTGTTCAATACTTTTTTCCAATTGAATTTGGACAGGGTTGATCTTGATGTCAGTCTTTGAGGTTTGTTCTGACTCCAGAAAGGCTCCTAACTCCTTCTTTCTCTGGTTCTAACTGGTGAGCTAGAAGCCTGTTCTTTATCTTGTTGCTCTTAATTAGGAGGAGATATTATTGTTATTATTTTTTAATGGTAAGGCAGACTTTATTCAGGGGGACTACTACATTAGAGTGTCATAATAAGAGAAAGAGATTTGGCTTAATTCTGTATACAACAAAGACAAGTGGCGATTTATAACCAGTGAACAGGGTAGGGGTCAGTGGATGGAAAATTACTAGAGGAAACATCAGGGCTAAGGGAAATTTGGGTTAAACCCACTTGACAGGATTTTTGCTGAAGGCAAATCAGGGCAATATCAAGGGTGGGAGATAAGGAATTTGATCATATATCAAGGGTGGAGAATTTTCACTAAACTGACCCAATAGCATTCTTGCTAAAGCTGTACTAAACTGACCAAGGACGGAGGCCAAGGTCAGGGACTGGTCAGAAAGCAGACACAGCGGAGCCTGACTTAAGTTTTGTCAACAACCCCCTCCCACCTCCCCCCCTCCCAGTTGAAGGAAAGAAGATCCATTCTTCTTTAGTTGAATAATGTAAGTCCATTTCTCATTTGGTGGAGGCTATTTGCTGGATGGTGGAAACAGTCAATATTTAATGAGAGAGGATTTCTCTGAAAATAAAAGAAAAACAAATAGTAGTAATTGGAAACCAAGTTTCTGAGTCCAGAGAATAGTCAGTTGAGATTTCTGGATGTTAGGCTCAAGCATGAAAGTCATGATCAAATGCATATTTGTTGTGCAGTTTGAATCTTTTTGGTAATGGCATCAGGTATTCCAGTGAACTTTCTGAGTGGACCACACTGTAGCAGACATGAAGGTCATCCATCAGTAATCTGTTGTGGTGATTTCTTTGAAGTTTTTATCAAGTCATCCAGGTTCAGCTTACAAGGCTTTGGGAAAAGAGCAGCTATTGAGGAGCTATTATTTTTGAGAGTACCCTTAGGCTTGAACTTCCCAATCTTCTGTTTCTGAAAAAGTCAGTTCTTTTGGGGAGAACTTTGTTGTATTTTTTTTTTCTTATGAACTGCTTCTCCACCTAGGCAAAATACCTAAGCCACTACTATGGGCACTGGGTAGGGCAGTAGCCTCTGGTCTTCTCAGCTTGCTTCTCTCAACATAAAACCTCTTTCCTACAAGCATGCCAGGATGAGAGCAATTAGGACCCAGTATTCTCAGCCTGCTACACTTGAGATAGTGCCTCCATTCTATAGGTAGAGGCTGAATAAAGAAGTCCCAAATATTTCAGCCACACTCACCAGGAATTTATTCTCTTCAATTTGGAAGTACAAAGAAAGAGAAATGCTGGCCTCACACCCTTCCCAGAAAGATATAGTAACCCTTGATTGGGAGTTGATGGGAGAGGGGACACCATCTTCTTAACCAAACCCACAGAAAATGGAATTTACTTCAGGATGAGGTGGGTAAAAGGAAGGGAGGCAGCAGGAATATTATTCATTTATTTTTCATTTTATGCCCAATTTTTTTAAAAATTTAAAAAATTAGAATGGTCTTAGATTTCCTGGAAAGTTGTGAGAATAATCCTGACTCAAATGTCTCAGACTCTCACTGTAGTTACTGAGTTTTAATAATTTTTTTAGCTAGATATTTCCTCATTTTTTGTGTTGTTCTCTTAAGACAATTACCAGAGACTTTAAATGACTGGGTTTTTTAATAAAATTTTCAAAAATTTTGCTTTGTTTTGCCTGGGAGTGGGTCTGTGGCACACTTCATGCTACCATCCTGGAAGAAGAATTCAGTATCATCCTGCTTTTGAATTTATATTGATTTATCATGAAGGGAACGGAACTAATATAACATTTTCCCATAAGCTATCCAATTATCTTAGTATTAAACAAAAAAATTTTTGTATTTTATTCAGTCATTTGAAATACCTTATTGCACACTGAATTACCATATCCATTGGGTGTACTTCCAGATTTTCCATTTTAATGCATTATGCTGTCAGTATATTAATAAAAACCTAATATGTTTTAATTATATAGCCTTTATAAGCTGCTTTAATATCAGATATTTTTATACTTTTTTCCTGACTGTTTCAGTAAGTTTGTTCTTTTAAGTGTGTTTATTATAAACTTTTCGAGATCTACCGGGGGAAAAGAACCTAATGGTAATTTTATTAGGATGACTAAAATGTATAAATTTACCTTGGGATGAGTAGAATATTTATAAATTTAAGTCTTCTTTTCCAAAACCATATATTTCCTGTTTTTAAGTCATTTGGGAATCTTTGAAGTGTTTTATATCTTTCTCATACAGGCTCCGTATATTTCTTGTTAAGCTTATGCTCAATTTTAAAAAAATCTTTTTAAAACAATTTACAGTAGTTTTAGATTCACTGAAATAAAATGTTAAGTAGTACAAAAGGTCCTATGTGCCCTATACCCAGTTTCCCCTATTATTAACATCTTACATTAGTATTGTATATTTGTCACAATTAATGAGTAAATACTGATACAGTATTATTAACTAAAGTCCATAGTTTATTCAGGTTTCATTAGCTTTTACCTAATATCATTTTTATGCTCCAGGATCTCATCCAGGATACCACAGTTCATTGGTTCTCCTGAAACTCCTATTAGCTGTGATAGTTTCTTAGGCTTTATTTATTTTTGATGATCTTGAAAGTTTTTAGGAGTACTTATCAAGTATATTGTAAAATATCCCTCAATTGGGATTCGTCTGACGTCTTTCTCATGAATAGACTGGGGTTATGTGTTTGGGGGAGGAAGACCACAGCGATAAGGTCCCACATTCATTACATCTTATCAATAAGACTGACTTATCAAGGATGATGGTAAGATTGATCATTTGGCTGAGGTAGTTTTTGCCAGCTTTTTTCACTGTAAAGTTATTTTTTTCCCTATCCATAATGTACTCTTTGGAAGGAAGTTAATATGTGCATCCCACATTTGAGGAGTGGAGATTTATATTCCACTTACTTGGGGGGTATAATCTACATAAGTTATTTGGAATTCTTCCTCAAAGGAGATTTGTCTCTTCTTTTGTACTAATTTATTTAATCACTTATTTATATCAGTGTAGACTCAGGGATATTTATTTTATAGTTTGGGTTATTTTATCCTTTGAGATATTATCCAATATTACTTTAGTTGCTCAAATTGCTATAGCTTTGGCCTTTGGAAGCTCTTTCAGTTGGCTTCTGCATCCCTTTTACACGTTCCCATCATTATAGTTTTTGCTTGCTTGTTTTGTTTTGATTTAGCACTTCCTTAGTTTCTGGCACTAAAAGAGGCTCCAGGGTCAGCTTGAATATTTATTGCCATAGTCCTGAAATTAGCCATTTATAGCCAATTTTAAAATTTATTTTCTAAATAGGAGATTCTCTTCCTTTATATTTTCTAATTGGTTTTGTTTTTATTCATGAGTAATGTTGATTTTTATACGTTAATTGCTTTACCTGATATAGTTTATTAAATTATCTTGTTGGTTGTAGCAGTTTTTACATGAATTCTTTACTTTTCAAGATACATAGCCATATTATTTACAAATTAGGTTAGATGAACTTTTCCTTTCTAATATGTATAATTTAGGTGTTTTCTCCTGTTTAACTGCATTGACTAATATCTACAACATAATACTAAATAGTAGGAAAGATAAAGGAAATCCTTGTCTTGTTTCTGATAGTAACAGAGAAGCCTTTATTGTTTCACTATTAAGTCAGATGGTGTTTTGTCTGCTTTGGATATTTTCTAACAGATATCTTAATAGACAAGTCTATCACTTCTTCCAAGTCAGTGTTAATATGTCACCTTTGCAGTTAGACTTAACATAAGCACCCTAACTAAAATCACACTCACGTTACCAAACCAAATCCAATAATACATTAAAAGGATCATACACCATAATCACGTGGGGTTTATTCCAGGGATGCAGGATGGTTCAACATCTGCAAATCAATGAATGTGATACATCATATTAAAAAATGAAGGATAAAAATCATTTGATCATTTCAGTAGATGAAGAAAAACATTTGACGAAATCAACATCCATTTATGGTAAAAACTCTCAACAAAGTGTGTTTAGAGGGAATACATCAACATAATAAAGGCTATATAGGAGAAACCCACAGCTAACATCGTACTCTGTGGGAAAAGCTGAAAGCTTTTCCTCTAGGATTGGGAACAAGACAAGGATGCTCACTCTCACCACTTTTATTCAACATAGTATTGGATGTCCTGGGCAGAGCAACTAGGCAAGAAAAATAATAAATAAAAGGCATCCAAACCAAAAAGGAAAAAGTGAAACTGTCACAATTTGCAGATGATATAATACTGTACATAGAAAACCCTGAAGATTCCACCAAAAAATTATTAGAACTAATAAATGAATTCAGTAAAGTTACAGGATATCAAATCAATATATAGAAATCTGTGGTGTTTTACACACTAATAGGAAAGACAAAATAAGAAAACAATCCCATTACAAGTGTATCAAAAAGAATAAAATATCTAGGAATAAATTTAACAAAGGAGGTGAGAGACATGCACACTGAAAACTATAAGACATTGATGAAAGAAATTGAAGATACAAAAAATGGAAAGATATTTCATTTTCATGGGCTGGAAGAATTAATATTGATAAAATGGCCATACTACCCAAGGCAACCTACAGATTCAGTGCAATCCCTATCAAAATTCCAATGGCATGTTTCATAGAACTAGAACAAATAATTCTAAAATTTGTATGGAAACACAAAAGATCCTGAATAGCCAAAACAATCTTGAGAAAGAATAACAAAGCTGGAGGTATCATGCTCCCTGGTTTCAAACTATACTACAAAGCTATGGTCATCAAAAGAGTATGGTGCTGGCACAGAAACAGACACGTAGATCAATGGAACAGAATTGAGAGTCCAGAAATAAACCCAAACATATATGGACAATTAATCTATTTCAAAGGAACAAAGAACATACAATGGAGAAAGAGCAGTCTCTTCAATGAGTGGTGTTGGTAAAACTGGACAGCCACATGCAAATAAATGAAAAGACCATTATCTTACACTATACACAAAATTAACTCAAAGTGGATTAAAAGTTTGAATGTGAGACCTGAAACCATAAAATTCCTAGAAGAAAACATATGCAGTAACATCATTAACATCAGTCTTAGTAATCTTTTTATGGATCTGACTCCAAAGGCAAGGTAAACAAAAGCAAAAATAACAAATGAGACTAAAACTAAAAAGTTTCTCCACAGCAAAGTAAACCATCATCACAACAAGAAGGCAACACACTGAATGGGAGAAGATATTTGCAATCATATATCTGATAAGGGGCTAATATGCAAAATATATAAAGAACTCATACAACTCAAAACAAAAAACCAAACAACCCAGTTAAAAAATATGCAGAGGACCTGAATGGGCATTTTTCCAAAAGAGGACATACAGATGGCTAACAAGAACATTAAAAGATGTTCAAAATCACTAATTATCAGGGAAATACAAATCAAAACCACAATGGAATTTCACCTTACACTTGTCAGAATGGCTATTATAAAAAAGACAACAAATAATTGTTAATGAGGATGTGGAGAAAAGGGAACCCTCGTCCACTGTTGGCAGGACTGTAAATTGGTGCAGCCACTATGGAAAACAGTATGGAGATTCCTCAAAAAATTAAGAATAGAACTACCATAAAACCCAATTATTCCGTTTCATGGTATTGCACCCTGTGATCATCGCATATGCATCCCCATATTCATTACAGCATTATTTATAATAGCCAAGACATGGGAACAACATAAATGTTTATCAACAAATGAATGGATAAAGAAAATGTGGTATATATACAATGGAATACTAAGCCATTAAAAAGAACGAAATTCTGCCATTTGTGACAACATGGATAGACTTTGAGGGTGTTACACTAAGTGAAATAAGTCAGATGGAGAAAGATGAATACTATATGTGGAATCTAAAGAAAAGCAACCAATAAATTAAAACAAAAAGTTATCAACACAGAGAAGAGATTAGTCATTACCAGAGGGGAAAAGCATTGGTGGTGGTGAAATAGGTGAAGGCGGGTCAACTCTGTGGTGATGGATGATAACTAGACTTGTGGTGGTGATCACTCTGTAGTATATACAGATGTTGAACTATAATGCTGTAACTTGGAAATTATATAGGTAAATAAACAAACAAATAAAATTGCACTCATTCCCACCCCACAAATACAGTCAGGCCTTCTAATCTCCCTTGCATAGCTTTATTTGCTTCCACAAAACTTCTCAACTTCCAAAATACTATATACTGCATTTATTAATCTCATTGTGTATTACCTGTTTCCCTGATGAGAATATAATTTCTCTGAGGACAGATAACTTTGTCTCCTTCAATAATCATCCTCACAGCCTAGAATGATGTCTGGCATACAGTAGTTCCTCAAGCAATATTTTATAATCAATGAATATATAAATTCTTCCTCTTGATCCTCAGAGTATTTCATCTTTATCTCTTCTATAGCAATGTACTTTTAAGCTGTTTTATTTGTATACCTTGTATTGTACTAATGTTTTAGTCCCATAAGTGTAGGGACTGTGGATTACTCATATCTTTATTAATTCCTCCAGCCAGAAATGTGTTTCATATGTAGTCAGTATTCAAAAACAATTTAAAAAGTCCAATTATTACATTTGTGTTTGCAGATCCAGATCAATAACAAGATCTGAGTCTGCTTGCAATATCAACTGCTAATCCAAATGGCACTGATTGAAATTTACCATCTATCTTTTTGAACCACCAATCACTATTCATTCTCTTATTCCAGCCTCACAGCCTTTCTATTCCTTGAATATACTACATTTATAGAAACTCAGGGAGTATTTTTTCATGCTGTTTTCATTACATGAAATACTTACTTTTAAAAAAGGTTTTTAAATAGGTTTAGCGTGATTTTATGTTCACAGCAAAACTTAGCAGAAAATAGAGTGTTCTCCTGTATCCCATGCCCCTACACATGCACAGCTTTCCCCACTTTTAACCTCCAGCACTAAAGCGGTACATTTACTATAATCTATGAATGTCCACTGGCACATCATTAACACCCAAAACCCACACCAGGATTCACTCTTGGTGTTGTACATTATATGGGCTTTGACAAAAGTATAATTACATGTATCCATCATTATAGCTTCATACAGAACGGTTTCAGTGCCCTGAAAATCCTGTCTTCTGCCCATTCATCATTCTCTCTTCCCTAACCCCAACAACCACTGATCTTTATACTGTCCCTACTTTCACCTTTTCCAGAATTTCATATAGTTGAATTATAAAGTATATAACCACTTCAGATTGGATTTCTTTACTTAGTAATATGCATTTAAAGTTCCTCCATGTTTTTGAGGGTTTGGAGAAAAAGGAACCCTCCTACACTGTTGGTGGGAATGTAAATTGGTGTAGCCACGGTGGAGAAGTGTGGAGGTTCCTTAAAAAACTAAAAAATAGAGTTACCATATGATCCAGCAATCCCACTCCTGGGCATATATCTGGAGAAAACTCTAATTTGAAGATACATGCACCCCAATGTTCATTGCAACACTGTTTACAATAGCCAAGACATGGAAGCAACAAAGATGTCCACCAACAGATGAATGGATAAAGCAGATGTGGTACATATATACAATGGAATATTACTCAGCCATAAAAAAAGAATGAAATAATGCCATTTGCAGCAACATAGTTGGACCTAAAGATTATCCTATTAAGTGAAGGAAGACAGAGAAAGACAAATATCATATGATATCACTTACACGTGGGATCTAAAAAAAATGATAGAAATGAACTTACTTACAAAACAGAAATAGTCTCCAGGCCTAGAAAACAAACTTATGGTTACCAAAGGGGGAAGGGGGGAGGCATAAATTAACATACATACATATATATAAAATAGATAACAAACGAGGACCTACTGTATTGCACAGGGAATTATATTAAATATCTTGTAATAACCTATAATGGAAAGGATCTGAAAAAGTATATAGAGACACACACACACACACACACACAGACACATATATGTAAAAAAGGTTCCTCCGTGTTTTAAACAGTTTGATAGCTGATTTATTTTTATTGGTGCATAATATTACATTGCCTGGATGCACCACTATTTATTCAGATACCGAAGGACATCTTGGTTGCTTCGATGTCTTAGAAATTATAAATAAAGTTGCAATAAACATCTATGTGCAAGGCTTTGTGTGGACATGTTTTTAACTTCATTTGGGTAAATACCAAGGAGTATGATTGCTAGATCACATGGTAACAGTACGTTTAGTTTAGTAAGAAATATCATCCCCAGCATTTGGTGTTATCAGTGTCTTAAATTTTTGCCATTCTAGTAAGTCTATAGTGGTATCACATTGTAGTCTTAATTTTCATTTCTCTAATTACATGTGATGGTGAACATCTTTTCACATGCTTATTTGCCACCTCTCTATCTTTGGTGAGCTGTCTGTTCATATCTTTAGCCCATTTAAAAAATTTTTTTATTGGAGTATAGTTGATTTACAATGTTGTGTTAGTTTCAGGTATACAGCAAAGTGATTCAGTTATACATATACATATATCCACTCTTTTTTAGATTCTTTTCCCATATAGGTCATTACAGAGTGTTGAGTAGAGTTCCCTGTGCTATACAGAAGGTCCTTATTAGTTATCTACTTCATATATAGTAGTGTGTATGTCAGTCCCAATCTCCCAGTTTATCCCCCTCCCTCCTTATCCCCTGGTAACCATCAGTTTCTTTTCTACATCCGTGACTCTACTTCTGTTTTGTAAATAAGTTCATTTATACCCTTTTTAAAAATAGATTCCACATATAAGAGATATCATATGATATTTGTCTTTCTGTGTCTGACTTACTTCACTCAGTATGAGAATCTCTAGGTCCATCCATGTTGCTGCAAATGACATTATTTTGTTCTTTTTATGGCTGAATAATATTACATTGTATATATGTACCACATCTTCTTTATCCATTCCTCTGTTGATGGACATTTAGGTTGCTTCCATATCCTGGCTATTGTAAATAGTACTGCAATGAACATTGGGGTGCATGTGTCTTTTTGAATTATGGTTTTCTCCAGGTATATGCCCAGGAGTGGGATTGCTGGATCATATGGTAGTTCTATTTTTAGTTTTTTAAGGATCCTCCATACTGTTCTCCATAGTGGCTGTATCAATTTACAGTCCCACCAACAGTGAAAGAGGGGTCGCTTTTCTCCATACCCTCTCCAGCATTTATTATTTGTAGATTTTTTGATGATGGCCACTCTGACCGGTGTGAGGCGATACCTCATTGTAGTTTTGATTTGCATTTCTGATGTTGAGCATCTTTTCTTTAGCCCATTTTTTAATCAGGTTGTTCATTTTAATCAGGTTGTACAATTTTAAGAGTTCTTTATTTATTTTGGATAATAGCCCTTTATCAGATGTCTTTTGCAATTATTTTCTTCCATTCTGTGGCTTATATTCTATTTCCCTTGACAGTATCTTTCACCAAGCAAAGTATTTAATTTTAATGAAGTTCATTTTTTTAATTCTTTCTTTCATGGATTATGTCTTTGGTGTTGTATCTAAAACTTTATAGCCAATCCCGATGTCATCTAGAATTTCTCTTGTTATCTTCAAGAAGTCTTACACTTTTGAATTTTACATTTAGATCTATGATTAATTATGAGTTGATTTTTATGAAGGGTGTAGGGTCTCAGTCTAGATTCATGTTTTTGCATGTGGATATCCAGTTATTCATGCAACATTTGTTGAAAAGACTGCCTTTCGGGCTTCCCTGGTGGTGCAGTGGTTAAGAATCCTCCTGCCAATGCAGGGGACACAGGTTCGAGCCCTGGTCCAGGAAGATCCCACGTGCCGTGGAGCAACTAAGCCCATATGCCACAACTACTGAGCCTGCACTCTAGAACCCATGAGCCACAACTACTGAAGCCCGTGCGCCTAGAGCCCATGCTCTGCAACAAGAGAAGCCACCTCAATGAGAAGCCCACACACAGCAACGAAGAGTAGCCCCTGCTCACTGCAACTAGAGAAAGACTGCGTACAGCAACGAAGACCCAATGCAGCCAAAAATAAATAAATTAAATAAATAAATTTTTAAAAAAAGAAAAAGACTACCTTTCCTCCATCGTGTTGCCTTTGTTCCTGTTTCAAACATAAGTTGACCATATTTTTGCGGGTCTGTTTCTTGGTACTCTATTCTGTTCCATTGATCTATTTTGTCTATTCTTTCACCAATGCCACTCTGTCTTCATTATTATAACTTTATATTTAAGTATTGAAGCTGGATAGTGTTAGTACTCTCATTTTGTTCTTCAAGATTTTGTTGGCTATTTTGTTTTGTTTTGGTTTTTTTTGTCTTTCCATTTAAATTTTTTTTTTAACTTTTTTTGGGGTTTTATTTATTTATTTATTTATGGCTGCGTTGGGTCTTCGTTTCTGTGTGAGGGCTTTCTCCAGCCGCGGCAAGTGGGGGCCACTCTTCATTGCGGTGCGCGGGCCTCTCATTATCGCGGCCTCTCTTGTTGCGGAGCACAGGCTCCAGACGCGCAGGCTCAGTAATTGTGGCTCACGGGCCCAGTTGCTCCGCGGCATGTGGGATCTTCCCAGACCAGGGCTCGAACCTGTGTCCCCTGCATTGGCAGGCAGATTCTCAACCACTGTGCCACCAGGGAAGCCCGATCCATTTAAATTTTAAAATCAGTTTGTCAATAGCCAAAAAAATGACTTGCTGGGATTTTGATTGGGATTTCATTGGATCTATAGACAAGGTTTTAAAGGAAAGACATCTTGACAATATTGAGTCTTCCTATCCATGAACATTGAATCTCTCTCAATTTAATTAGTTTTTTATTTTGTTCTTCAGAGTTTTGCAGTTCTCATATTGATCTTATACATATTTTGTTGGATTTATACCCAAGTATTTCATTTTGAGGGGTAATAATTTAGTGTGTTTTTGTGTTTTTAATTTGAAATGCCACTTGTTTATTGCTGGTATATAGGAAAGTGATTGACCTCTGTATATCAACCTTATATCTTGAAATCACTGTAATTGTTTTTAGTTCCAGGTGTTTTTTTGTCAATTCTTTCAGATTTTCTACATAGGCAGTCATGTCATCTGTGAACAAAGACAGTTTTGTTTCTTCCCTCCTAATCCATATACCTTTTATTTCCTTCTCTTACTGCACTAGCTACATCTTCTTATATGATGTTGAAAAAGAGTGGTTAATGGGGACATCTTTGCCTTGTTCTTGCTTCAAGTTTCTTACTATTAAGTATGATGTTAGCTTTTGTGTTTGTAGATGTTGGCATATTGAGATGTTAGTTATCATGTTGAGAAAGTTCCCCTTTATTTCTAGTGTATTGAGAGTTTTTTCTAAATAATGTGCATTGCATTGGATTTTGTCATGATTTTTCTACATCTGTTTATGTAATCATGTGCTTTTTCTTCTTTAGCTTGTTAATGTGATAGATTACATTAATTGATTTTTGAATGTTAAGCCAGCCTTACACAACTGTTATAAATCCCACTTGGTCATAACATATAATTATTTTTATACATTGTTGGGCTTGATTTGCTAATATTTTGTTGAGGATTTTTACATCTACATTCGTGAGAGTTATTGCTCTGTAGTTTTCTTTTCTTGTAATGTCTTGTGTGGTTTTGATATTAAGGTAATGCTGGTTTCATGACATGAGTTAGGAAGTAGCCCCTCTTCTTCTATCTTTTGAAAGAGATTGCAGAGAATTAGTAGAATTTCCACCTTAAATATTGGATAGAATTCACCAGTGAACCCATCTGGCTCTGATGTTTTGTTTTGTTTTGGAAGGTTATCACTTATTAATTCAAGTTTTAAATAGATACAGGCCTATTCAGATTGTGTAGTTCTTTTGTGAGGCTTGGCAGATTCTGTCTTTAAAGGAATTGGTCCATTTAACCTAGGTTATCAAATTTGTGGCCATAGCATTGTTGATAGTATTCCTTTATTGTCTTTTAAACGTCCATGCAGTTTTTAGCAAAGTCTCCCCTTTCATTTCTGTGATTATTAATTTCAGTATTCTCTATTTTTTCTTAGTTAGCCTGGCTAGAGTTTAATGAATTTTATTGATCTTTCCAGAGAGTCAATTCTTGGTTTTGTTTATTTTCTCTATTGATTTCCTGTTTTCATTTTCAGTAATTTCTGATCTAAATCTTTTCTTCTGCTTACTTTGAATATAATTTGTTGTTCTTGTTCTAGTTTCCTAAAGTTGCAACTTATCAATAGATTACTGATTTTTAGCTCGTTCTTGTTTTATAATATATACAATCAATTCTATAAATTTCCCTCTAAGCACTGCTTTTACTGCCTCACACAAATTTTGATAAGTTATGTTTTCATTTTTATTAGGTCAAATTTTAAAATTTCTCATGATATTTCTTCTGTGATCCATGTGTTACTTACAATTGTGCTGGTTCATTGCCAAGTATTTTGAGATTTTTCCAGCTGCCTTTCTGTTTTTCATTTCTAGTTTAATTCCTTTTTTTGTCTGAGAGCATACGTTGTATTACTTCTATTCTTTTAAATTTGGTAAGGTGTGTTTCATGACCCAGAATGTGGTCTGTCATGGTGAATGTTCCATGTGAGCTTGAGAAGGATGTGTATTCTACTGTCATTGGGTGGGGTAGTCTATATATGTTGATTATATCTAGATAATTGATATAGATGTTCAGTTAAACTATGTTCTTACTGATTTTCTGCTTGCTGGACCTGTACATTACTGATAGAGAGGTGTTGAAGTTTCCAGTTATAATAGTGACTTCATCTACTTCTCCTTGCAGTTCTAGCAGTTTTTGCCTCATATAGTTTGATGCTCTGTTTTTAGGTACATACACACATCAAAAATTGTTATGTCTTCTTGAAGAATTGACCCTCTGTCGTTAATTAATGTCCTTCTTTATTCCTTATAAGTTCTCTTGCTCTGAAGAAGCTCTGTTTGAAATTAATATAGCTACTCTAACTTTCCTTTGATTAGTGTATCTTAGTATATTTTTCTCCATCCTTTTACTTTTAGCGTATGTGTCTGTGTTTAAAGTGAGTTTCTTGTAAACAGCATATAGTTGAGCCTTGTTTTTTAACCCACTCTGACAATCTCTGTCCTTTAATTGATGCATTAGACCATTGACATTTAAGGTGATTATTGATATAGTTGGATTAATGTCTACCATATATGTTACTGTTTTCTATTTGTTGATCTTTTCTTTGTTCTTGTTTTTGTCTTCCATTCTTTCTGTCTTTTGTGGTTTTAATTAAGTACTTTGAATAATTCCATTTTCTCTCTTTTATCAGTGTATCAATTGTAATTCTTTTTTACAATGCAAAATTTGCCATGTATATTTATAACTATTTCATTTCAACATTCAAATACACTATAGTGCTTAATAGGTAGTGCACGTACCTTATACTAATAAAGTATTCCTTACTCCTCTCTTCCATCCCTTATACCATTGTTGCAATTCATTTAAATTATACATAATTTATAATCAGTAAGCTCATTGTTGGTATTATTATTTTATTTATTTATTTTTTGGCTGCGCAGCATGCAGGATCTTAGTTCCTGGACCAGGGATCGAACCCATGTCCCCTGTAGTGGAAGCATGGAATCCTACCCATTGCACTGCCAGGGAATTCCCACTGTTATTATTTTGAACAAACTGTTATCTCTTAGATTAATTAAGAATAAGAAAAATGAAATACTTTATTTTATCTTCACTTTCCCCAGTGCTCTATCTTTATGTAGATCCAAGTTTCTGACCCATATTATTTTCTTCCTCTCTGAGAAAATTCTTTTCACATTTCTTGTGAGACAAGTGTACTTTATTCGTCTGAGAATATCTTTATCCCGCCTTCACCTTTGAAAGATAATTTTGCAGGGTACAGAATTCTGACTTGTTGGGTTGTTTTTCTTTTTTGTAAACTTTAAATATTCACTCCATTTTCTTCTTGTTTGCATGGTTTCTGAGGAGAAACGGGATGTAATTCTTATCTTTATTCCTCTATAGGTAAGGACTCCCCCACACCACCCCTGGTTTCTTTCAAGAGTTTTTCTTTATTATTGATTTTCTGAAGTTTTGAATATGATGGATATGCCTAGATGCTTTTTTAAGCAGTTATCTTGTTTGGTGTTCTTTGAGCATCCTGGATCTTTGGTTTGGTTTCTGACATTAATTTGGGGAAATTCTCAGCACTATGACTTCAAATATTTCTTTTGTTCCTTTCTCTCTTCTCCTTCTGGTATTCCTATTACCTTTATGTTTTACCTTTCATAGTTTTCCTACAGTTCTTGGATATTCTGTTCCATTTTTTTCAGTCAATTTTCTTTCTGAATTTCAGTTAAGAAGATTCTGTTGACATATTCTCAAGCTCAGAGAGTCTTTCCTCAGCTGTGTCCATAAATATCATAAATCTATCAAAGATATTCTTCATTCCTGTTACAGTGTTAGCATTTCTGTTTGATTCTTTCTTAGAATTTCCATCTCTCTGTTTACCTTACCCAGTTATGCTTGTGTGTTGTCTAATTTTTCCATTAGAGACCTTAGCATATTAATCATAGTTATTTTATTAATAAATTGCTTCTCTGATAATTCCAACTTTCTTGCCATATTTGCCTCTGATCCTGATGCTTGCTCTGCCTCTTAAAACTGTGTTTTTTGCCTTTTAGTATGTAGTTGTTTATAGAAAGCTGGACATAATGTCCTAGGTAAAAGAATGGTCTTTCAGTAATATGCTGGTGAGGTGCAGGGAGAAAGAAAGTGTTCTATAGTCTTATGATTAGCTCTCAGTCTTTTAGTAAGCCTGTGCCCCTGGACTGTGAACTTCAAAAGTACTTCCATCCTCCCATCCCTTTAGGTGGGACAATGGGATGGACAGAAGGAGCTGGCATTGAGTATTTCTCTTTCCCCCATTTCCCCCCTTTTCCCCTATTCCCCATTTGAAAAGCAAGAGGAAGGTGGAGTTGGATATTTCCTTTCCTCCCAGTCATTTAGGCTTTGATAAAACTCCAGTAGGTCGGGCTCTACTAAAATAGTTTCCCTTGAGGGTAGGCCTTGTTAAGAAGAACAGAATGCTTTGGTACATTTCAAAAAGGTTTATTTCTCCTCCTCCTGCCAGAATCATGAGGAAGTTTTTCTCTCATCATAACTGTGAGAACATAGTATAGTTCCTGGCAGTAAAACACAAAAGTGTAGGCACGCTCCCCCCAAGACTGGCACCTCCTGGAGTTTTTAACTCTCAGATTTGTTTACATTGAACCTCCAGCCATTTTCAAACTACAGGTTAAGTTTCCCTACTCTGGTACTGGTTCCTATTTACATTTCTGCTCATGGGTGTCTGCTCGAAAAGTTACGATCTATATATCTGACTGGCTGTTTCTCCATTTTGGGGGGCAGTGATTTGCCCTGTAATCTCAGTTATCTGATAGATCTGAAAAGAGTTGTTGGTTTTCAGTTTTTCAGCTTTTTACTTGTTGTAGTATGGAGTGATGACTTCCAACCTCCCTTCCTGATGGACTGATGGAAACCAGACAAAATATTTTCTTGATCTTCATGTAGCATCCCCACTTCATAAGTCACAATGCTTTGTTTAATATATTGTTTAATATATCTTATAACTATCAACTATGAACGAGTTAATTAGTTTACTTTTTGTGTCTGTCTCTCCAACTAGAAAATGAAGGATATTCCATGGAAACATGAACTTGTATGTCTTCTTGACCACTGTATTCCTTTCATCTAAAACAATGACTAGCATTCTGTAGGCTCTCTTAATTATTTTGTAAATGAATGGATGAATGAGTCTTCAAGGGGTGCCTGAAATACAGGGTAAATCTGTTATTTTGTGTTTGTGTGATTCTTTGATTTGTTTTGGATTTGTTTTGGATTTTTCCACTTGTTTATCTTAGAGATATGTTTCCTTAGATGTAAATGACACTCTAAATATGCTTTTGAAATAGAAGTTCATCAGTATGTGGGCCAGTATCAATAATAAGAGTTGTAAATCTCTCAGTCTATGGCTGTGCATTTAAGCAGAATTATCTATAACAGTCAATGTTGGATGCAATCTCTGTTGGATTCAGTCTCTTAAAAAATAAATTAATGCAAAGCCAACAATGGGAAGCAGTATGGGACAGATTTAAAAGGTAAATACCAATATAAAAGTTATTGTTACATGGCACTGGTGGGTTTTAGGTAACCCCATAGGCCTTCTATGGCTTGCTGAGAGTACATTCATCTCTAACTTTAGGAGTCCTGAATGCTGCACACTGATAGCAATTAGCATTGTGATTCTGGGCACAGTCAGTTGCCAAGTTTCCATTCAGCTACTCTTTAGCAGCCTTTCCAAACACTGACCTTTTCATTATCATTGTAGTTTCCTTGTTTGTTTGTTTTCCCCAATGTTTTTGATTTTTTTTAAACATCTTTATTGGAGTATAATTGCTTTACAATGGTGTGTTAGTTTCTGCTTTATAACAAAGTGAATCAACTATACATATACATATGTTCCCATATCTCTTCCCTCTTGAGTCTCCCTCCCCCCCGCCCTCCCTATCCCACACCTCTAGGTGGTCACAAAGCACAGAGCTGATCTCCCTGTGCTATGCGGTTGCTTCCCACTAGCTATCTATTTTACGTTTGGTGGTGTATATATGTCCATGCCACTCTCTCTCTTTGTCACATCTTACCCTTCCCCCTCCCCATATCCTCAAGTCCATTCTCTAGTAGGTCTGTCTCTTTATTCTCGTCTTGCCACTAGGTTCTTCATGACCTTTTTTTTTTTTTCCCTTAGATTCCATATATATGTGTTAGCATACTCTGTTTGTTTTTCTCTTTCTGACTTACTTCACTCTGTATGAGAGACTCTAACTCCATCCACCTCACTACAAATAACTCCATTTCGTCTCTTTTTATGGCTGAGTAATATTCCATTGTATATATGTGCCACATCTTCTTTATCAATTCATCCAATGATGGACACTTAGGTTGCTTCCATGTCCTGGCTATTGTAAATAGAGCTGCAATGAACATTTTGGTACATGACTCTTTATAGGCAGAACACTCTATGATATAAATCACAGCAAGATCCTTTTTGACCCAGCTCCTAGAGAAATGGAAATAAAAACAAAAATAAACAAATGGGACCTAATGAAACTTAAAAGCTTTTGCACAGCAAAGGAAACCATAAACAAGACCAAAAGACAACCCTCAGAATGGGAGAAAATATTTGCAAGTGAAGCAACTGACAAAGGATTAATCTCCAAGATTTACAAGCAGCTCATGTTTTTGATTCTTAATGCTGTTTATTTATAATGGTTTCTGGACCCTTTGCATGGCATGTATAAAGACATAAGAAAAGAGATAAAAATTGTAATAATTTCATATATTTAAAAACAAAGATGCCAAGAATGCTTTTCATAAAAACTGAATGCCTCATTGTAATGATAAATAATTTTACAAATTGTGAATATTTGAGTAATCAATCTTGAGAAATTGTATCTAAAATTCTAGTGATGATCATCATCTCTCTTAGACTATAAGTATCAAACCCTTCTTTAGAAATTAATTTAATTGGTCTCTGACTCCTTAAGAGGAGTATGTCTTGTGTATTAATTACATGTGTCCTAATCTATAATTAACAGTTAAGAACAAATAAAGGCTTTGCTCATGGATTTTGGTTTTTTTAATTCTGTCAAATTTTATTTGTAATTAAGTTTATTGATTACAGGTATGGCCCAAAATGCTGTCACTCATTAATTCTCTAGTAGTTATCTAAATGTGGCCTGACAAAACTGTTTATGAGGATATCAGTTATGGATTTTCTTCCATTTTGATGATCAATAATGTAACAGTTGATTATATCAGTGAGCCAACCTGACTGAATTGGCCCTACAAGCCCCAGTCCAGCTGTGGTTATTTAAAAAAAAATGTCAAATAGTGTTACAGGATCATATTGATATATTTTCACTGGGTTGCTTGGTTTAACAACAGCCACTTGTTATTAGAGGCTTAAAACAAACAAATATGCATTTCTTACTTATGTTACTTTAGGGTTTAAGGTACCTTTAACTCTGTTGAGGTCTCGAGTTTTGTTGGCATATGTTGGCCTTATTAGACTTTACTGGGTCAGTATGTGCTGAGCTCAGTTAGATTTGGCTACACATGTCTCTGCATTTCTTGCCATTCAGAAATCTACACTAATGTATCCATTATCTTGGACGTACTATTCTAATGATTGAGGGCCATATCTTTTAATGATTGAAAGCAACAAGGCCACAGGCCACAACTGCTTTTAAAGCTTCTGTTCACATGCAGCAAATGTGGCATGGCCATGACCAACCTCAACAGGGCAGAAAACATGGCAAGAACAAGAATGGAAGAAATGATAGTGAATAATAGTTCAATTTACCACAAAAGATTACTTCACCAACATACTCCTCTTTATTCCTAACTTTTATCCCTTAACATGGATAACAAATAACTATTTTTAGAACAGAAGGTTGCCAGTTATGATATTACATTCAGATATCAAGAACAAACACCAGATATTTTTGTTCTTTTCCTAACCATCAAAAGTATCATTGATTAATGTATTTAACCTTTCTTAAACCTATTAGTTTTTAGCCTGTAACCTCTTGAGTAATATGTTTTACACATTTAGTTTTGATTAAAGTTTCTTATTTAAATTTTTTTTTTTACTTAGAAAAGACAATTTTGTATATTTACAGACAATATTAGAACAGTCAGCTGGTGTGACAATTTTGAAAATCTAGTTAAGAATTAATTAGATAAACATGAATGTTAATATATCTAAAACAGTAGTTCATTGATAATTTGTATTACCTCTTTACTATACAAAAATATATTGTTTGAATATTTCACTTGGTTTTGTTTCTAAAATGTGCCCAAGACTGTATGGCTTTCCTCAACTGTCGATTGGATCTGTTGTGACAGAATGTGTATCATAACATGGTGTATACAACTTGGACTAGGAAAATACATATGACTCTATAGTCATTAGTCATCCTTTAACATTTGATGTAACAGTGAATTAGTTTTTCCACTTTTCTCTCTTTCACTATTTCCTTCTTGTTTTAAAAACACAACTGTTAAACATCCAATCACATATAGCACTACACTGGCAGACACAGATACTCACACACAAAGCAGTGAGCATGCACCCAAGCATGTGTGTGTATGTGTGAGAGAGAGAGAGAGGGAGGGAAACTCCTATCCCATGAGACCATTTCTGGTCTTGTCCTTCTCTTACAAGTAGTCTTCCTATCAATTTTCTGGTTGCTTTGGTTCAGCATAGGTATAACAGGACAAACATAAGAAAGAAATATCTGTGCTCGAGTACACATAGAGGAAGCTGGGACAGCTGTAAAAGTGACTAATGTTAATAATCTGGAGCTATTCAACTTTTTCAACCAAAGGAAAAATAATTCTCTTTCTTGCTTCTCTGAAAAGGCATAAGAGCCCATCTGTGTAGGGTTCATACAGTCTGCTTCCTTCTGAGGAGTCCCAGAAATAATGTTTGGTAGAAAGCCCACCAGTCCCATTTACTCTGCATGAAAGAGTACTGAATGCCACCAGACCTGCCATGAGTGACTTTTTGCTCCTCGTTTAATCACAGTAAGAGTCATTTTCACACAGCAAGGGATAGGAAACTTTCAAACTAATAAAAGAATACTTCCAAAGAAATTTGCAAGGACAATTGAAATGACTAGTAGAAATTATCCAGTAAAATAATAGTAAAGCTATAAGCAGAAACCACAGGACTAAGAATATTGTTTGTCAACAGGGTAGGTGGGACTCTTCACTTCAGGCATAGGGACAAACCCTAACACTGAAGACCAAATCTGAATTGGAAATAGCCAATAATAAGTGAATAATATTTAAAGGAACTTAAAATACATTACTAAAGTAAACCGTTAAATTATTTCACTGCTTGTTCTTCCTGTTGACCAATTTAGGACAATATATTTGCATCACAAAATTTTGGTAACAGCTGTTTTTTGTTTTTCTTTTTCTCTTTATTTTTTGCTTTTCTTCCTACATATTTTTATATTGAATGTTTTATGTGAAGTGAGTGAATAATCATACACCAAGAAAGAGTTCATTATTGATATATTTTCAGTTGCCCACTTATAAAATCAGCCACTGAATTATTCAAAAGTCGAAGTATTGGACAGCATAGATCCAACAAGTGTACTTATTTAACCATTCCCAAAACAGATGGAATCTAATTTCCTCAGGAAACTATCCTTTTTTTTCTGTCTCTTTCCTACAACTCAATCCCCTTATTAGTTTTTTACTTAAACTTTTAAGAATTTTTAGATAATTGCATATTCTCACACGGTTGTAAGAATAAAACATAGAGACACCATAAAACACAGACACACTTTACCCAATTCCCCTCAACGATAACATCTTGCAAAACTATAGTACAATATCACAACCAGTATACTGACATAAATACAATTCATCTGTCCTGTTAAGATTTTCTTGTTTTACTTGTACTCTTTAATGTGCATTTATGTTTAGATTTATGTAGTTTTTTCCTATATCTACAACCACAATAAATACAGAACATTTCCATGAACACAAGGATCCTTGATGTTGCCCTTTAATAACCACACACACACATGTACATCCTTTCCTCTACCCTACCTTAACACCTGCTAGTCAGTTCTCCATTTCTTTAACAGTGCATTTTTAAGAATGTTATATGGAGATGTCAGAGAAGATGGCAGAGTACGGAAATCTGAAATTCTGCCCATCCTTAAAAGTAATTAAAAAAACAAAGGAAACAGTCAGAATTAACGTTTCGGAAGTTAACCGAAATCCTGCAGCAACCCAATAGTTTGCAGCAATCCATTTTTAAGAAAAATTGCTGAATATCAGTAAGAATAGGGAGCTTTGGAGAATTTTAACTTACTCTAATCTGATCCTACACTCCCCAGCTCAGAAGTAGCATTGAAAATAACACACATTCACATTACTGGAGGGAGAAAAATGGAACTCACTCTCTAAGATTTGTTATTATTTGATTTGGCTGGTGGCTCACTGGAAGGCCACCTGAAAATACTTGTATTATTTTGCCCAGGTCAGAACTGATGCAGTGCTCAATTGCTATATGGGGAATGTCTGTTGAAACATTTGCAGGCAAATATTTTAATCACCTATGTTTAAGGCAATGGATAACAGCTGAGAAAAACAAGAGGCTAACCAAAAAACTTGGGAGCAAATGTTGGGGGAAAAGATTACATAAGGGCTTTTAAAAGTTCTAACATACTTTTGAGAATCCAGAGGGTAATGTGCAAGACCAGGGCTGTGAACATGCCCAAGAAAGACTTGAGAAGACTCTAAGCTCTCACTTCTGTTTGACCTTGAAGCTCTGTGCAAGCATGAAGTGAACGCTAAGGCAGAATTCTAAACTTCCCAGCTGAGTGTTGAAAGAGTGGCCCAACTTGCACAAAGAGCCTTTGCACAAAACACAGGAGAGATTTTGCTTCCAGGAGTTTAAGGAAATATCTGTTGCTGACTGGAAAACTAATAAAGCCTTCATTGGCCAACCAAGAATACAGATTTACAGAATTAGTTCAAAAAAGTTACAAAACAACAAAAAAGCAACAAAAGCAAGCCCTGGGTAGAAGAGAGAATCTAACCTCCAGAGTTGTTGCATTATAATATTCAAAATGCCTGGTTTTCAACAAAAACTTACAAGGACTGCAAAGAAACAAGAATTCAAGTCATACACAAGAAACAAGCAATCAATAGAAACTATCCCTGAAGAAACCTAGATGTTTGACATATGAGAAATAATTAAAATAATCTATTATAAATATGTTCAAAGAGCTAAAGGAAATCGTGTCTAAAGAACTAAAGAAGAATATGAGACCAATGTGTCACAAAATTGAGAAGATCACTAAAGAGATACAAATTCTGGAGTTGAAAAATGCAAGTGAACTTAAAAGTTCACTAGATAAACAGCAGATATGAGCAGGCAGAAGAAAGTATCAGTAAATTTGAATATGGTCAATGCAGATTATTTACTCTGAAAAATGGGAAAAAATGAAGAAAAATGGATAGAGCACATGAGTAGTGTTGCACCTCAACAAGTATACCAACATATGTAAAATGGGAGTCACAGAAGAATGGGCAGAGATTAAAGGGGCAGAAATAATATTTTTTAAAGTAATGAATGCAAAAACCCAAATTTGATGAAAACCCTTACTTACACATCCAGGGAGCTCAACAAACTTCAACTAAGATAAACTTAAAAAGATCTACAATTAAACACATTATAGTCTGTCAAACATCAAAAACAAAGACAATCTTGAAAGCAGCAAGAGTGTTCTTGGTGTGATATGTGGTTATCACATGTATCCAGGACATTTTGTGTATTATGTTAGGAGACTCTTGATCCTAATTAAACATTCTATTTTAGCAGGAAGGCATCCTGTTTAAGTTTAGAATGTAGGTTATGGTCTGCTTTTGTTGGCTGAGGTATCAATGCCACTTTAGTTTTCCAAGTCTTTGCAATGCTATCCTGGTTTGCATCATTCTTTTGACTCCAATTGAGTTCCCACTAGATCCCTGTTGGTAACATCTGTGGTGGAAGGCACTTCTTTGTGTGGCTGTGTGATATTAGATGAGCTTTCAGGAATGCCAGAATCTTGTGATGATGGGTGTTTCCCCTGGTCTGTGTTTCAGCAATCTGGTTACAATGAGTTTACCCCTCTTTCTGCTTGTGCTGCTGGGGAAGGGAAGCACCTTCCTGGGTCAAATTTTGCTGCAGGATGGAAGTCAGAGGCAGCAGTGTCTGCCAATTAGTGGAAGGTTGGGAGTACCCAGAACTGTCTAACCAACTGCCATGGGGTAGAAGCCTGAGAGGTGCTGGGTTTAGGTGTTTCTCCACCACTGTGTGTAGGATTGGGAACCTTCTGTCCTGGGTTACCTTCTGCTGGTAGTGGAGGGCCAGGAGACACCGGGCCTGCAGGTGGTGCTGGTAGTGGAATAGGTGCCAACCTGCTGCTGCCAGGTGTGGGGCGGGGGATGGGTTGACCAGCCCAGTTTCTGCCGTTGCTGATGCTCTGGCACAATGACCCGCTGCTGCTAGGGTATGTGTATCCCCATTAAGTTCCTGCTGTGCTTTCCCTTTATAAGTTCTTTGGCCAGAGGGAACAGGGTTTTTAGTTGGTTTGTTTGTTTGAAATTTAAAGGCAAAAAGGAGTTAACCCATTTTGTAAGAATTGTAGATCTTTAGAATTCAAAATAATATATGCCAAAGGTCACACATGAGTATTAGAAGAAGGTGTTAAACACAGCAAGTGTCATATTGTGTCAGCAGCCATTTACTATATACTCAGCACTGTGCCAGGCATTATGGGTATGGTAAAGAGGTATAATGTTTATGTACCTTCATATTTATGCATTTTGTTTTAATTCATTTATTTGTATTCTAATTTAAATTTGTAACATAACGTGTTCATTGGCTAGCTTTTATTTTATTTTCTTTACCAAATAATCTGATTTTGTTTATGGGAAATAGACTCAATAAAACAGTGATACAACTGTATATATGTATATATGTATGTATGTATGTTTATATGCATATATTTATATATGCGTACTGCATACAGAGATATTTATATCTGTCTATTGTATATATTATCATATGTGTACGAAAAGTAGGTAGCTATTGATATCAAGTTATATAAAAAGATTCCTAAGTGTGTATCCATCCGTCTGTTAAATCAGTGCATTTTCAGCAGAAAAGGGAAAATAAACTATTTCTTCCTTTAAATCTGAAATTTATCTATTGTAGATAAACAATTAGAGAATATTTTATTCTAGTATATAAATATATAGTACTAATGTGCTTACTTGTATTAGCTATAGAGCCAAGTGTCTTTGTTAAGAGTTTAAAATGCTTCAAGTTAGCCTCAATCACTTAGTACTTTTTTTAGGCTCTTACATATTTCACTGTTCCTTTTCTGCATCTGAACAACAAGAAATCCTTTATCCCATTTAAGTGACTGGTGAGCCTTATAATCAACCTCTTTCAGTTAGAGAATGTGTATATTTCTTTATTTTAACCATACAAGTAATACTTTGAATATCTACCAGTGTTTCTTGACTCAGTGCTAGGATTCTATCTGAATAAACATCAATATTGTCAAATCCTTTAGCTGTATTAGAAAATGGAAGGTAAAGATCTTTACTTTTTATTTTTGGATTAAATCAGAGAGTCATTTTTGTGCTACTATTTTGAGCTGACAGTTTTATTCAATTAGTAGTTTTACATTAACACATTTCTTTTTTTTTCACATTTCTTTTTGACAAGAATTTGTTTGCATTAATGAGATATAAAATATTTCCTAAGCATAAGAAAGGATACCAGCATTGATTCAGTGTTCTTAATAATTAGTTGTGCCTTTAAAAAAAAAATCTGAAAAAGAATATTTTAACGGATTCTTTTTGACTAGTCTTAGAAATATGGGTTCATTAATGCATTTTATTATAGACCCCACAGGTAAGGGATACATAAAAGTATTTCTTGTATATGTGCAAATTTCCATATACACTGATATTCTTTTTAAGGGCTCTAATACTCATTCCAAAATATTAAAAAATAATTACGAATTTATTGTAAGGAGAGTCCCCTCTCCAAAAGCTCTGGCTAAATTTTGACAGAAGATAACAGTTGTCATATTAAAAAAGAAAGAAATTTGGACATTACATTATATTCTAAATTTAATCAGTAACATACTGAGGTTTTATAAGAATTTGCCAAAAATATTTTCTGAAGTTGTACCATTTTATTACATTCCCATTTTACACTTTCCACAGTGCCTGACATTTAGAGTAAAACAATCTGGCCTAGAGTTTTCTTTGTGTGAAGATATTGATAAAAAAAATTAATTTATTTAATAGATATAAAACTACTTAGATTTTCTGCTTCATGTTTAGTCAACTTTGGCAAGTTGTATTTCTGCAATGAATGAGAGTTCTGTTGCTCCACATCCCAGAGAACACTGTATTGTTAGGCTTATATATTTCAGCCATTCCAGTGAGTGTCTTGTTCATGTGAATTTTCATTTTCTAATGTCTAAAGATATTGAGAATTTTTCACATGCATATTGGATATTTGTACGTCACCTTTTGTGAAATGTCTTTTCAAATATTTTGGCATTGAAAAAATATTGAATTTTGTTATTAAGTTGTAGGAGCTCTTTATATATTGTGTATACAAATCATTTGTCAGATATAAGACTTATGAATATTTTCTCCCAGTTTCTGACTGTCTTTTCAATTACTTATTAGTGGTTTTTGGAGAGCAGAAATTTTAAATTTTGCTGAAGTCTAATTTATCTTTTTTTTTTCTTTTATGTTCATTGTTTCCCTTCTAAGAAGTATTATTTTACCAAGGATGGAAATACTTTTCTCCTGTTTTCTTTAATAAATATTATAGTTTTTCATTTTATTTTTACTTCTATGATTCATTTTGAATCAATATTGTGTATGATATGAGGTAGGAATAAAAGTTGTCCTTTTTTCTCCCTTATAGATATTTAGTTGCTTCTTGACAGTTTGTTGAAAATACTGTACTTTCCTCATTGATTTACCTTGGCACTGTTATTAAAAATCAATTAACCATATATGTATGAGTCTACTTCTACACTCTCCATTTTGTCAAATTTATATATATGCCTATTCCAATTACACACTTGCTTGATTGCTGTAACTTTAGACTGAATCTTGAAATCACATGGTTAATATATCATTCTTTATTTTTAAATATTTTTTTCTATTCTAGGTTATTTACATTTTCATATATCTTTTAGAATAACCTTTTAAATTTATATGGAAATAGTCTGCAGGGATTTTAATGAAGATTGCATTAAACCAGTAGGTTAATTTGGGGAAAATTTTATTTTATCACTATTGAGCCTTCCAATTGATGATGATGGTTTAAATTTCCACTTTTAGTGTTTATTTTTAAAACTTCTCTCATCAATATTTTGTGGGTTTGTTGTATCAATCTTGACATATTTAAAAATATATTCCTATGTATTTAACTATACCTTTAATGAAATTGTATATGACACATTTTAAGTTTTAAATTTTGTTCATAGAATATATAAATAAAATTGATATTGGCCTTGTACTGCTAAATTTACTTACTAGCTATTGTAGATTATTGTAGACTCCTTAGGATGGTCTTTATATATGATCATGTCATCTCTGAATAAACATAGTTTTGCTTTTTCCTTTTTTATCAGTATGCATTTTATTTCTTTGTCTTGCCTTATTTCACTAAGAGGACCTTCAGTAAAATGCGGAGTAGAAATGTTGAGAGCAGATATCACAGTCTTGGTCCTGATCTTAGGGGGAAAGCATTCAGTCTTTACCATCAAGTTTGAAATTTTCCATAGGTTTTTCATAGATGTCCTTTTTCAGGTTGAGAAAACCTCTTCTGTTCCTCTTCTATGTGTTGAAAGTTTTTGTTTGTTTTGTTTGATTATTAATAGGTGTTGAATTTTATTGAATGCTTTTTGAGCATTATTTGATTAAAACATTATTTCTCTCCATTATGTTGTTAAAATTGTAAGTTATATTTTTCTTTTAATATTAGGCCAACCTTGTATTCTGGAATGTATTGTATTTTCAAAATTTTTTTATTCAATTAGCTAATAATTTAGGAAGGCATTTTGCATCTCTGTTCATGAGGGTTATTAGTTTGTAGTTTTCTTTCTCTTATTTGTTTGTCTGATTTTTATATCAGGAAAATTTTGTCCTCTTAAAAAGTGTTAGGAAATACTTACTCTTCCACTAATTTCTGAAAGAATTTATGTAATATTTAGCATTATGGCAACTTTGAATGTCTGCTAGAATTTACCAGGAAAATCATCTAGGCCTGGAGTTTTCTATGTGTGAAAGATTTTGATAACAAATTAAATTTCTTTAATATATAAATCTACTCAGATTTTCATTTAAACTAACTTTGGTAAGTTGTATTTTTGCAAAAATTTGTTTATTCCATGTAACTCATCAAATTTATTGTCCTACATTTGTTCATAATGGTGTCTTATTATCCTTTTAATGAGTGGAAGACTTATAATCATTTTTCCCTGTTTTATTCCTGATAATGGTAAGTGGTAAAGTTGAGTTCTTTCTCATTCTGTATCTATCAATCAATCAATCAATCATCTGACTACCTTTCTGTTTATTGATCATATATGGATCATATATCTAATTTATCTCTAAGTATTTATTGTTGATCAATCTAGAGATTTATGAATTATATTATTACTGTTTTCAAACAATTAGCTTTTGGTTTTCTCAGTTTTCTCCATTTTTTGGTCCATGTTCTATTTTATTAAATTCCACTTGTATGTTTATTTATCTCTTTCCATCTACTTACTTTGTGTTGAATTTACTATTCATTCTCTAGCTTCTTAAGTTATAGAAGCCAAGATCATTGGTTTTAAACACTGTCCTATACTAATATAAACATTTAAAGTTATACTTTTCTCTTAGTCCTGCTCCAGCTGTATCCCACAAGTGTTTGTATGCTGTGCTTTCATTATTCATTTCAGAATATTTCCTAAGTTCCTTTTGATATTTCCCTTGATCTACGTTTACTTAAAATCATTCTGTGTAATTTCCAAATGTTTGGGGATTTTCCAAATATATTTTTATTATTGATTTTGAATTAAATTCCATTGTAGTCAGAGAATATTTGCTCTTTATTTTCCATCCTTTTTAAATATAAATTTATTTTACTTTTGGCTGCTTTGGGTGTTCGTTTCTGCACGCTGGCTTTCTCTAGTTGTGGTGAGCGAGGGCTACTCTTCGTTGTGGTGCACGGGCTTTTCATTGCAGGGGCTTCTGTTGTTGCAGAGCACAGGCTCTAGGTGCGTGGGCTTCAGTAGTTGCAGCGCATGGGCTCAGTAGTTGTGGCTCGTCGGCTCTAGAGTGCAGGCTCGGTAGTTGTGGCACACGGGCTTAGTTGCTCCGTGGCATGTGAGATCTTCCCAGACCAGGGCTTGAACCTGTATCCCCTGCATTGGCAGGAGGATTCTTAACCACTGCACCACCAGGGAAGTCCCACAATCCTTTTATAGCCATTGAGACTAGGTTTATTGTGTAACATATGGTCTATCTTGGTCAATGTTTCATATACACTTGAAAATAATACTTATTTTGATACTGTTGAGGAGAATATTTCATAAATGTGAAGTAGGGCATATTGTTGATAGTGTTGTACAATTCTTCTATAATTGATTTTGTCAATTTTGTCAGTTACCCTGAAGGTAATATTGACATCTCTAAATATAAATGTGGACTTGTCTTTCAGTTCTATCAACTTACTCTGTGTTAATTTTAAACTCTGTTATTAAGTACATTCTCTTTTAGTTTTTATAATGTCATTTTTTATGAATTCCTCCCTTTATCATTATGAAATGTCCCTCTTTGTCCCTGTTAATATGCTTTATACTGAAGTTTAATTCTGTAACCATTTCTGCTCTCTTGTGATTAGTAAATCAGTATTTTCATGCTGTATATTTTTTGACCCTTTTATTTTAAAGGGATCTTTGCCTCTAAAATTAGCATGTTTCTTGTATACCACATATATTTAGGACTATGTATTTACAGACCATTTACATTAACAGCATCATTTCAATGTTGAAATGTTTGGGTTTTTTTTAGTATTTCTTTTTTTTAAATTTTTATTGGAGTATAGTTGATTTACAGTGTTGTGTTAGATTCAGGTGTACACGAAAGTGAACCAGTTATATATATATACATATATCCACTCTTTTTTTTAAGATTCTTTTCCCATATAGGCCATTACAGAGTATTGAGTAGAGTTCCCTGTGCTATACAGCAGGTTCTTATAAGTTACCTATTTTATATATAGTAGTGTGTATATGTCAGTCCCAGTCTCCCAGTTTATCCCTCCCCACCCCCTTATCCCCTGGTAACCATAAGTTTTTCTACATCCATGTCTCTACTTCTGTTTTATACCGTTTTTTTTACATTCCACATATAACCGATATCATATGATATTTTTCTTTCTGTGTCTGACTTACTTCACTCAGTATGACAATCTCTAGGTCCATCCATGTTGCTGTAGAAATGTTTGTTTTAATCCTCCTGTCTTATTTATTTATGACTACATTTTCCTTTATTTGTTTCCTTCCTTTCCTGTTTCCTCTTTGAGTGTTTTTAGCATTTCATTTATTTCCTCTATTGTCTTATTTTTATCTAATCATTTATTGTTTTAGTCTTTACGATATTCATCTTGAATGTATCACAGTCTATCTTCAAATAAGTGTACCACTTAACTTGTAATATTCCAAAACTTCCTTTGTCCAATGTTTAATTCAGTTTACTCTTATATATGTTATAAACAAATTATCATTGTTATTATTTTATTATTATCATTATTCCCTTTTCTTTGGGGACTATAATTGCATGTATCTCAGATTGCTTGATACTGTCTCACAATTTACTGAGGATTTGTTAATTTATTTTCATTCATTTTTTTGTGTGTGTGCTTCAGTTTGGATAGTTTTTATTGACTTGTGTTAAGTTCAGTAATCTTTTTTTTCCACAGTTTCTGTACTTCTATGTCTATGCAGTGAAATGGTTCATTTAAGTTTGTATTTTTCAACTTCAAGATTTCAACCTTTTATATATAGCTTTCATTCTTCTATTGTGCTCCTTATTACATTTACTTTTAAGCATTTTATTCTTTTTTTTTAAGTTGAAATACAGATGATTTAAAATATTATATTAGTTTCAGGTGTAAAACAGTGATTTAGTTTATTTATAGATTATACTCCATGTAAAGTTATTACAAAATAATGGCTATATTTCCCTTTGCTGTACAAATATATCCTTGTTGCTTATTTTATACATAGTAGTTTGTATCTCTTAATCCCATACCCCTATTTTGCCCCTCCCACTTCCCTCACCCCACTGGTAACCACTAGTTCTCTATATCTGTGTGTCTGTTTCTGTTTTGTTATATACATTTGTGTATACAGTTGTGGTAGTTTGTGTATTTCTAGGGATTTGTACATTTCATTTATTTTTCTAATTTTTTGGTTTACATATGTTGCTATCATTCTCTTACAAGCCTTTTTATTTCTGTAAGTTCAATAGTAGTGACCTCAGAAATTTTTTTAATTGAAGTATATTTGATTTACAATGTTGTGTTAATTTCTGCTGTACAGTAAGGTGATTCAGTTACATATATATATATATATATATATATATATATATATGTATATATATATATACACACATTCTTTTAAAAATTATTTTCCATTATGTTTTATCATAGGTTATTGAATATAGTTCCCTGTGCTATACAGTAGGACCTTGTTGTTTATCCATCCTATATATAATAGTTTGCATCTGCTAATCCCAAACTCCCAATCCATCTTTCCCCACCCCCCAGCCCCCTTGGCAACCACAAGTCTGTTCTCTATGTCTGTGAGTCTGTTTCTGTTTCATAGATAGGTTCATTCATGTCATATTTCAGATTCCGCATATAAGTGATATCATATGGTATTTATCTTTTTCTCACTTCACTTACTATGATGATTTTAGTAATTTGAGGCTTCTCTCTTTTTTTGTAGTCAATCTAGCTAAATATTTTAAAAATTCATCTTATGTCTAAAAAAAGCACTTTTGGTTTTATTGATTTTCTCTATTGTTCTTCTGTTCCCTATTTGTTTTATCTAACTATAATTTTCATTATGTCCTTCCTTCTGCTAGCTTTGAGTTAGTTTGCCCTTTGTTTTCTAGTTCCTTAAGGTGTAAAGTTAGGTTACTGATTTGAGATCTTTCTTCCTTTTTAATGTAGGCATTTACAGCTATAAGATTTATTCTCAGCATTGATTTTGATGCATCCCAAAAGTTTGGTGTGTTGTGGTTTTGTTTTTATTTCTTACAAAGTGTTTTATAATTCCTCTTGTGTTTACTTCTTTGACCAATTGGTTATTTGAGTGTTTAATTTCCACATATTTGTAAATTTTCCAGCTTTCTTCTGTTAGTACTTTCTAGTTTTATTCAATTGTGGTCAAAGAAAATATTTTGTATGACTTCACTATTTTTAATTTTGTTGAGATTTGTTTTGAGTTTAAACATATGGTCTATCCTGAAAAAAGTTCCATGTGCATTTTTGAAGACTATATATTCTGCTGCTTGGGAGGTAAGAGGGAGTGCATTTATATGTGTTAGGTCTAGTTGATATATAGTATAGGTCAAGTCCTCTGTTTACCTAGAGATCTTCTGTCTAGTTCTTATATCCATTATTAAAAGTGGTTATTGAATTCTCCAATTATTATTGTTAAACTTTCTATTTCTCCATTCAGTTCTGTCAGTTTAACTTCATATATATTGAGGCTTTGTTGTTAAGTGTATATAGTGTATAATTGTTATGACACCTTGATGGATCAACTCTTTTATCAATATATAATATCCTTTTTTATCTCTTGTAACAATTTTTATCTCAATGTCTATTTTCTATTTTGTCTGATACTAGTAAAGACAACACAGCTCTCTTTTAGTTACTATTTCCATTGAATGTCTTTTTCCATCCTTTAACTTCAATCTGTTTGTGCCTTTATAGCTAAAGTGAGACTCTTATTGACAATGTGTACTTGAATCTTATTTCTTTAACTGTTTACCAACCTCTGACTTTCAAAGGGTGTTTTCAATCCATTCACTTAAAATAATTACTGATAAGGAAGGACTACTTCTATCATTTTGCTATTTGTTTTCTATTTATCTCGTATGTTTTTTGTTCATTAATTGCTCCATTTCTGCCTTCTTTTATGTTCAGTTGATATTTCTAGTGTACTGTATTGACTCTCTTTTCATTTAATTTTCTGTATATGTTATAGGTATATAGTGGTTACTCTGGAAATTATATTTAACATTTTTAATTTAGAACAATCTAGTTTGTACTAATGCCAGTTTAGCCTCAGTAGTATGCAAAAACTCTGCTCCTATACAGCTTTTTCTTCTTCATGTTGTTACTGCCACAAATTAAATCTTTATGCATTATATTTCTGTTAACAAAGATTTATAATATTGTTCGATGGGTTTACATTTTAAATCATACAGGAAAAAAGAAAGTGGTGTTACGGACCAAAAATGTAATAACACTGACTTTTATATTTACCTGTGAACTTACCTCTATTAGAGTTCTTATTTCTTCATATGGCTTTGAGTTAAAGTCTGGTGTCCTTTCATTTAAGCCTGATGAATTCCCTTTAGGATTTCTTGCAGTGCAGATGTGCTAGAAACAAACTCCTTCAGCTTTTATCTGGAAATGTCATAATTTCTCCTTAATTTTTGAAGGGTAGTTTTTCCATATCTAGAATTCTTGGTTGGCAGGGTTGCTGTTGTTTTTTTAAATTTCAACACTTTAAAAATGTCATCCTACTTCTTTCTAGCCTCCATGTTTTTTGATGAGAAATTGGCTGTTAATCTTATTGAGGATCCCTTGCATATAATGAGTCTCTTCTTTCTTGATTTCAAGATTCTCTCCTTTGTCTTTTTCTTTCTATAGTTTGATTATAATGTGTCTCAGTGTGGACCTTTTGTGTTTATCCTTTGGAGTTTTTGAGCTTCTTGGATGTATAGATTCATGTATAGATTCACATGGGAAGTTTTTAGCCATTATTTCTTCAAACAATCCTTCTAACCCTTTCTCTTCTCTCTTTCTGCAGATCCCATTATGTGCATCTTGGTACACTCAATGGTGTCCCACAAATATCTTTAGGCTCTTTTATTTTTTTCATTCTTTTTCTTTTCTGCTCCTTGGACTAGATAATCTCATCTGATCTCTCTTCAGGTTCACTGATTCTTTCTTCTGCCTAATCAAATGTCTGTTAGCACCCTGTAGTGAACTTTTTTATTTTAGTTACTGTACACTTCAACTCCAGAATCCCTATTTGGCTCTTTTTTATAATTTGTATCACTTTATTGATATTGTGTTTTTGCTGATACATGCTTTTCACAATTCCTTATAGTTCTTTGAACATATTTGTAATAGCTGATTAAATTATTTGTCTATAAAGTCCAATGGCTGGGCTTCCTCAGGCCTAGTTTCTATTACTGGGTTGGCCAAAAGGTTTGTTCGGTTTTTTCCATTAAGATGGCTCTAGTAGCACTTAGTTGTCTTTAACTTCATTCAAAACAGTTTTGTTAGATTGTATGTGACAGCTGTCATATCAGCGTGCATTTAAGAAAAGACTTATCAAAATTAGTGAATTTTTGTGTAGCCATTTTAATATTGAAGATGGAAGAAAAAAAGCAACATTTTCAGTATATTATGCTTTATTATTTCAAGGAAGGTAAAAACACAACCAAAATGCAAAAAAGGATTTGTGCAGTATATGGAGTAGGTGCTGTGACTGATTGAACGTGTCAAAAGTGGTTTGTGAAGTTTTGTGCTGGAGATTTCTCGCTGGACGATGCTCCACAGTCAGATAGACCAGTTGAAGTTGATAGTGATCAAATCGAGACATTAATTGAGAACAATCAACCTTATACCATGTGGGAGGTAGCCAACATACTCAAAATATCCAAATCAAGCGTTGAGAATCATTTACACCAGCTTGATTATATTAATCGCTTTGATGTTTGGGTTCCACACAAGTGAAAAAAACCTTCTTGACCATATTTCCTCAAGCGATTCTCTACTGAAACATAATGAAAACGTTCCATTTTTAAAACAAATTGTGATGGGTGATGAAAAATGGATACTGTACAATAATGTGGAATGGAAGAGATCGTGGGGCAAGCAAAATGAACCACCACCAACCACACCAAAGGCTGGTCTTCATCCAAAGAAGGCGATGTTGTGTTTATGGTGGGATTGGAAAGGAGTCCTCTATTATGAGCTCCTTCCAGAAAACGAAACGATTAATTCCAACAAGTACTACTCCCAGTTAGACCAACTGAAAGCAAAACTGGACGAAAAGCATCCAGAATTAGTCAACAGAAAACGCATAACCTTCCATCAGGATAATGCAAGACCATATGTTTTTTGATGACCAGGCAAAAACTGTTACAGCTTGGCTGGGAAGTTCTGATTCATCCGCCATATTCACCAGATAGTGCACCTTCAGATTTACATTTATTTACATCTTTATGAAATTCTCTTAATGGAAAAAATTTCAATTCCCTGGAAGACTGTAAAAGGCACCTGGAATAGTTCTTTGCTCAAAAAGATTAAAAGTTTTGGGAAGATGGAATTATGAAGTTGCCTGAAAAATGGCAGAAGGTAATGGAACAGAAGGGTGAATACACTGTTCAATAAAGTTCTTGGTGAAAATGAAAAATGTGTCTTTTATTTTTACTTAAAAACCGGAGGAACTTTTTGGCCAAACCAATAATTGTGTGTGTGTGCGTGTGTGTGTGTGAGAGAAAGAGAGAGAGAGAATGGGTGAAACTTACTTGTTTCTTTGAGTATCATTATTTTTTTGTTGAAAATGTACTTATTAACATGATAATGTGTTAACTTTGTAAATCAGATTCTTTATATGGTGTTTGTTGTTGCTGCTTTTTTGTGCATTATATGTTTGGCGCCTGTTCTAAACTATTTTTTGTCAAGACACTGTGTTAGGTTTCTCCAAAGAAATAGAACCAATAGGATGTACATGTATTTTATTGTAATTTTTTTATTCAGACACTCAATTCAAACTATTCAGGTTTGAGAGCACTTTCTCTGCATATCTACATTCTCTCTTCTACTTGGCCCTGGTTATTCTAGCTATTTCGGTTTCTGTGAACTCCAATTTCTTCTCTCCTTTGCTCAATGAGACATCTGTCCTTTGCTTGGGTTCCGCCTCTCTCAGCCAGTATCAAATAAATGCCTTGATGCAGAAAATCCAGACAATAGTAGGGCTCATTTCATTTGTTTTGATTTTCTCATGGATCACAGTCATGCACTGTCTATTTTCCAATGCCTTAAAAATATTTGCTTCTTATATTTTTGTCAGTTTTCTAATTATTCATAGTATGATAACTATTCAGGTACAAGTTAATCATGGTCTCAAGTGGAAGTACCTGATATGTCGTGCAAGATCATTTAAAATTTGTTCCATTTGAAATAATAATTTGAAAGCAAATAGAATGTAGACTCTTCGATTTGATCTTCAAGGTATCTACTGTCAAAACATTACATCATTTTTACATATAAATGGCAAATTATATCAAAGGGCTTTGAGTTATAAAAAGGTCACAATTTGAAGGCAAACATAAAGATACAATAATGTACATACACAGTTTCAAGCAACAATTCCAACTTCATCTGGAGAGATTTACCTCCATGGTAGGATACTTGTAGTAGGAGTTTGAACTTTCAAAAATGCATAAGTATTGTTATTTAGCATGAAATTTTGGCTTCCTGCTGTCGGATTGCCTCTGAATTTTTTTAATTATTCAAAAACTCCTTAGAAAAACCAAAAGACTGCTTTTGAAAGTTATATTTTGCCCTACAGTTCAAAATAGGTGATTAAAATAATATCTTCCAATTAGTGCTATTGCTTCTTAAAACCAAAGGTTGAGATAATATATTCAATGCTGGTTTATTAAGTTAGTTTAAATTACTGTAAATTATAATAATTATTGTAAAGTGTCAGTATGACTGGCCCAGAAGCAGGCATATTGGTGTTCATTATGTTTCATTACCCAGACAATGGTTTGTCACTGTCATCAAAAAGATGTGTTTTAATTATCACTGGTATCAGATTGACATTTTGAAAATAAAAAAGCATATCAGAAGATACTCTAAGATTTTTAAAGAAATTGCATCTTAACTTCCAAGGACTACCTCCTTTCCTTCATCTTTCATTCATGCAACGTATATTCATTGAGTACAAACTATGAGTCAGGCATTTTTCTAAGTGTCGAGGATATAGCAGTGAAGAATGACTATCCTTTGCACACATAAACATAAACATATAGCTTATGTTTTAGCAGAGAAACAGATGATATACAAATATACATTATAAAAGTGTTAACTGCTAAGAAGAAAAATAAAGCAGAGTAACAAATATAATGTGACTATACTTATTGAACATCTATATTATAGTACAAATATGGGTCATGTTTGGAATTCAGTTTTCAACTAAAAATTCATTTGCTTCAATAGAGTTCCCCTTATCTACTTAATACAGTTGTTGTGGCCTGCTAGTAAGACATTATGTGCTTGGATTTCATAAATATGTGTGGATTGTTTGTATGTTACATTTTCTCACAAAGTCTTCCTTAATATGTCTTACAAAAATACTTTTCTCAGAATCACAAAAGCATTTAGGCAGTGAATTATTTTTTGTCTGCCATAGACTTGCAAGTTGCAACCTTACTAATATATTTGCACATAACTTGTTCCCTCTATAAACAAACTCAGTTTTTGCTTTAAGGCAGAGTTATTGTCAAATTGCCAAGAAAAACCTTCAAGAATGAGGAGAGAGAGAGAGAGGTATTTTATTTTTCCCCTTCTCATTTCTGAAAGTTTTACTTTATTGAGAGAAGGAGGGAAGGGAGAAGGAGGAAAGAGAGAGGGAAAGTGGGGGAGAGAGGGAGGGAGGGAAAGGGGGCAGGGATGTGAGAGACAGAGAGGGAGAGAGAGAATGAATTTATTAAGCATTTTTAAACCTAGGAATTCCCATACAAGAAAGAATACAAAGCCCTATGAAACAGGAAATCTGACCAAAAGAATGACTGCTATGTGAAACTGGTCAGAGATAGGAACCAGCATCCTTCAAGGTTTACACAGGGTATCCAGGAGCATGCAGGTCCCATAAATACTCAGTTTTTGACCTGAAAAGCAGATTAGGGTTAGACAATAGCAACAGCAGTTAGACAAGGCCAGTTACAGCAAATCAAAAAGAATATCTAAAAGAAATTATATCATACAGTTATACAAATACAACATATAAGTTGGGCTTTAAAGAATGGTTAGGATTTGAAAAGATGGAATGAGAAAGGGAGGTTATTCTATTAGGAGAAAAAGGTAACAACATAACAAATTCCTCTCCACTAAAAGAGAGGCCAAAGACATGTACTCTGAAAACGATAAGGCGCTGTTGAAAGAAACTGATGACACAGATGGAAAAATATACCATGTTCTTGGATTAGAAGAATCAATATTGTTAACATGACCATACTACCCAAGGCGAACTACATATTCAGTGTAATCTCTAACAAATTACCAATGGCATTTTTTTTGCAGAACTACAACAAAATATTTAAAAATTTGTATGGAAACACAAAAGACCCTAAACAGACAAACCAATCTTTTTTTTTTTTTAACATCTTTATTGGAGTATAATTGCTTTACAATTGTGTGTTAGTTTCTGCTTTATAACGAAGTGAATCAGTTATACATATACATATGTTCCCATATCTCTTCCCTCTTGCGTCTCCCTCCCACCCCCCCTCCCTATCCCACACCTCTAGGTGGTCACAAAGCACCGAGCTGATCTCCCTGTGCTATGCGGCTGCTTCCCACTAGCTATCTATTTTACATTTGGTAGTGTATATATGTCCATGCCACTCTCTCACTTTGTCACAGCTTACCCTTCCCCGTCCCCATATCCTCAAGTCCATTCTCCAGTAGGTCTGTGTCTTTATTCCCGTCTTGCCCCTAGGTTCTTCATGACCTTTTTGTTTTTTGCCTTAGATTCCATATATATGTGTTAGCATACGGTATTTGTTTTTCTCTTTCTGACTTACTTCACTCTGTATGACAGACTCTAGGTCCATCCACCTCACTACAAATAACTCAATTTCGTTTCTTTTTATGGCTGAGTAATATTCCATTGTATATATGTGCCACATCTTCTTTACCCATTCATCTGTTGATGGACACTTCGGTTGCTTCCATGTCCTGGGTATTGTAAATAGAGCTGCAATGAACATTTTGGTACATGACTCTTTTTGAATTATGGTTTTCTCGGGTACATGCCCAGTAGTGGGATTGCTGGGTCGTATGGTAGTTCTATTTTTAGTTTTTTAAGGAACCTCCATACTGTTCTCCATAGTGGCTATATCAATTTACATTCCCACCAACAGTGCAAGAGTGTTCCCTTTTCTCCGCACCCTCTCCAGCATTTATTGTTTGTAGATTTTTTGATGATGGCCATTCTGACTGCTGTGAGATGATATCTCATTGTAGTTTTGATTTGCATTTCTCTAATGATTAATGATGTTGAGCATTCTTTCATGTGTCTGTTGGCAATCTGTATATCTTCTTTGGAGAAATGTCTATTTAGGTCTTCTGCCCATTTTTGGATTGGGTTGTTTGTTTTTTTGATATTGAGCTGCATGAGCTGCTTGTAAATTGTGGAGATTAATCCTTTGTCAGCTGCTTCATTTGCAAATATTTTCTCCCATTCTGAGGGTTGTCTTTTCGTCTTGTTTATGGTTTCCTTTGCTGTGCAAAAGCTTTTAAGTTTCATTAGGTCCCATTTGTTTATTTTTGTTTTTATTTCCATTTCTCTAGGAGGTGGGTCCAAAAGGATCTTGCTGTGATTTATGTCATAGAGTGTTCTGCCTATGTTTTCCTCTAAGAGTTTGATAGTGTCTGGCCTTACATATAGGTCTTTAATCCATTTTGAGTTTATTTTTGTATATGGTGTTAGGGAGTGTTCCAATTTCATACTTTTAAATGTACCTGTCCAGATTTCCCAGCACCACTTATTGAAGAGGCTGTCTTTTCTCCATTGTATATTCTTGCCTCCTTTATCAAAGATAAGGTGACCATATGTGCGTGGGTTTATCTCTGGACTTTCTATCCTGTTCCATTGATCTATATTTCTGTTTTTGTGCCAGTACCATACTGTCTTGATTACTGTAGCTTTGTAGTATAGTCTGAAGTCAGGGAGCCTGATTCCTCCAGCTCCATTTTTCGTTCTCAAGATTGCTTTGGCTATTTGGGGTCTTTTGTGTTTCCATACAAATTGTGAAATTTTTTGTTCTAGTTCTGTGAAAAATGCCAGTGGTAGTTTGATAGGGATTGCATTGAATCTGTAGATTGCTTTGGGTAGTAGAGTCATTTTCACAATGTTGATTCTTCCAATCCAGGAACATGGTATATCTCTCCATCTATTTGTATCATCTTTAATTTCTTTCATCAGTGTCTTATAAATTTCTGTATACAGGTCTTTTGTCTCCTTAGGTAGGTTTATTCCTAGGTATTTTATTCTTTTTGTTGCAATAGTAAACGGGAGTGTTTTCTTAATTTCACTTTCAGATTTTTCATCATTAGTGTATAGGAATGCAAGAGATTTCTGTGCATTAATTTTGTATCCTGCTACTTTACCAAATTCATTGATTAGCTCTAGTAGTTTTCTGGTAGCATCTTTAGGATTCTCTATGTATAGTATCATGTCATCTGCAAACAGTGACAGCTTTACTTCTTCTTTTCCAATTTGGATTCCTTTTATTTCTTTGTCTTCTCTGATTGCTGTGGCTAACACTTCCAAAACTATGTTGAATAATAGTGGTGAGAGTGGGCAGCCTTGTCTTGTTCCTGATCTTAGTGGAAATGGTTTCAGTTTTTCACCATTGAGGACGATGTTGGCTGTGGGTTTGTCATATATGGCCTTTATTATATTGAGGAAAGTTCCCTCTATGCCTATTTTCTGCAGGGTTTTTATCATAAATGGGTGTTGAATTTTGTCGAAAGCTTTCTCTGCATCGATTGAGATGATCATATGGTTTTTCTCCTTCAATTTGTTAATATGGTGTATCACATTGATTGATTTGCGTATATTGAAGAATCCTTGCATTCCTGGGATAAACTCCACTTGATCATGGTGTGTGATCCTTTTAATGAGCTGTTGGATTCTGTTTGCTAGTATTTTGTTGAGGATTTTTGCATCTATGTTCATCAGTGATATGGGCCTGTAGTTTTCTTTCTTTGTGACATCTTTGTCTGGTTTTGGTATCAGGGTGATGGTGGCCTCATAGAATGAGTTTGGGAGTGTTCCTCCCTCTGCTATATTTTGCAAGAGTTTGAGAAGGATAGGTGTTAGTTCTTCTCTAAATGTTTGATAGAATTCGCCTGTGAAGCCATCTGGTCCTGGGCTTTTGTTTGTTGGAAGATTTTTAATCACAGTTTCAATTTCAGTGCTTGTGATTGGTCTGTTCAGATTTTCTATTTCTTCCTGGTTCAGTCTCGGCAGGTTGTGCATTTTTTAGAATTTGTCCATTTCTTCCAGGTTGTCCATTTTATTGGCATAGAGTTGCTTGTAGTAATCTCTCATGATCGTTTGTATTTCTGCAGTGTCAGTTGTTACTTCTCCTTTTTCATTTCTAATTCTATTGATTTGAGTCTTCTCCCTTTTTTTCTTGATGAGTCTGGCTAATGGTTTATCAATTTTGTTTATCTTCTCAAACAACCAGCTTTTAGTTTTATTGATCTTTGCTATCGTTTCCTTCATTTCTTTTTCATGTATTTTTGATCTGATCTTTATGATTTCTTTCCTTCTGCTAACTTTGGGGTTTTTTTGTTCTTCTTTCTCTGGTTCCTTTAGGTGTAAGGTTAGGTTGTTTATTTGAGTTGTTTCTTGTTGCTTAGGGTAGGATTGAATTGCTATAAACTTCCCTCTTAGAACTGCTTTTGCTGCATCCCATAGGTTTTGGGTCGTCGTGTTTTCATTGTCATTTGTTTCTAGGTATTTTTTGATTTCCTCTTTGATTTCTTCAGTGATCTCTTGGTTATTAAGTAGTGTATTGTTTAGCCTCCATGTGTTTATATTTTTTGCAGATTTTTTCCTATAATTGATATCTAGTTGCATAGAGTTGTGGTCGGAAAAGATACTTGATATGATTTCAATTTTGTTAAATTTACCAAGGCTTTATTTGTGATCCAAGATATGATCTATCCTGGAGAATGTTCCATGAGCACTTGAGAAGAATGTGTATTCTCTTGTTTTTGGATGGAATGTCCTATAAATATAAATTAAGTCTGTCTTGTTTAATGTATCATTTAAAGCTTGTGTTTCCTTATTTATTTTCATTTTGGATGATCTGTCCATTGGTGAAAGGGGGGTGTTGAAGTCCCTTACTATGATTGTGTTACTGTCGATTTCCCCTTTTATGGCTGTTAGTATTTATTTGCCTTATGTATTGAGGTGCTCCTATGTTGGGTGCATAAATATTTACAATTGTTATACCTTCTTCTTGGATCGCTCCCTTGATCATTATGTAGTGTCCTTCTTTGTCTCTTGTAGTAGTCTTTATTTTAAAGTCTATTTTGTCTGATATGAGAATTGCTACTGCAGCTTTCTTTTGATTTCCATTTGCATGGAACATCTTTTTCCATCCCCTCACTTTCAGTCTATATGTGTCCCTACGTCTGAAGTGGGTCTCTTGTAGACAGCATATATTTGGGTCTTGTTTTTGTATCCATTCAGCCAGTCTATGTGTTTTGGTTGGAGCATTTAATCCATTTACATTTAAGGTAATTATCGATATGTATGTTCCTATTCCCATTTTCTGAATTGTTTTGGGTTTGTTATTGTAGGTCTTTTCCTTCTCTTGTGTTTCCTGCCTAGAGAAGTTCCTTTAGCATTTGTTGTAAAGCTGGTTTGGTAGTGCTGAATTCTCTTAGCTTTTGCTTGTCTGTAAAGGTTTTAATTTCTCCATCAAATCTGAATGAGATCCTTGCTGTGTAGAGTAATCTTGGTTGTAGGTTTTTCTCCTTCATCACTTAAAATATGTCCTGCCACTCCCTTCTGGCTTCCAGTGTTTCTGCTGAAAGATCAGCTGTTAACCTTATGGGGATTCCCTTGTGTGTTATTTGTGGTTTTTCCCTTGCTGCTTTTAATATGTTTTCTTTGTATTTAATTTTTGATAGTTTGATTAATATGTGTCTTGGTGTGTTTCTCCTTGGATTTATGCTGTATGGGACTCTGTGCTTCCTGGACTTGATTAACTATTTACTTTCCCATATTAGGAAAGTTTTCAACTATAATCTCTTCAAATATTTTCTCAGTCCCTTTCTTTTTCTCTTCTTCTTCTGGGACCCCTATAATTCGAATGTTGGTGCGTTTAATGTTGTCCCAGAGGTCTGTGAGACTGCTCTCAGTTCTTTTCATTCTTTTTTCTTTATTCTGCTCTGTAGTAGTTATTTCCACTGTTTTATCTTCCAGGTCACTTATCTGTTCTTCTGCCTCAGTTATTCTGCTATTGATCCATTCTAGATAATTTTTAATTTCATTTATTGTGTTGTTCATCATTGTTTGTTTGCTCTTTAGTTTTTTTAGTTCCTTGTGAAACGTTTCTTGTATTTCCTGTATTCTATTTCTAAGATTTTGGATCATCTTTACTATCATTATTCTGAATTCTTTTTCAGGTAGACTGCCTATTTCCTCTTCATTTGTTAGGTCTGGTGGGTTTTTACCTTGCTCCTTCATCTGCTGTGTGTTTTTATGTCTTCTCATTTTGCTTAACTTACTGTGTTTGGGGTCTCCTTTTCGCAGGCTGCAGGTTTGTAGTTCCCGTTGTTTTTGGTGTCTGTCCCCAGTGGCTAAGGTTGGTTCAGTGGGTTGTGTAGGCTTCCTGGTGGAGGGGACTAGTGCCTGTGTTCTGGTGGATGAGGCTGGATCTTGTCTTTCTGGTGGGCAGGTCCACGTCTGGTGGTGTGTTTTCGGGTGTCTGTGGCCTTATTATGATTTTAGGCAGCCTCTCTGCTAATGGATGGGGTTGTGTTTCTCTCTTGCTAGTTGTTTGGCATAGGGTGTCCAGCACTGTAGCTTCCTGGTTGTTGAATGAAGCTGGGTCTTGGCATTGAGATGGAGATCTCTGGGAGATTTTCGCCGTTTGATATTACGTGGAGCTGGGAGGTCTCTTGTGGACCAGTGTCCTGAGTTTGGCTCTCCCACCTCAGAGGCACCGCACTGACTCCTGGCTGGAGCACCAAGAGCCTTTCATCCACATAGCTCAGAATAAAAGGGAGAAAAAATAGAAAGAAAGAAAGAAAGAAAGAAAGAGGATAAAATAAAATAAAATAAAATAAAATAAAGGAAAATAAAATAAAATACAGTTATTAAGATAAAAAGTAATTATTAAGAAAAAAATTTTTTAATGTAAAATAAAAAAAAAAACCCCAAAAAACGGCCAGGCAGAACCCTAGGACAAATGGTAAAAGCAAAGCTATACAGACAGAATCTCACACAGAAGCATATGCATACACACTCACAAGAAGAGAAAAAGAGGAAAAAAAAAATCTTTGCTCCCAAAGTCCATCTCCGCAATTTGGGATGATTCGTTGTCTATTCAGGTATTCCACAGATGCAGGGTACATCAATTGATTGTGGAGATTTAATCCGTTGCTCCTGAGGTTGCTGGGAGAAATTTCCGTTTCTCTTCTTTGTTCGCACAGCTCCTGGGGTTCAGCTTTGGATTTGGACCCTCTTCTGCATGTAGGTCGGCTGAAGGGGTCTGTTCTTCGCTCAGACAGGATGGGGTTAAAGGAGCAGCTGATTCAGGGGCTCTGGCTCACTCAGGCCAGGGGGAGGGAGGGGTGCGGATGCGGGGCGAACCTACGGCGGCAGAGGCCAATGTGACATTGCAACAGCCTTAGGCATGCCATGCATTCTCCTGGGGAAGTTGTCCCTGGATCACGGGACCCTGGCAGTGGCGGGCTGCACAGGCTCCCGGGAGGGGGGGTTGTGGACAGTGACCTGTGCTTGCACATAGGCTTCTTGGTGGCGGCAGCAGCAGCCTTAGCTTCTCATGCCTGTATCTGGAGTCCACGCTGATAGCCACGGCTTGCGTCCATCTCTGGAGCTCCTTTAAGCGGTGCTCTTAATCCCCTCTCCTCGCGGACCAGGAAACAAAGAGGGAAGAAAAAGTCTCTTGACTCTTCGGAAGGTCCAGACTTTTTCTCGGTCTCCCTCCTGGCTAGCTATTGTGCACTAGCCCCCTTCAGGCTGTGTTTACGCAGCCAACCCCAGTACTCTCCCTGGGATCCGACCAAAGCCCGAGCCTCAGCTTCCAGACCCTGCCCGCCCCGGCAGGTGAGCAGAGAAGCCTCTCGGGCTTGTGAGTGCTGGTCGGCACTGCTCCTCTATGCGGAAATCTCTCTGCTTTGCCCTCCGCACCCCTGTGGCTGCGCTCTCCTCCATGGCTGTGAAGCTTCCCCCCTCTGCCACCTGCAGTCTCCGTCCGTGAAGGGGCTTCCTAGTCTGTGGAAATCTTTCTTCCTTCACAGCTCCCTCCCACTGGTGCAGGCCCCATCCCTATTCTTTTGTCTCTGTTTTTTCTTTTTTCTTTTGCCCCACCCAGGTATGTGGGGAGTTTCTTGCCTTTTGGGAGGTCTGAGGTCTTCTGCCAGTGTTCAGTAGGTGTTCTATAGGAGCAGTTCCACATGTAGATGTATTTCTGAGGTATCTGTAGGGAGGAAGGTGATCTCCACGTCTTACTCTTCCGCCATCTTGAACCTCCCTTAGACAATGCAGTGTTGAAAAAGAGAAACAGAGCTGGAGGAATCAGACTCCCTGATTTCTGACTATACTACAAAGCTACATTAATCAAAACAGTATGGTACTGGCACAAAAACAGACTCATAGATCAATGGAAGAGGATAGAGAGTCAAGAACCAAACCCATGCACTTATGGTCAATTCATCTCTGACAAAGGAGGCAAGAATATACAATGGAGAAAAGACAGTCTATTCAATAAGTGGTGCTGGGAAAACTGTACAGCTACATGTAAAAGAATGAAATTCAAGTATTCTCTAACACCATATATAAAAATAAACTCAAAATGGATTAAAGACCTAGATGTAAGACCAGATACTATAAAACTAGAGGAAAACATAGGCAGAATACTCTTTGACATAAATTGCAGCAATATCTTTTTGGATCCGTCTCCTAGAGTATTCGAAATAAAAATAAAACTAAACAAATGGGATCTAATAAAACTTAAAAGCTTTTGCACAGCCAAGGGAACCATAAACAAAACAAAAAGACAACCTACAGAATGGGAGAAACTATTTGCAAATGATGCAACTGAAAAGGGATTAATTTCCAAAATATATAAACAGCTCATACAACTTAATATCAAATAAAACCAACAATCCAAACAAAAAATGGGCAGAAGACCTAAGTAGACATTTCTCCAAAGAAGACATACAGATGGCCAACAGGCACATGAAAAAATGCTCAGCATCACTAAGTATTAGAGAAATGCAAATCAAAACTATAATGAGGTATCACCACACTCCAGTCAGAATGACCATCATAAAAAATCTACAAACAATAAATGCTGGAGAGGGTGTGGAAAAAAGGGAACCCTCCTATACTGTTGGTGGGAATGTCAATTGGTGTAGCCACTATGGAGAACAGTATGCATGAGGGTTCCCTTTTCTCCACATCCTTGGCAACACTTGTTATTTGTTGTCATTTTGAAAATAACCATTCTGACATGTGTGAGGTGATCTCTCCATTGTGGTTTTGATTTGCATTTCCCTGATGATTACTGATGTTGATCACCTTTTCATGTGTCTGTTAGCCTTTTTTATGTCTTCTTTGGAAAAATGTCTATTCAGGTCTTCTGCCCATTTTTAATCAGGTTGTTTTTAAAATTTTGTGTTGTATGGGTTCTTTGTATATTTTGGATATTAACCCTTTTTATGGCTGAGTAATATTCCTGTGTGTGTGTGTGTGTGTGTGTGTGTGTGTGTGTGTGTGTGTATCTCACATTTTCTTTATTCATTTATCTGTCATGGACACTTAGATTGTTTCCATGTCTTGGCTACTGTAAATAATGCTGCAGTGAACATGGGGGTACATATATCTTTGCAAGTTAGTGTTTTCATTTTCTTTGGATAAATACCCAGAAGTGGGACTGCTGGATCATATGGTAGTTCTGTTCTCAGCTTTTTTTGAGGAACCTCCATACTGTTTTCCATAGTGACTGTACCAATTAAATTTTATAGTCTTATTGAGAAATGAAAATGCACACTAAACATCATTTTTGTTGGCTGAAGGCCATCAGGAGTGATTTACTGAATTTTTCACTCTTATCTAGATACTTTGATGTCATACAGTTACTTGAGCAGAAAAACTGATTCCTCTTTCTGTGCTCCCTGCTCCCAAGAAAAATTTCAATATATTTCCTTAATAAATCACCCAAAGAAATACTTGTATATTTCAGGCAGACTATTTAATTTGCACATGGATAAAAATGTGATCTTAATTAATAAGATTCTCTCCCTCTTCAAAACTCAAGTAGGATATATTAGGATAGTTCTCCTACATGTAGATTTCAAAATAATTTGTCGGTGGGGGACCTGTCAAATATTTTGGAGAGAAATTGAATAGCAATCGACTTTAAACCCATACAGACATTTTCTCCAATTAGTGTCTGCTGCCTGGAAGTGCCATGCAGCTCAAGGTGTTGACTTCACTGTACTTTTATATGTTTTTGAATACCTTAATCAAACCATCTGTCATAAGGATAGAATGTCATCTGATACCCTTCTTCACTGTGTAATTGTTACTAAATCTTGGGAATAAAGTTCAATATGTATTAAGGATATGACTTGAAATTATTTTTTAAAGGGTAATTAATAGGTTTATTGTCCTATTCAAGGAAGTATCTCATAATGTCATGTGAGTCAAAGCTTGTCAAAGCTTCTTTTTAATACAAGCTCATACGGAATTATGCATGACAAAAAGAGTAGACTTTGTAGAAGAAATCAGATTGAAATGTTTTATAAGAATTAGATTTTCTAACTCTATGCTTTTATGTTAGATTTTGTAGATAATTAATAGGAATAATGCCTACTTTTGATACACACACACACACATCTGTGTGTGTGTGTGTGTGTGTGTAGATAAATACAATAGCAAGAATCCATTTGAATTTTATATAAATCTCAACTAGTAAGGGTAAGTTATAATTTGCTACAGTAAAAAAATGATCTCAAAATCTCAGTACTTAAAACCACAAAAGTTTATTTTTCATTCATAATACAGGTCCAGTGTGCATTGCCAAAGGCTTTTGCTCATTGTAGTTACTCAGGACCTATTTTCATGGAGACACCCCATAAACCTATGCTTTCACATATGCTGCAGTACAGGAAGAGTTGGGCTGGAGAGTTGAGCATCAGCTTAATAGTGATTCCTGCCATGTCTGTTTACATTTGATTAGCCACAGTGAGTCATATGGCTTTATAACTTCAAGGGCCAGGGAAAGTGAAATCCTACCATAAGCCAGATATTAGGAAACTTGATATCATGAACACTAGTGTTTATTTAGCTCACTGATATCAAACATATCTTTTTATTCTATTTAGTATGAGATAACCACATGAGAAGTCAGAAAAAAATGGTAGTGCTACTGATTTTAAAATTATTTTTACATTATATTATTTGGCACATTCATGGAGCAGTGTATGTTATTGGGGAAAAGCTAAATTGGGGGTCAAAAACAGAGGTTTTAATGTTGGTTCTCCCACACACTTTCTGGAAAATTCCCATGTGAATTTTAGCATTTGGTTCTCATTTGTAAAAAAAAAAAAAAAATATGGACTTGGAATTTTGAGAGAGATTCCATTGAATCTATAGATGATTTTGTTGAGTAGTAGTGCTGTATTAATAATATTAATTCTTCCACCCCCATGGACATGGAGTGACTTTCTATTTATTTATCTTCTTTAGTTTATTTCAACAATATTTTATTGTTTTCAGTATATGTCTTCAACATCCTGAGGAGTCTGGCTCCTGCCCAAAAGCCTCTGTTTGATTTTTCGTGCCCAACCATAGCAATTACATAGGTTTTACCTGGCAGGTCTCACAGGTGGAATGCTGCCCTTCCCACACCAGACTTCATGCACAGCCAATGAATTCCAGTCTCTGAGGGAAGTTGCAGTCAAGGACTCAAGTCCATCTGGCCTGTCATGCTCTTCTTTACGTATTTGCATTCCCTGGCAAGTGCCCTCATTCCCTAGGTGTGTCTTTATCTCAGGACACTGGCTGAGGTTTCTTCATGTAACCCTGTCAAGACCTCCTTATCAGGGAAGAAGTGGGAAACCTTAAAGACACTCTTCCTTATTCTAACTCAGTACTCAGAATTTTTTTACCCCTAGCCATTCTTCTCTCTCTTCCCATGGTCTCTGGTTCCATAAAACTGCAGGAGCCTTTTGTTCCATACTCCCTCGAGAATGGGATCACACCCATGTCTTTGCTGGCCACCTGAGCCTTGATGAGTGTGCCATTCCATGGGGGAGAATGAATCAGGGGAAAGTCAGTGTTTTCTTAGGTTAGACTTTTGTTTATGCCATCACAGTATGTGATTAAAGATGTCACTGTTACTTCCATTTTGGCTTATTGCTTTATTCCACTACTCTGACACCAGACAGATGAGTTCTTTTCAGCTCAGCTGAGCTCCTAACAACTCCTAGTTTAAAAATATTCCTAAGTATTTTATTATTTTCAATGCTATTACAAATGGATTTATTTCCTTAATTTTATTTTTGGATTATTCACTGCTCTTCTACAGAAATACAACTGATATTTATATGTGGATTCTGCATCTTTCATATTTGCTGAACCTGTTTATTAACTCTACTAATTTTTGTATGGATTTTTAGGATTTTCTATATATTAACATCCTTGCATCTGTGAATAGAGGTAGTTTTATTCCTTTCTTTTAGTCTGGATGTGTATTATTTCATTTTTCACATAATTTTTATGGCTAGAACTTCTAGTATATTGTTGAAGTTAAGTGGCAAGAACAGACATCCATGTCTTATTCTGGATCTTAGAGGGAAAATATTTAATTGTTTTATCACAGTGATGTTAACTGTGGGTTTTTCATAGATGCTGTTTATCATGTTGAAGAAGTTTCTTTTTAATTCTAGTTTAAATGATTTTTTATCATGAAGGAGTGTTGAATTTTTGTCCAATGCTTTTTCTGTTTCTATTGAGATGATTATGTGGTTTTTGCCTGTATTCATTTATATGGTGTATTACATTAATTGATTTTCATATATTAAATCAACCTTGTATTCTTGGAATAAATTCTACTTGGTCATGGTGCTTAATTCTTTTATATATTGCTAGGTTTGGCTTGTTAGTGTATTGTTGATGATTTTTGCATCTATATTTATAAGAGATTAGTCTTTTGTTGTACTTTCTTTTGGTATTTGTGTGTAGTTTTGGTATCAGGGTAATTATAGCCTCATAGAATGAGTTGGCAAGTGTTCATTCCTCTTTTTAATTCCTGGAAGGTTTTGTAAAGAATTAGCATTTATTATTCTTTAAATGTTTGGTAGAAATTATAAGTGTAGCCATCTTGGCTTGGGCTTTTATGTATTGGAAGTTTTTTTGTTACTTATTTAATCTCTATACTTTTTACAGGTCTATTCAGATTTTCTATTTATTTTTGAGTCAGTTTTGGCAGTTTGCATGTTTAAAGGAATTTGTCCTTTTAATCTAGGTTGTCTATATCAACATACAAATATTCATAGTGTTATCTTGTAATCCCTTTTATTTCTTAATGTCGGTAGTAATGTCCCTACTTTCATTCCTAATTCTAGTAATTTAACATTTCTCTGTTTTTCTTCGTCACTTTATTTAATGGCTTGTCAATATTGGTGATCTTTTCAAAGAACTATCCTTCGGTTTTGTTGATTATCTCTATTGTTTTTTTTTATTTGATTTAGCTACACTCTAGTCCTTTTTGTTTCTGTCCTTCTGCTTGCTTTGTTTAGTTTGCTCCTCTTTTTGTAGCTCCTTAATAAAGGTTAGATTTTTTTTATTGTAGTGAAAAGCACATAACATAAAATTTACCATCTCAACCATTTTTAAGTGTACAGTTCAGTAGCATTATGTATTTTCACATTGTTGTGAAACATCTCCAGAAAATTTTTCATCTTGGATATCTGAAACTGTATATACCCAGTAAACAACAACTTCCCTCCTTCCCCTCCCCTCAGACCCTGGCAAACATCATTCTACTTTCTTTTTCTATGAATTTCACTACTTCAGATACCTCATATAACTGGAATCATGCAGTATTTGTATTTGCACTTTGGTTAAAAACTGGATATTTTGACTATTATAATATGGCAAACTCTGCAAATCACATTTTCCTCCCTTCCCAGGGTTTATTGTTGATGCTTGTTATAGTCGTTTTTTGTTTTGTTTTGTGATTTTTATGAACAAATTTCATCAATTCTATATTATTTGTTTTATGTTATTACTGAAGTCCCTTTTCCATTAATTTAGTGGTGAGCTAGTTACTGAACAGAGATTTTCTAAATGTCTGGAACCCAGTAAATCTACCAATCTTTGCAACTTGGCTCTGCATGAGCGTTGGGGCATACCTTCAGTGCTCAGCAAGGAGTTTATAATTCTGCCTTAAACTTCAATTCCTATTTGCACAAACCCTGAAGTTTAGTGATAAGTAGGAGCTTAGAACCTTCTCACATCTTTTATGAGCATGTACCTAGCCCTGGCATACACATGACCTTCTAGATTTCCAGGAATATGTGGAACCTTTTCAAAGTCCTTATTTCCCAAAGCATCTCATTCCCTAGCCTTATCTCTCAACATTTTGGTTAGAGTATTTTTTGCCCCAACTGGTGTTAACTCAAGAAGTAGCAGCTAATACATTTGCTTTTAAATGTTTTCCACAAGTGTCCCCTCCCCCTTGGTAGCTCCCTTAGCCTTTAGAAAGTTCTAAGTTAGGCTAAATAAAGACAAGTCCTTTGATGCAACCGTTCAGGGACCCACAAAATGAGTCAAAACTAACAACCACATTTTTTTTTAGAATAAGGTCCATTGCTCTCTCTGGTATAACATACCTGTACTGGTAATCACAGCTATTGTCTTCAAGGCCACTGCTATACTGAGAAGGTGGGGATGGTTACCAGGATAAGTCAAAATACCATGAAGTTGTTTTACTAAGATTCAGCTATCTTTTCTTGATTGTTTCCCTGGTTGCTATAAGGTTTGGATTAGAGTCTACAGTTCCAAAAAAGTTTGACAGTTTTGTCAATTTATTTATTACTTTTGTGGAAGGATAAACTTTCGGATTTCCATAATTTGCCATTTTCACTGACGTCATTTTAAAAAATTGACTATGCCTGTCTTTAGTGTAAAATGCTATGTATATATGTATGTGTGTGTATACATCGATAACATCTTTTTTTACACTTGTTTCTTTTACAATCTGATATTTTCTGATTAATATATTTTTGAGAAATGCCTCAATTTCTAGTCTGCTGATAATACTGTTCCTCGTGCTATAGTGCTGTTACCAATTTATTAATTTCTCATACCTCATCATTATTAGAAAGGATTTTGGAGAAAGTATATGCTCAGCCCACTATCTTGAACTAAACATCTAATGTTATTGAACATGGTGAGAATATATAGAACATAATAAATACTAAAGGCAATTACAGATATCCTTTTATCTTTTATTTGCACTACAGTAAGTACTGTTTTAATCTATTAAAAACCCTTTTATTCTTAGTTTACTATTTTTACTATTTATTATTCCTAGACATTTTCTAAATGAGGAAAATGTGCTGTTTTTCATCAAATGCCTATTCAGAATATTAATGGCCATATTTTTGTCTGTTTTCTTCCTTGATCTAATGAAGTGAAGGATTATATTATATAATACTAATATTTTAACATCTCAGTTTGTACTAGTCTATATTGTAGTATTTCTTTCAATTTACTGCAATATTTATTTAACTGGGGCTTACTTTAAAATTTTGGCATTTATAATTTGAGAATGTTATGAAATTTACTGTTTTTAAAAGTGATCATTACAAAATTTTACTGTGTTATGATAGGTTTATATACCACTTTGGAAATCTTTCTCCAATATAGCAAATTTTAAAAAACCCTTATTGAGCGTCTATTAAGTAAAATAAAAGAGATCAATGGGATCACTGTGAAGGGCAGGGAGCCTTGAAGAGTAAGAGTGGAGCTCATATGTCATGTATATACTGCCTTAAATTTTTCTTAACATTAAAAATGAAACATTGAAAAATAAATAGGTAAAATGAATTGAAAGAATCTGTTCTTTTGAAACTTGGAAAACACCCATATTTTAAAAAGTTTGTCAAATGCATTTTAGAGTAATTTTGTCATATTAAAAAAAAATGTTCTAGGTCATTGGTTTATTCAGGTTTTCTCTTTTTTTGCCCATTTGCATTTTCCTGGGAAACGTTCAAAATATATTAGCATATATTTGCACATCTCATTAACTTATTCTTTAAAAAATGCCATGTCTCTTTTGCTTGATTTCACAGTCATTTTATTTAATATTTAGATTTTCTCCACTTTTTTTTCAAGTTGATACAATTTTATTTATTTTTTAAAAATTTTTATTGGAGTACAGTTGATTTACAATGTTGTGTTAGTTTCAGATGTACAGCAAAATAAATCAGTTAAACACATATCCACTCTTTTTTTTTTTTAGACTCTTTACCCATTTAGGCCATTTATTGAGGTAATGTTGGTTTATAACATTATGTAAGTTTCATATATACAACATTATATTTCTACTTCTATATACCCTGCAGTGTGCTCACCACCAAAAACTTCATTTCCATCCATCACCATACAGTTGTTCCCCTTTACCCATTTAGCCCTCACCCCCCCCTTCCCCTCTGGTAACCACTACTCTGTTCTCTATATCTACATGTTTATTTTTGTTTGGTTTGTGCATTTATTTCATTTTTTGTTTGTTTTTTATATTCCACATATGAGTGAAACCATATTGTGTTTGTCTTTCTCCATGTGACTTGTTTCACTTAGCATCATACCCTCAAGGTCCATTGATATTAGGATTTTATTTCCTTGGTTTCAATTTTACTGTTTTGAAAAGAAAAAAATAAATATCTCATTATTAATATACTCTAATTTCCCCTCTTTTCTTGTACATTAATTGTTGCTTTTATTATTTTACACTCCTTAGTTTTTCTTTTGTTGTTTATCCACTGTTGCCACTTCCAGGTCCCCCTGACATTTTGGTAACCTCCTTGAATTTGTTTCATAATACTTGGGCCCTTTTTAGAGCTAATGTAATCTCTGATGGCCTACCTGATCTTTAGGTCCTGGCCATCTCTGATTTGACCCATGAGCCTGGACAACATTTAATGGCTCATAACTTTAAGAATAATAAAGAATTCAACTTACCTATTGAGATGATCTATGATTTTTTTTATTCTTCAATTTGTTAATATGGTGTATCACATTGATTAATTTGTGTGTACTGAAGAATCCTTGCATCCCTGGGATAAACCCCACTTGATCATGGTGCATGATCCTTTTAATGTGCTGTTGGATTCTGTTTGCTAGTATTCTGTTGAGAAGTTTTGCATCTATGTTCATCAGTGATATTGGCCTGTAGTTTTCTTTCTTTGTGACATCTTTGTCTGGTTTTGGTATCAGGGTGATGGTGGCCTCGTAGAATGAGCTTGGGGGTGTTCCTCCCTCTGAAATTTTTTGGAAGAGTTTAAGAAGCATAGGTATTAGCTCTTTTCTAAATGTTTGATAGAATTCCCCAGTGAAGGCATCTGGTCCTGGAGTTTTGTTTGTTGGAAGATTTTTAATCATGGTTTCAGGTTCATTACTTGTGAATTGGTCTGTTCATATTTTCTATGTCTTCCTGGTTCAGTCTTGGAAGGTTATACCTTTCTAAGAATTTGTCCATTTCTTCCAGGTTGTCCATTTTATCGGCATAGAGTTGCTTGTAGTAGTCTCTTATAATCCTTTGTATTTCTGCTGTGTCAGTTGTAACTTTTCCTTTTTCATTCTAATTTTATTGGTTTTAGTCCTCTCCCTTTTTTTCTTGATGAATCTGGCTAAAAGTTTATCCATTTTGTTTATCTTCTCAAAGAACCAGATTTTAGTTTCACTGATCTTTGCTATTGTTTTCTTCATTTCTATTTCATTTATTTCTGCTCTGATCTTCATGATTTCTTTCCTTCTACTAACTGTTGTTTGTTTGTTCTTCTTTCTCTAGTTGCTTGAGGTGTAAGGTTAGGTTGTTTATTTGAGATTTTTCTTGTTTCTGAGGTAAGATTGTATTGCTATAAACTTCCCTCTTGGAACTGCTTTTGCTACATCCCATAGGTTTTGCGTCATCATGTTTTAGTTGTCATTTGTTTCTAGGCATTTTTTGATTTCCTCTTTGATTAAAAATGTGGAATGCTTCACGAATTTGCATGCCATCCTTGTGCAAGGGCCATGCTAATCTTCTCTGTATCATTCCAATTTTAGTATATGTGCTGCCAAAGCAAGCATGATTCTGTGTTTCTTGTTTGTTCCCCTCTTTTTTTCTTTTTTGTGGTTTGATTGTTTCCTTTTATTTTATGCTTGTGTTCTCTTATTTTTGTTTTTTTAATGTATTATATGTTTTTTGATTTGTGCTTACCCTGTTTTTCAAGTATGTTATCCCCTTCCCATATCTACTTGCTTTAGACTGATAGTCATATCACATTCCAAAAAATAAAAAAAAAGGAATCTACATTTTCTTACTCTCCTCTCCCACAATTTTATGATTTTGATACCCTCCTCTTCTACATCTTCATTTTTATTCTTTTGCTGTTCATGTGGTTATCATCGTTTTCACAAAAATATTTTGATTTTTTTCTTTTAATCTGGCTTATTTAAGTGATTTACTTTCCAATTGTGATTTTCTCCTTCCTATAGATTCTTGCTTCTTTTCTATTTAGAGAAGACCTGTTACTATTTCATTTAGGACAGGTTTAGTATTGCTGTATTCTTTTCAGTTTTGCTTGTCTGAGAAATTCTTTCTTTCTCTCCATCTATTCTAAATGATATCTTGCTGGTTAGAGTATCCTAGGTTGCAGATTTTTCCCTTTTAGAACTTTGAATATATCTTGCCACTCCCTTCTTGCCTGCAACGTTTCTATAGAGAAATCAATCAGCTTATAGCCTTATGGGGGTTCCCTTGTAATTAACTATTTATTTGTTTTTCTCTTGCTGCCTTTAAATCCTCTTTTTAACTTTTACCATTTTAATTATAAAAGGTTTTGGTGTAGGTCTGTTTGGGTTCATCATTTTTGACACTGTCTATGCTTCCTGTACCTGAATATCTGTTTGTTTCCTTCTTTAGGTTTGAAAAGTTTTCAGTCATAATTTCTTCAAATACATTTTTGAGCCTCTTTTCTCTTTCCTCTCCTTCTGGAATCCCTATTATGCGTAGATTTGCACACTTTATATTATCACATAGGTCTCTTTTATATCAGTTATTCATTCTTCTGCATTATTCATTCTGCTATTCATTGCCTTTAGCTCAGCTTTCATCTCAGCAAATGAGTTTTCTAATTTTTCTTGGCTTCTCTTTATAGCTAGCTTCTAGTTCCTTTTTATAGTAATCTGCATTTTTGTTGATGGCTTTTCTTAATTCCTTTAGCATTTTTATTATCTCCTTTTTGAACTCAGTGTCTATTAGACTGAAGAAGGGGTCTGTTTCATTGTTTGTTCTTTCACAGGAATTCTCTTGGTCTTTTAACTGGGAGTGGTTCCTCTGCTTCTTCATTTTACTTATATTTTTCTTAACTGTGGTCCTAAATTCACAGAGTATCTACTGTGGTCTTGGACGGCTATTTATATGTGGGAGTATCCCTGTGTAGGCTGTGTGGCTGAATATTTTTGGTGTAAAGCCTGTTATTAGTATGGATGCCTGCTGCCTCTTTCCTCAGCATGTGCTAGCCATTATCATCGACCTGATAGAGGGTGTGCCAATGCAGTGGCTGGTGCCTACTCCCAGAGCTCTCAGCAGCAGCAGAGGCTCACACGTGCCCCCAGAGCCTGTGATGGTGGTGGTTGACACCCTCTCCCAGAGCTCATGTAGGTGGTGTCCTGCTGCCTGAGAGGGCGCATGTAGGGAAAGAGGCATGTAGGGAAAGAGGCTATGGTGGGTCCCACCCCTGCCCTCACACACCTCCCCCCAACAGTGGCGTCTTGCTGCTATGGCAGGCCCAGGCTTCCTCTGTGTACACCCTCAGTTGTGGCCACACCAGGCAGCCAGCCCCAGTACTCTCCCTGCATCTTACTGCTGAAGCCCAAGCTTCAGCACCCAGCCCCCCTGCCCACACTGGTGGACATGCATCTCATGCTGGGGAACGTAGGATGGCAGTACCGACCATCGGTGCAGGTCTCTCTTCAATGTGCCTGTCACAATCCAGTTGCTGCACTCTCCTCTGAGGCTCTGAAGCTTCCCCTCTGATCCGACTGATCTCTCTGCTGGTGAGGGAGCTTCCCAGGGTGCAGAAACCTTTCTTCTTTCACAGTTTCCTCTCAGGAGTGCAGGTCCTGGCCCAGTTCCTTTCTTTCTCTCTTTTTTTTTTTTTTCTTCTTTTTTCCTACCCGGTTATGTGGAGATTTTCTTGCCCTTTCAGAAGTCTGAGATTGTCTGCCAGCATTCAATAGATATTCTGTGAGAATCATTCCACGTGTAGATGTGTGTTTGATGTATTTGTGGGAGGAGGTGAGCTCCCTGTCCTACTACTCTGCCATCTTGATCACTCCCACAGGAAGTTGTTTCACTCTTGAATAGTGGCCTCCTCTGTGGCATGTATTCTTTTCCGTTTGTCTTTTATTTGTCACTATGTATAATATACAGTGTTTGTTTAATAAGTACTTTTAGCACAATTGAATAAATAAATATAATGTTTTTCCTTAGGCCTATCCTCTGGGAGAACATTTTTTTTCAACAAGCAGAGTTATTATTTACAACTAGTTCTACTTCATAAATTTTTAAGAGTAGATTATTTTGGGGGGGCGGAGTCAAGATGGCAGAATAGGAAAACTTGGAGTTGGCCTCTCCACACAAGTACATCAGGACTACATCTAAAAATGGAACAGTTCTCACAGAACACCTGCTGAACACTAGCAGAGGACCTCGAACACCTAAAAGGACAAGAAGAATCCCCACGCGACTGGGTAGGATGAAAGAAAGGAAACAGGACAGAACATGCACCCCTGTGGAGGGAGCTGAAGGAGAGGAGAGGTTCCCACACTCAGGGAAGCCGAGTCACTGGCAGGGAGATCATCTGGGACAGAGACGGAGTTTCAGGGACTCAGAGGAGAGTGCAGCAACTGGTCTGTGGCAGGACAGAGTGAGACCTATACAGGCGGTCCATGCCACAACCCTGCGTGCCCCAGCCTGAGAAGGGTGTCTGCTGGTATGGAGGGGGGCTGGGTGCTGGAATGTGGGGTATGGAAAGCAGACCCGGGAAGGGAACTGCTGTTGGCTGAGAGGAGACAGCCTGAGGGGATGGGAGTGAGGAACTTCACAACCAGGAATGCTCGTGGAGGAAGCCTAGACTGACGACATAGAAGCAAAGCGCCACTGTTAAGTGATGTGCAAGGGGTGGGGCCGCCATTGCAGTCTCTCTGCTCACATGCTGGCCCCTGCCTCTATGGGCACTACAGAGGGCTCCCACCAGAGCTGGCTGGCATGCCCCTGCCATTGCCTCCTCCACACCACCCCACCTGGGTGACCCAATCACTGCCTGACGGGGCTTGTGTGCTCTGGCAAACTCTGGAACAGACTCCAGTGAATGGAACACATGCAGAGGTGGGGCTGAAGCCACAGCTGAGCCCCAGAGGCCATGTGACTAAGGAAGAAGAGCTGAATGTCTCCTCGTGGTGACGTGAACCAACCACCGAGTTAGTTACAACTCTACTGATGGCTTCCTAAATTCAGCACCTGTGAAACAAACATCCGAAAGGACAAGTGCTACTGAAGCTGGGATGGGTCCGGCTTTAGCAGCTGTGGGATTTGTGGGCATACACGCTTTTGGGGGTTGGACAAGGCCAGAGTCTGAGTTGCCCCCACAGCAGGTCCAGGTACACAACTACTGCAGTCCTGGGACCTGACCTCAGTGGATCTGTGCCAGTGACCTGGTGAAAACAACTCCTGAGAGTCACCAGGGCCAATTGCCAGCATACCCACAGTTAACCTGGGACTGAGAGCAGTGCCAACAACTGTACTTTGTGAGGCCACACAACAGGTGAAAGGGGACAGAACAGAGCACATTCACAGGTGAACAGCTCCAGAGGAGGAATACTCAGTGGCTTCTATCCTACTGGGAGTGCTCCAATCCTGCCTACCTCACAACACAGATCAGAAACACAGCTAAGAAACAGATCTGGAGGCCTCTATTGCAACAACTAGGGAGCAGACCCCACCCCTAACAAACAGGGCAGTGATAACCACAGAGCAAAAGGCATGCCCCACTCAAAATCCAGGGCAGGCTGTAGTCACCAAAACACCAGTCAAACCCCATATCAAGGGGATAATGGCACAAGCCTCTGGACCAACCTTACCCACCAGGGGGCAGACACCATAAGCAAGAGGAGCTACGATTCTGTACCCTGCAGAAAAAAGGTCACAAACACAGTAAGTCAGTCAGATAAAATGAGATGACAAAGAAATATGCTGCAGATGAAGGAACAAGATAAAAGTCTACAAGAACAACTAAATGAAGATGAAACAGGCAATCTGCCTGAAAAAGAATTCAGAGTAATGATAGTAAAGATCATCCAAGATCTTTCTTGGAAAAAGAAAGAATGGAGGCATGGACTGAGAGGATACAAGAAATGTTTAACAGACCTAGAAGAACCAAAGAACAAACAAACAGAGATGAACAATACAATAAATGAAATGAAAAATACCCTAGAAGGAATTAATAGCAGAATAATGGATAAGTGAGCTGGAAGATAGAACAGTGGAAATAACTGCTGAGGAGCAGAATAAAGAAAAAAGAATGAAAAGAAAGAACTGAGGACAGTCTCAGACACCTCTGGGACAACATTAAATGCATTAACAAACATTCAAATTATAGGGGTCCCAGAAGAAGAAGGGAAAGGGCCTGAGAAAATATTTGAAGAGATTATAGTCAAAAACTTCCCTAACATGTAAAAGAAAATAGTCGCCCAAGTTTAGGAAGTGAAGAGAGTCCCATACAGGATAAACCCAAGGAGGAACATGCTTAGACACATATTAATCAAACTAACAAAAATTAAATACAAAGAAAAATTATTAAAAGCAACAAGGGAAAACAACAAATAACATACAAGGGAATTCCAATAAGGTTATCAGCTGATTTTTCAGCAGAAACTCTGCAGGCCAGAAGAGAGTGGGATTATATATTTACAGCAATGAAAGGGAAAAACCTACAACCAAGATAACTCTGCCTAACAAGGCTCTCATTCAGATTCAATGAAGAAAATCAAAAGCTTTACAGACAAGGAAAAACTAAGAGAATTCAGCACCACCAAACCAGCTTTACAACAAATGCAAAAGGAACTTCTCTAGGCAGGGGGGGAAAAAGTGGCCACAACTAGAAACAAGAAAATCACAAATGGGAAAGCTCACTGGTAAAGGCAAACATACAGTAAAAGCAGGAAATCATCCACACACAAATATGATATCAAAACCAGCAACCGTGAGAAGAGGAGAGTACCAATGCAGTAAATAGGAATTGCATTTGAAATTAAGACACCACCAGCTTAAAACAACCTTGTGTGTGTATATATATATATGTGTGTGTATATATATGTGTATATATGTGTATATATATATATATGTGTATATATATATACACACACACACACACACACACACACACACTACTTTATCAGAACCTCATGGGAAATGCAAACTAAAGAAACTACAATAGATACACAAAAAAGAAAAAGCAACCCAAACACAACAGTAAATGTGGTCATCACACCACAAGAGAAAAGAACAAAAGAGGAAGGGAAGAAAAAAGACCTACAAAAACAAACCCAAAACAATTAAGAAAATGGCCACAGGAACATACATATCAATAATTACCTTAAGTGTAAATGGATTAAACGCTCCAACCAAAAGACACAGACTTACTTAGCTGACTGGTTACAAAAACAAGACCCATATATATGCTGTCTACAAGAGACCCACTTCAGACCTAGGGACACATACAGACTGAAAGTGAGGGGATTAAAAAAAGATATTCCATGCAAATGGAAATCAAAAGAAAACTGGAGTAGCAATACTCATATCAGACAAAATAGACTTTAAAGACTGTTTCAAGAGACAAGGAAGGACACTACCTAATGATCAAGGGATCAACCCAAGAAAAAGATATAAAAATTGTAAATAAATATGCACCAAACATAGGAACACCTCAATGTATAAGGCAAATGGTAACAGCCATAAAAGGAGAAATGGACAGTAACACAATAATAGTGGGGGACTTTAACACCCCACTTACACCAGTGGATACATCATCCAGACAGAAAATTAATAAGGCAACACAAGCCTTAAATGACACATTGGACCAGATAAACTTAATTGATATACATATCGTTATAAGACGTTCCATCTGAAAGTAGCAGAATACACGTTCTTCTCAAGTGCACACAGAACATTCTCCAGGATCACATCTTGGGTCACAAATCAAGCCCCAGTAAATTTAAGAAAATTGAAATCATATCAAGCATCTTTTCTGACCACAATGCTAGGAGACAAGAAATCAATTACAGGAAAACAAAAAAAACTGTAAAAAACACAAACACAAGGAGGTTAAACAATATGTTACTAAATAACCAGTGGATCACTAAAGAAATCAAAGAGGAAATCAAAAAATACCTAGAGAAAAATGACAACAAAAACACGATGATCCAAAACCTATGGGACACAGCAAAAGCAGTTCTAAGAGGGAAGTTTATAGCAATACAATCCTACCTCAGGAAACAAGAAAAATCTCAAAGAAACAACCTAACCTTACACCTGAAGGAACCAGAGAAAGAAGAACAAATAAAACCCCAAATAAGTAGAAGGAAAGAAATCATAAAGATCAGAGCAGACATAAATGAAATAGAGACAGAAAACAATAGCAAAGATCAATGAAACTAAAAGCTGCTTCTTTGAGAAGATAAACAAAATGGATAAACCTTTAGCCAGGCTCATCAAGAGAAAAAGGCAGAGGACTCAAATCAATAAATTTAGAAATAAAAAAGAAGTTATAACAGACACCACAGAAATACAAAGGATCATAAGAGAGTACTACAAGCAATTATATGCCAATAAAATGGCCAACCTAGAAGAAATGGACACAGTTTTAGAAAGGTACAACCTCCCAAGACTGACCCAGGAAAAAATACAAAATATGAACAGATCAATCACAAGTGCTGAAATTGAAATTGTGATTAAAAAGCTTCCAACAAACAAAATTCCAGGAGCAGATGCCTTCACAGAGGAATTCTATCAAACATTTAGAGAAGAGTTGACATCTATCCTTCTGAAACTCTTCCAGAAAATTTCAGAGGAGGGAAAACTCCCAAGCTCATTTTACGAGGCCACCATCACCCTGATACCAAAACCAGACAAAGATAGATAGCACGAAAAAGAAAATTACAGGCCAATATCACTGATGAACATAGATGCAAATATTCTCAACAAAATACTAGTAAACCAAATCCAACAACACACTGAAAGGATCATACACCATGATCAAGTGGGATTTATCCCAGGGATGCAAGGATTCTTCAATATCTGCAAATCAATTAGTGTGATACACCATATCAAAAAAGTGAAGAGTAAAAACTATATGATCATCTCAATAGATGTAGAAAAAGCTTTTGACAAAATTCAACATTTATGATAAAAACTCTCTAGAACGTGGGCATAGAGGGAACCTACCCCAACATAATAAAGGCCATATACAACAAACCCACAGCAAACACCCTTCTCAATGGTGAAAAACTGAAAGCATTTCCTCTAAGGTCAGGAAAAATAGAAGTATGTCCACTCTCACCACTATTATTCAACATAGTTTTGGAAGCCCTAGCCACGGCAATCTGAGAAGAAAAAGAAATAAAAGGAATCCAAATTGGTAAAGAAGTAAAACTGTCACTGCAGATGACATGATACTTACTATACATAGAAAATCCTAAAGATGCTACCAGAAAACTGTATACTAGAGCTCATCAATGAATTTGTATTAATTTTGTATCCTGCAACTTTACCAGGGAAACCTCTTGCATTCCTATACATTAACAATGAAAGATCACAAAGAGAAATCAAGGAAACAATCCCATTTACCACTGCTTCAAAAAGAATAAAATACCTAGGAATAAACCTACCTAAGGACGCAAAAGACCTGTACTGACAAAACTATAAGATATGATGAAAGAAATCAAAGACAACACAAACAGATGGAGATATACCATGTTCTTGGATTGGAAGAATCAATATTGTGAAAATGACTATACTACCCAAAGCAATCTACAGATTCAGTGCAATCTATCAATTTACTAATGGCATTTTTCTCAGAATTAGAATAAAAAAATCTTACAATTTGTATGGAAACACAGAAGACTCCAAATAGCCAAAGCAATCTTGAGAAAGGAAAATGGAGTTGGAGGAATCAGGTTCCCTGACTTCAGCATATACTATAAAGCTACAGTCATCAAAACAGTATGATACTAGCACAAAAACAGAAATATAGATCAATGGAACGCGATAGAAAGCCCAGAGATAAACCCATGCACCAATGTCAATCAATCTATGACAAAGGAGGCAAGAATACACAATGGAAAAAAGACAGTCTCTTCAATAAGTGGTGCTGGGAAAACTGGACAGCTACCTGTAAAGGAATGAAATTAGAACACTCCGAACACCATACACAAAAATAAACTCAAAATGTATTAAAGACCTAAAAGTTAGGCCAGCTACTATAAAACTCTTAAAGGAAAACGTAGGCAGGACACTCTCTGACATATATCGAAGCAAGATCTTTTATGGCCCACCTCTTAGAGTAATGAAAATAAGAACAAAAATAAACAAATGTGACCCAATTAAACTTAAAAGCTTTTATACAGCAAAGGAAACCATAAACAAAACAAAAAGACAACCCACAGAATTGGAGAGAATATTTGCAAATGAAGTGACTGACAAGGAATTAATCTCCAAAATATACAAACAGCTTATGCAGCTCAATATGAAAAAAAAACAACCCAATCAAAGAATGGGTGGAAGATCTAAATAGACATTTCTCCAAAGAAGACATACAGATGGCCAACAAGTGCATGAAAAGATGCTCAACATCAGTAATTATTAGAGAACTGCAAATCAAAACTACAATGAGTTATCACCTCACACTGGTCAGAAATGGACATCATCAATAAATCTAGAAACAGTAAATGCTGGAGAGGGTGTGAGAAAAGGGAACCCTCCTACACTGTTGGTGGTAATGTAAATTGATACAGCCACTATGGAGAACAGTATGGAGGTTCCTTAAAAAACTAAAAATAGAACTACCATATGACCCAGCAATCCCACTACTGGGAATATACCCTGAGAAAACCATAATTCAAAAAAGAGTCATGTACCCCAATGTTCATTGCAGCACTATTTACAATAGCCAGGACATGGAAGCAACCTAAGTGTCTATCATTGGATGAATGGATAAAGAAGATGTGGCACATATATACAATGGAATATTAACTCAGCCATAAAAGAGAACAAAATAATGCCATTTGCAGCAACATGCATGGACCTAGAGATTATCATACTAAGTGAAGTAAGTCAGAGAAAGACAAATATCGTATGATATACCACTTATATGTGGAATCTAAAAAAATGGTACAAGTGTACTTATTTACAAAACAGAAATATAGTCACAGATGTAGAAGACAAACTTATGGTTACTGGGGGAAGTGGGGGGAGGGGTAAATTGGGAGATTGGGATTGACATATACCCACTACTATATATAAAATAAATAACTAATAAGAATCTACTGTATAGCACAGGGAACTCCACTCAGTACTCTGTAATGACCTATATGGAAAAAGAATGTAAAAAAGAGTGGATATATGTATATGTATAACTGATTCACTTTGCTGTACAGTAGAAAGTAACACAACATTGTAAATCAACTATACTCCAATCAAAATTATTTTAATTTAAAAAAAGAGTAGATATTTTTCTCTGTTTAACCTATCCACAAGTGGCAGATATTAGATTGCCAACTATTTAGTAGTTCCATATGCAGAGATGGTTTCTTTAGAATAACTGGGTCATTTTCTTGAGGAATGATGAGTTACAATATTCTTCTTGACTATTTCAGGTAATAATGATGTTAAAAAAATCTGAGCACTCTAATGGTTCTAATTCATATTAAATAATTATCATCATCCTATCTGGAATGCTCCAAGATTGTGAACTAGCTGAGAAACACAGGCAGTCTCTCCTTGTAATTACATTGTAAAGAATGGTAGAAAAGAACTCATGATTATTTGGCGTGGGAACTCACTAAAAATGCAGATTGCTTTGATATGCCATTTTCCTTTGTGACTGACTTCTTTCTCATTAAAATGTAATAATGCTAATGCAATGAACAATCTAAGGAACAGCACTTACAATACTTCGTTTAGTACTCAAAATTTTTATTTCATCTTAACATTTTCAAAATGTAGTTGAAAAAATTCTAGCACAGTAAACAAGTGATAAAATCACCCAAATATAAGGTTCTTTTTACTTAAGAGGTTCTATTAATTAACTGTGAAGACAAATTTTCTCTTTGATTTACAAAGAAATTCCCATGTGACCTCTATGCTCTTGATCAAAGACAGAATAATATGGATGACTTTTGAAAAAGGTGACCCCCTTTTCTTCTCTCTGTTTTAATCAGTACCCACATATCTTTGTGGAAAACCACCAAATAGACCTCATTATTTATTGGATCTCACTGCTACTTTTCTTATTCTAGTTAAATGAGTTACTGGCACTCAGAGGAGGATAAAAAGTATTCTGTATTATGTATTTGTTTCTAAGGCAATATGCCAGGTCACTCCTTGAAATCTACATAGAAGACAGTTAATAATAAATTATTATTAAGATGCATTTAATGATGTTCTACACCAGCAATGCTATTTCTGAGGAGGACAGAATCATATTTGTAGCTCTTAATATAGTCTAACTTTTTTTGTAATGATAGCAGATTCCCATGAGTTGGCTGCTGCTGAGGTAGCAGAATTTAGTTTGTTGAACTTAATTGTAGTCAGACTGGGCAGTGTCAGGAAAATGAAAATTGTTAGAATCTATTCTTCCTTGGTTAGAAAGCAGAGTGAAACAACAAAGCAAGGAGATATCCATAAACAGTGCCAACTTCAAATACCAACCAAGGCTTTCACATAGGGATTGAGAGATGGTCGTAGATTTGGAGAAATGCTTCATGAAATCAGTAACATCTGAGTTTACTTCTTTGATTGTGGCACTTTCCCACTATGTGTATTTATGTATTGGGAATCATTCTAAGGGAACTTGTTGGGTTATTTCTAAAATTGGCTCTTCTCCTCTTTTATTTTTAGATTTCAAAGTAGTTACACGTTACTGGAAATAACTACACATTTCAAATAATAAATAAATGAAATGCCAAACTAGAAAGCAAATGAAAAGATAACAACGATATGCAGTATGTTTCATTTTCTAATTAATTTGGAATTAACATATTTTGTCATATTCTCTTTTACACTCAACCATTTCAGAGTTGTATATTTATATGATGCATTTGTATTTCCAGAAACATGGGACAAATTTACTTTGACCTATTCTTTTATGAAAATACATCTTATCAGAAGTAGAAGTTGTCATTTATTTTGTTGAGATCCACACAGCTGAAAAGGTCTCTTAAAAGTATCTTCTTTGGTTTAGGAAACAGCCAATGTTCTTTCTTAGTAAAGTCTAAAATAATTTGCTCCTAGAGCAAAATTTCTTTTCTAAATTTTATATTTGTAACTTGTGAAGCAATTTTCTGTTATTGCAACTGAACAAAGTCTCTCCTCTGAGTATCTTGTTTACTTATTTATACATTCATTCTGGTCACTAAGTAAGCATTTGAGTCCCTCCCATAAGCTTTCAAACAGATACTGTGCTAACTGCTGGGGAAATAAAGATTAATCAGGTAGGATCTCAATCATAAGAGAGCTCACAGTGGGATGAAAAAGATAGGCACATAAACAGGTAATCATAATTCATTCTATTAAATGCAAAGGATTAAAAATGACTACTGAGGAGGAGCTTCAAGATGGCGGAAGAGTAAGACGTGGAAATCACCTTCCTCCCCACAGATACATCAGAAATACATCTACGTGTGGACCAACTCCTACAGAACACCTACTGAACGCTGGCAAAAGACCTCAGACCTCCCAAAAGGCAAGAAACTCCCCACGTACCTGGGTAGGGCAAAAGAAAAAAGAAAATACAGAGATAAAAGAATAGGGACGGGGCCTGCACCAGTGGGAGGGAGCTGTGAAGGAGGAAAGGTTTCCACACACTAGGAAGCCCCTTCATGGGCGGAGACTGCGGGTGGCAGAGGGGGGAAGCTTTGGAGCCATGGAGGAGCGTGCAGAAACGGGTGCAGAGGGCAAAGCGGAGAGATTCCCACACAGAGGATGGGTGGTGGCCAGCACTCACCGGCCCGAGAGGCTTGTCTGCTCACCCGCCGGGAAGGGTGGGGGCTGGGATCTGAGGCTCCGGCTTCTGTCGGATGCCAGGGAGAGGAATGGGGTTGGCTGCATGAACACAGCCTGAAGGGGGCTAGTGCGCCACAGCTAGCTGGGAGGGAGTCTGGGAAAAAGTCTGGAGCTGCGGAAGAGGCAAGAGACGTTTTCTTGCCTCTTTGTTTCTTGGTGCGCGAGGATCGGGGATTCAGAGCACCGCCTAAACGAGCTCCAGAGACGGGCGTGAGCCGCGGCTATTAGTGCGGACCCCAGAGACAGAATGAAACGCTAAGGCTGCTGCTGCCGCCACCAAGAAGCCTGTGTGCAAGCACAGGTCACTATCCACACCTCCCCTCCCAGGAGCCTGTGCAGCCCGCCACTGCCAGGGTCCTGTGATCCAGGAACAACTTCCCCAGGAGAACACGTGGCATGCCTCAGACTGGTGCAACATCATGCTGGCCTCAGCTGCCGCAGGCTCGCCCTGAATCCATACCCCTCCCTCCCCCAGCCTGAGTGAGCCAGAGCCCCCAAATCAGCTGCTCCTTTAACCCCATTCTGTCTGAGCAAACAGATGCCCTGAGGCGACCTACATGCAGAGGCGGGGCCAAATCCAAAGCTGAACCCCGGGAGCTGTGCAAACAAAGAAGTGAAAGGGAAATTTCTTCCTGCAGCCTCAGGAGCAGCAGATTAAATCTCCACAGTCAACTTGATGTACCCTGCATCTGTGGAATACCTAAATAGACAACGAATCATTCCAAATTGAGGAGGTGGACTTCAGGAGCAACGATATATATACCTTTTTCCCTTTTGCTCTTTTTGTGCGTGTGTATGCGTATGCTTCTGTGTGTGATTTTGTCTGTATTGCTTTGCCTTTACCATTTGACCCAGGGTTCTGTCTGTCCTTTTTTTTTGGTGGATTTGTTTTTTGGTTTGGTGTTCTTTCTTCATTTTTAATTACTTAAAAAATTTTTTTAAATAATTTTTGTTTTTTATTTAGTAACTTTTAATTTAATTTAATTTTAAATTATTTAATCTTTTTCTTTCTTTCTTTTTTTCTCTCTTTTATTCTGAGCTGTGTGTATGACAGGCTCCTGGTGCTCCAGCCAGGCATCAGGGCTGTGCCTCTGAGGTGGGAGAGCCAAGTTCAGGACACTGGCCCACCAGAGACCTCCCAGCTCCACGTAATATCAAATGGTGAAAATCTCCCAGAGATCTCCATCACAACGCCAAATCCCAGCTCCACTCAATGACCAGCAAGCTACAGTGCTGGACACCCTATGCCAAACAACTAGCAAGTCAGGAACACAACCCCATCCATTATCAGAGAGCCTGCCTAAAATCATAATAAGGTCACAGACACCCCAAAATACACCACCAGATGTGAACCTGCCCACCAGAAAGACAAGATCCAGCCTCATCCACCAGAACACAGGCACTAGTCCCCTCCACCAGGAAGCCTACACAACCCACTGAACCAACCTTAGCCACTGGGAGCAGACAGGAGAAACAACGGGAATTACGAACGTGCAGGCTGCGAAAAGGAGACCGCAAACACAGTAAGTTAAGCAAAACAAGAAGACAGAGACACACACAGCAGATGAAGGAGAAAGGTAAACACCCACCAGACCTAACAAATGAAGAGGAAATAGGCAGTCTACCTGAAAAAGAATTCAGAATAATGATAGTAAAGATGATCCAAAATCTTGGAAATAGAAAGGAGAAAATACAAGAAACGTTTAACAAGGACCTAGAAGACCTGCAGAGCAAACAAACAATCATGAACAACACAATAAATAAACTTAAAAATTCTCTACAAAGGATCAATAGCAGAATAACAGACGCAGAAGAACAGATAAGTGACCTGGAAGATAAAATAGTGGAAATAACTACTGCAGAGCAGAATAAAGAAAAAAGAATGAAAAGAATGGAGGAGAGTCTCAGAGACCTCTGGGACAATATTAAAGGCACCAACATTCGAATTATAGGGGTCCCAGAAGAAGAAGAGAAAAAGAAAGGGACTGAGGAAATATTGGAAGAGATTATAGTTGAAAACTTTCCTAATATGGGAAAGGAAAATGTTAATCAAGTCCAGGAAGCGCAGAGAGTCCCATACAGGATAAATCCAAGGAGAAACACGCCAAGACACATATTAATCAAACTATCAAAAATTAAATACAAAGAAAAAATCTTAAAAGCAGCAAGGGAAAAGCAACAAATAACATACAAGGGAATCCCCATAAGGTTAACAGCTGATCTTTCAGCAGAAACTCTGGAAGCCAGAAGGGAGTGGCAGGACATATTTAAAGTGATGAAACAGGAAAACCTACAACCAAGATTACTCTACCCAGCAAGGATCTCATTCAGATTTGACAGAGAAATTAAAACCTTTACAGACAAGCAAAAGCTAAGATAATTGAGCACCACCAAACCAGCTTTACAACAAATGCTAAAGGAACTTCTCTAGGCAGGAAACACAAGAGAAGGAAAAGACCTACAATAACAAACCCAAAACAATTCAGAAAATGGTGATAGAAACATACATATCGATAATTACCTTAAATGTAAATGGATTAAATGTTCCAACCAAAACACATAGACTGGCTGAATGGATACAAAGACAAGATCCGTATATATGCTGTCTACAACAGATCCACTTCAGACCTAGGGACACATACAGACTGAAAGTGAGGGGATGGAAAAAGATATTCCATGCAAATGGAAATCAAAAGAAAGCTGGAGTAGGAATTCTCATATCAGACAAAATAGACTTTAAAACAAAGACTACTACAAGAGACAAGGACACTATATAATGACCAAGAGATCAATCCAAGAAGATATAACAACCATAAATATTTATGCACCCAACATAGCACCTCAATACATAAGGCAAATACCAACAGCCATAAAAGGAGAAATCACCAGTAACACAATCATAGTAGGGGACTTCAACACCCCACTTTCACCAATGGACAGATCATCCAAAAATGAAGATAAAGGAAACACAAACTTTAAATGATACATTAAACAAGATGGACTTAATTGATATATATAGGATATTCCATCCAGAAACAACAGAATACACTTTCTTCTCAAGTGCTCATGGAACATTCTCCAGGATAGATCATATCTTGGGTAACAAATCAAGCCTTTGTAAATATAAGAAAATTGAAATTGTATCAAGTATCTTTTCTGACCACAACGCTACAAGACTAGATATCAATTAAAGAAAAAAATCTGTAAAAAATACAAACACATGGAGGCTAAACAATACACTACTTAATAACCAAGAGATCACTGAAGAAATCAAAGAGGAAACCGAAAAATACCTAGAAACAAATTACAGTGAAAACACGATGACCCAAATATGGGATGCAGCAAAAGCAGTTCTAAGAGGGAAGTTTATAGCAATAAAACCCTACCTTAAGAAACAAGAAACAACTCAAATAAACAACCTAACCTTACACCTAAAGGAACCAGAGAAAGAAGAACAAAAGACCTCAAAGTTAGCAGAAGGAAAGAAATCATAAAGATCAGATCAGAAATAAATGAAAAAAAAATGAAGGAAACAATAGTAAAGATCAATAAAACTAAAAGTTGGTTGTTTGAGAAGATAAACAAAATTGATAAACCATTAGCCAGACTCATCAAGAAAAAAAGGGAGAAGACTCAAATCAATAGAATTAGAAATGAAAAAGGAGAAGTAACAAATGACACTGCAGAAATACAAAGGATCATGAGAGATTATTACAAGCGACTCTATGCCAATAAAATGGACAACCTGGAAGAAATGGCACATTCTTACAAATGCACAACCTTCGGAGACTGAACCAGGAAGAAATAGAAAATATGAACAGACCAATCACAAGCACTGAAATTGAAACTGTGATTAAAAATCTTCCAACAAACAAAAGCCCAGGACCAGATGGCTTCACAGGCGAATTCTATCAATCAAACACTTAGAGAAGAGCTAACATCTATCCTTCTCAAACTCTTCCAAAATATAGCAGAAGGAGGAACACTCCCAAACTCATTCTATGAGGCCACCATCACCCTGATACCAAAACCAGAGATGTCACAAAGAAAGAAAACTACAGGCCAATATCACTGATGAACATAGATGCAAAAATCTTCAACAAAATACTAGCAAACAGAATCCAACAGCACATTAAAAGGATTATACACCATGATCAAGTGGGGTTTATCCCAGGAATGCAAGGATTCTTCAATATACGCAAATCAATCAATGTGATACACCATATTAACAAATTGAAGGAGAAAAACCATATGATCATCTCAATCGATGCAGAGAAAGCTTTTGACAAAATTCAACACCCATTTATGATAAAAACCCTGCAGAAAATAGGCATAGAGGGAACTTTCCTCAATATAATAAAGGCCATATATGACAAACCCACAGCCAACATCGTCCTCAATGGTGAAAAACTGAAACCATTTCCACTAAGATCAGAAACAAGACAAGGTTGCCCACTCTCACCACTATTATTCAACACAGTTTTGGAAGTTTTAGCCACAGCAATCAGAGAAGAAAAAGAAATAAAAGGAATCCAAATAGGAAAAGAAGAAGTAAAGCTGTCACTGCTTGCAGATGACATGATACTATATATAGAGAATCCTAAAGATGCTACCAGAAAACTACTAGAGCTAATCAATGAATTTGGTAAAGTAGCAGGATACAAAACTAATGCACAGAAATCTCTTGCATTCCTATACACTAATGATGAAAAATCTGAAAGTGAAATTAAGAAAACAGTCCCATTTACCATTGCAACAAAAAGAATAAAATACCTAGGAATAAACCTACCTAAGGAGACAAAAGACCTGTATACAGAAAATTATAAGACACTGATGAAAGAAATTAAAGATGATACAAATAGATGGAGAGATATACCATGTTCCTGGATTGGAAGAATCAACATTGTGAAAATGACTCTACTACCCAAAGCAATCTACGGATTCAATGCAATCCCTATCAAACTGCCACTGGCATTTTTCACAGAACTAGAACAAAAAATTTCACAATTTGTATGGAAACACAAAAGACCCCGAATAGCCAAAGCAATCTTGAGAATGAAAAACGGAGCTGGAGGAATCAGGCTCCTGGACTTCATTCTATTCTACAAAGCTACAGTGATCAAGACAGTATGGTACTGGCACAAAAACAGACATATAGATCAATGGAACAGGGTAGAAAGCCCAGAGATAAATCCACGCACATATGGTCACCTTACCTTTGATAAAGGAGGCAAGAATATACAATGGATAAAAGACAGCCTCTTCAATAAGTGGTGCTGGGAAAACTAGACAGCTACATGTAAAAGAATGAAATTAGGACACTCTCTAACACCATACACGAAAATAAACTCAAAATGGATTAAAGACCTAAATTTAACGCCAGACACTCTAAAACTCTTGGAGGAAAACATAGGCAGAACACTCTATGACATAAATCACAGCAAGATCCTTTTTGACCCACCTCCTAGAGAAATGGAAATAAAAACAAAAATAAACAAATGGGACCTACTGAAACTTAAAAGCTTTTTGCACAGCAAAGGAAACCATAAGACGAAAAGACAACCCTCAGAATGGGAGAAAATATTTTCAAATGAAGCAACTGACAAAGGATTAATCTCCAAAATTTACAAGCAGCTCATGCAGCTCAATATCAAAAAAACAAACAACCCAATCCAAAAATGGGCAGAAGACCTAAATAGACATTTCTCCAAAAGAAGATATACAGATTGCCAACAAACACATGAAAGAATGCTCAACATCACTAATCATTAGAGAAATGCAAATCAAAACTTCAATGAGATATCATCTCACACCAGTCAGAATGGCCATCATCAAAAAATATAGAAACAATAAATGCTGGAGAGGGTGTGGAGAAAAGGGAACCCTCTTGCACTGTTGGTGGGAATGTATATTGATACAGCCACTATGGAGAACAGTATGGAGGTTCCTTAAAAAACTAAAAATAGAACTACCATACGACCCAGCAATCCCACTACTGGGCATATACCCTGAAAAACCATAATTCAAAAAGAGTCATGCCTGGGTGGATCTAGAGACTGTCATACAGAGTGAAGTAAGTCAGAAATAGAAAAAGAAATACCATATGGTAACACATATATATGGAATCTAAAAACAAAGAAAATGTTCATGAAGAACATAGGGGCAAGACGGGAATAAAGATGTAGACCTACTAGAGAATGGACTTGAGGACACGGGGAGGGGGACGGGTAAGCTGGGACAAAGTGAGAGAGTGGTAGTGTATATATGGACATATATACACTACCAAATGTAAAATAGATAGCTAGTGGGAAGTAGTCACGTAGCACAGGGAGATCAGCTTGGTGCTTTGTGACCAGCTAGAAGGGTGGGATACTGAGGGAGGGTGGGAGGGAGGGAGACGCAAGAGGGAAGAGATATGGGGACATATGTATATGTATCACTGATTCACTTTGTTATAAAGCAGAAACTAACACACCATTGTAAAGCAATTATACTCCAATAAAAATGTTAAAAAAAAAAGACTACTGAAAATTGTTAAGGATATGACAAAAGAACTTCAGAAATCTCCAAATTGTTGAGTATCTTCATAGCATATTACTTCTCTAGGAAAATGTAGTAAAGAATAAAGATCAGTTTGGTAGCAACTCTAGAGCCTTCACCAAATTTATAAATATGACAATGTTTATATAGGTTTCTGTTTTTCTCCTGAATAATATTGCCATTAAGAGCTTATATTGTCTATTAAAGACCACTATTTTTTTTTCTCACTTGAATAATATGTCTTATACTGGATTCAGTATTCCCTAAAACAGTTTCACAGTTTGCTTCCCTTGGTAGCCTCACTCATGTCAAAGTTGTAAGCCACTACCAAATTTGAATTCTTCTCTTTTATTGGTTTAACTTCAGTCTTATGACTACAGTCATCTTTTCACGTACATCAACCACAAACAACTGTCATATTGAGTTTCATTTATTATTGCTTAATCATTTTATTAGTGTCACTGTTAATGAGATGATAAGCAAAAAAAAGAAAGAAAATAAAAATGAAACTTATTGCAATTTCCTAAGGTCAGTAACTGGCCAAGTAACTGGTTCCCACCAGCAGCCCCCAGAAAAATTGAAAATCTAGGTTCACTCATAAATCTTCAAAACTTCAAAAGCTAAAGCCAGGAATGACACTAGTTGAATGTTCCTGTTACAATACAGATTCTAGAATCCAATCACCTTAGAATCACGTCCCAATTTCACGATTATTAGCTGTGTGACCTAAGGCATATGACCTTGTTTCTCTGATTCTCAGTTTCCTTATTGGTAAAATAAACAGGATAATATCAATCAAGTAGAGTTGTTTCAAGGATTGAATCCAAATATTTTTGTAAAGTTTAGCACGTATAATATTATAGCATAAAATGGGTCCTCCACAAATGATAACAATGCTACCACTGATGGTGCAGTTTGGCAGTTTCTTATAATGCTCTTGGGTATTTAACAAAGAGCAATAAAAACATGTGCGTGCACAAAGACTTATACAGGAATGTTTACGTCAGCTTTATTTCTAATATTCTATATCTAAATATCTATCAGCAGATGAATGGTTAAGCCAATTGTGTTATCTCCATGGAATACTCCTTAGCAATAAAAGGGAAGTAACTACTGATACAAACAATAATATGGATGAATCTGTGAAATATTATATACCATGCACTGCTTACTTGAACCATATTATAGCTCAGGTGTATAAGCAGATAACTACGAATAACTCCCAACCTAATCCAACCATTTTATCAATACCCAGGCTTTATATATATGTGTGTGTGTGTGTATATATATATATATATATATATATATGTGTGTGTATATATATATATATATACACACACACATATATACATATACATATATATATATATATATATGGTTCTTATATTATGATGCAAATATCCAATTTTCCAGTTGTTAAAGGTGGAAATAGTGTCCCTCGATATCTATTGAGACATGATTTCCTTCCTTCCAGGTATCTGACACTTTTAATTATCCTATCTATTTCCTTTCTCTTTTACCACTCTCTATGTACTGTCTCTGCCATCAACAGTTAAGCATGCTTATATCTCTCCCATCATAAACACAACCAAGCAAATAAAATATTTCATCAGTCCTATCTCTGTACCTAACTTAATTTTATCCTTCACAAATTTCTGAAACAAAATTCCTTTTATCAAGCACACTGCATGTACTGGAATCTGGTTTTGTGGCCCACTACTTTCCAAATCACAAGTGTCCTCCATGTGACTAAGTCCAATAGACATTTTTCAGACCTTATCTTCCTCCATGATAGTATTTAAAATTCTTGAAGACATGCCCTTTGGGGGGAAAATCCCTTTGGTTACTTGACTTTCCTGATAACACACTCTACTTGCTTTTATCTCTCTGGATCCTCTTATGTTCTTTTGTTAGTTTCTACTCTTCTACATCTCTTAAATACCATATTCTTTAAGAATATGACCTGGGCCCTTTAATCATTACACAAAACTTATGTAAAAATTCTCCATTCTAATGACTTAAAATATGCCTATGGTTACAAATGTGTACCTGTAGCCCAACCATACCTATTAAGCTGCAGAACTATTTATCCTATTGCTTTCTCTAGCAAATGATTTCAGTGTGCTGTCTATATCACCTCAGCTCATACCATTGCTCTGCATGGTGGTTCCTACAGCCAGTACCTGCAACACTTGGCCAGAGAGCTCTTTTGACTGCTAGAGAATTCTCTGCCTGCATATAGGATATGCTAAAAAATATCAGGAAATTAATACTACAGAGCGTCAGCCCTCAACAAATAACTGGGACTAGAACTTGTGAATAAATAATCCAGCTCTCTCACCCTGCATATAGGTTAACTCTAAATGTATATGTATTAGCCAGGGCTCAATAGATAAACAGAATCAACAAGATCCAAATCAATTTTATATATATATATATATATATATATATATATATATATAATTATAGTATAATATATACTATAGATATTTATATGTCAGATATATAGATATCTATGAGATATGTACATTCTCAGATTATTTATTTGGCATGCTGGAGACCCAGGAGAGCCAATGGTGTAATTCCAGTCCAAGTTTGAAGGCCTGAGAAATAGGAGAGCTGATGGTGTAAGTTCCAGTTTGAAAGCCAGCAGGATTTTTCAGTTCTAGACTGAAGGCAAGAAAAGACCAATGTCCCAACACAATCAGTCAGGCAGGATGAGATCCCTCTTATTCAGCCTTTGTGTTCTATTTGGATCGTCAGTTGATGGGATGAGGCTCGCACACATAAGGGAGGGCAATGTGCTTTACTAACTCTACTGATTCAGTATTAATCTCATTCAGAAATATCATCAGAGGGAATTCCCTGGTGGTCCAGCGGTTAGGACCTGGTGCTTTAACTGCTGTGAGCCCGGGTTTGATCCCTAGTTGGGGAACTAAGATCCTGCAAGCTGTGTGGTGTGGCAAAAACAAAAAAAAAACGAAAAGAAATATCCTTAGAGACAAACACAGAATATTGTTTGACCAAATGCGTGGGTACCCAGTGGCCCAGTCAACCTGACACATAAAATTAACGATCACAAGTTTACCCCTTGTCAATATGGCGCCCATTCACATAGTCTTAAACCATACTTAGTCTCTAAATAAAGAAAATAACAAGGTAATACTTTCACCTAACATGATACAACTATCCTGTGTATAACTGAAAACACACAAAATCTTTCACAAAAAGGGGAGATAAAGTCCTTGAATGATGTTTACTCATGTTCTTGATATCCTATTACTTAAAAATAATGTAAAAATAACTAATTAAATACTATGATAAAAATTCAGTATATTATGTGTTACATGATAAGAGGATAAAAGAGGGAAGAAAACAAAGATAAATGCTAGATAGACCGATAGAGATACACAAAAATGTATTCATAACAAAATAAGGAGAAAATAGTCATGACAATTACAGTCTTCATTTCTGTAATTAGCCACATGGTCATAGCTGGTATTTATAGCTACTTTCTTCCACTACCCATTATGTATTCCCTATGCTTTCAGCAAGCCCTTCATCTGGTCATGGTTCTTCACCTAGTAGAGTGACCCAAACCATCACTCGTGAAGAGTCTGGCTATTAGTAGTTCTGCATGGATTGGGTTATTGTAGTTTTCTATTGACATTAATCACAGGGTGTGGTAACGCTAAGAAATACCCTAAGGGATCTCCTGTATTCCAGACATACTCTTCCTTGCCTTCATTGTGGAGTAGTAGTCCAATTTCCCCCTGGTAGTCAGGAACTATCATCCCAGCTAGCAGTTACTCCCTTCTTTGCCTGTTCATACAGGGACATGAGGAGCCCAAAATGGCCAGGTGGCAGACTTAACTTCCATTTCAGTGGAGTCACTGTTGTGTCTCCTCGTGGAAGCATCCCTCCCTTTGGAGCTACGACCTCTAGGCCAGCAGAGCATAAGATCACAGGAACAGGAAGCAAAGATTTTGCTAGTGGGTCGCTAGGAGTAATAGTGGTACTACTACCATTTCTATCCTTTGATTCCTAAATCTGTGAATCCTGGCTATGGAAGAAACAGCATCATATATTGGATGCTGAACCAGAGCATATACAGCATTCTGGAGAACCTTTCCCCAGCCCTGCAAAGTATTTCAACCTTGCTGGTGCTGTAACTGAGTCTTCAAAAGGCTGTTCCACAATTCTTTTGACAGCTATTTGAGGATGGTGCTGAACATGGTACAATCAATAAATTCCATGAGCTTGGGCCCATTGCTACACTTCATTTACTGTGAAGTAAATAGTGGAAGTGGTCCAATGTACTCAACCTGCCACCAGGTAGCTGGCTGACCACCCCAGGAAATGATGCCATGTTGGGGATGCCGGTGTTCGAAGATTGGGCACTCAGCAGTGGCCATAGCTAGGTTCGTTTTGGTGAGTGGAAGCCATAATGAGCTCATGCATAACCTCCATCTCTGCCACCATATTCACTTTGTTATTGAGAAAAGCAAGCTACTAGATGCAATGTTTGAAGTCCTGCCCAATCAGAAAATTTCCCTTCACTACTGTCCTTCAGGAATGTCCCAGGAAAGTGCTGTAGCACTGTAGCTGCCCACTTGCAGGTGATGCCTACATATCATGCAGAAACATCTGTAAAACAGGCCCAAGTCTTCTCTTCCTCTGTCAACTGACCATAGGGAACTCCCCCATGAGGCCAAGGAGCAGACAGGGAGAGAGAAGGTAGCGTAGCAGAAATGGGGACCAGGGGCATTTGGAACACTTTTTCGTGTAACTTACTTGTGCCTTGAGGGCCTGCTCAGCTTGGCTTGTATGTAGGATTTCCACTTGATGGAGGAGTGCTGCTGTGCATGCCCAAATTTACAGCTTGGTGAGTCAAGTAACACCCAGTTCTGATGGGCAGCTCAGGTTACATGGTAACTTAGTGGCCCATGACCAAGCATTCATTTTCTACTAAAGCCCAGTAGCAGGCCAATAACTTTCTCCTCAAAAGTGAAACAGTTATCCACAGAGAATGGCAGCGTTTGCTCCAAAATCCTAGGAGCCTGCTCTGCAGTTCACCTATAGGAGCCTACTAGAGTTTCCTAACAGCCTCCCTATCTACCACTGACACTTCAAGCACCATTGGATCTAAGGGGTCTTATGGCAAAAGTGGCAGAACCAGCAGCCCGGACCTGTTGCAGAGCCTTCTCTTATTCAGGGCCCCACAAAAATATAGTAGCTTTTAGGGTCACTCAGTAAATAAGTGAACTAGAGAAACACACCCAAATGAGGACTGTTTCCTCCAAAATCCAAAGAGGCTCGTTAGGTATTGCACCTCTTTTTTGGTTACAGGAGAGTCAGATGTAACAACCTATCCTTCTTGACATGCCCCACATCACTAGACTCCTAGAAATTTTACTGAGGTAGAAGGACTCTGAATTTTGTGGGATTAAACCCTACCTACCCTCTGACACACAAATGTCTTAACAGTAAGACTAGAGTAGCTGCTATTTCTTGCTCATTAGGTCCCATCAACATAATGTCATTGATGTAATGGACCAGTGTTATATCGTTTGGAAAGGCAAGGCAATCAAGATCCCTGTGAACTAAATTATGACATATGGCTGGAGAGTTGATATACCCCTGCATTAGGACAGAGAAGATGTATTTCTGGCCTTGCCAGTTGGATGCAAACTGCTTATGCTGATCTTTATTGACAGGGATGGAGAAAAATGCATTTGCCAGATCAATAGCTGCATACAAGGTACTAGGGGATATGATAAATTGCTCAAGCCATGAAACCACATCTGGTATAGAGGCTGCAATTGGAGTCCCCACCCAGTTAAACTTAGAATAATCCACTGTCATTCTCCAAGTTCCACTGTCTTCTGCACAGGCCAAATAGGCAAGTAAAATGGGAATGTGGTGGGAATAATCACCTTCGTACCTTTCAGGTCCTTGATTGTAGCACCAATTTCTTCAGTCCCTTCAGGAATGCAGTATTGCTTTTGGTTTATTATTTTGCTGGGTAGACACAATTCTAATGGCTTCCATTTGGCCTTTCCCACTGTAATATCCCTCACTCCACAGGTCAGGGAACCAATGTGGGGATTATGCCCGCTACTGAATGTATCTATTACAATTCTGCATTCAGAACAGAGGAAATTATCACAGGATGGGTTCAGGGAATCACTGGGCCCACTGTGAGATGAAAAGAGGTAAAATTATATTATTTTACCTCCATAAGTCCCTACTCTGTTGGTGGGCCACAGTGACATTTTGGGTGTCCTGAAATTAGGATTTGGGTATCAGAGTCATTGTCCAGGAGTCCCTGAAAGGCCTGATTAGTTCTTTTTCCCCAAATACACAGTTATCCTCATAAATATTTGTAGAACCCTTTGGGTAATGTTGAGAGAAGATTAAGAGAATAATTTTTTGGCAGTATTCAGGGGTTCTTCTTCAAAGTGACTCAATTACCCCTTTATTCAAGGGGTTTTAGGAATGTAAACTGGTTCAAGTCTGGGAATTGATTGAGGGGCCATGACTGTTTTTATGATTTAAGTAAGTTAGACTTTTGCTTGCTTGATCTGGAACTTTTCTGCATGTAAGACCAAGTAATAATTTAGTACCCTTCCTATCAATTTCACTTCTACAAACATCATGATAAACTAGCCAATGCTCTAGGTCTATGCAAATCAGATGATTCTGATTGCTGCTTTGACTCTACTGTCCAGTATGGTAACTGCACCACCTTGCCTTTAGTGGTTAAGTGTCACCACATGACTCTGTCACCATGGGATTTTTTACTCCCATTGCATTTAGGTTTCCCAATTCACTGACTGCATTTTCCACTGCAGGGTCTGGCCTACAGAGAAGAGTGACCACAGGGCTTTTCAAGGACACTGGGCTCCCCTCACAAGTTTATTTCTTACAGTCGTGGTGAAATATGTGCCTTCTAGACCCTCCCAGTGTGGATGAGTAGTTCTTACATGACAAATCCATTCTAACATTCCAATATCCCTATGCCTTTGAATCCCTTCCTCTACATTAAACTAAGTCATGTCTAGCATTTCCAACTCAAACATGATGGGGCATCTTTAGATCCACGATTCAACCAATCAAACCAACAAACTGTTAGAGCCCTTTCTAATTCCTTGAACTGCAACATTAAATTCAGAATCTCTGCTTAGTGAACCTATGTAAATTAATTTGGTCTACTACAACTTCATGTTCCTCCCACCACTATTCTTCTTCCATAGTATCCATTCTTATACATATTATGAGGGGTTCTGTCTATATAAATTAGAAAATTCAAGCAGTTCTTTTGGAGTGTAGCACAACTTCTTATGGGTCATACTTTGTATCTCACCTTCAGGAACCTGCTGGAACTTGAGTCTAGTTATAGATCTAGACACAAAGAGGAGTGGGGGGGCGTGAGTCTTGAGAAGAATCAGCATTGTTTTACAGGATAACTGACTCCACTAAAGGTGCTCCCAGTGGCAAAGAAAATTCATCAGGATTTAGGGCTCAGTGTCCCCACCTCCATCAGTGTTCTTCCACATGTCTCCATTCCAACTTTCAGGGCCCCGGTCCTTCCCCATCAGTGCCCTACTTTAATCATAATCACCCTATGAGGCTGCGAGTTTAAATTGTGTTGTAATACAGCCAGATGCAGTTGAGATTCTGGGGTTGATTTTCAGCAATCTAAGCCCCATGGCTACAGAAGATATCTCCTTCAGAGCACATATAGAAGATTTCAGGTAATTTAAGTGGCATTTGAGCTCAGAATTCAAATCCTTGAGCTCATTCTTTTCTTTCCAAATTTGTCCAAGGACATTAGGAGTAAGCAGCCAATCTCCCTACATTTATTAGTTTGTTGAAACTGTTCAAAATATCATATACACAGTCACCTAGTTCCTTGTTTCTTTTAAGTGGTTGATTAGGATTAACCAATGCTGATATTTTGCATATCATCTAAATTGCCAAATCACACCATAGACTATCAGAGCTCTATTTACTACTACAAATAGAGTCATTAGCATCTGTAAATCTACTGAGGTTAGAAAGCCAATTCCAGAAACTCCAGAGCCAATTCAGAGAACTCATCCTTAAAATTCCGTTCTCCTTGAACAACTCAGTACCAAAAACTGTATCAGTCAGGGTTCTCTAGAAGAACACTGCCAACAGTGTGTGTGTGGATATACACACACACACACATATATATATGAGAGACAGACAGACAGACAGACTTGGGAAAGACTGAGAGAGGCCTCAGACTAACAGCCTGGGAAGAAGTGAGGGGTTATCAGTTCAACAACTCTTGAGGAATTGAATTCTGCCAAGAACTATGTAAGTGGATTTGTAAAGTGGATCTTTGCTCAATCGTGTCTTCAAATGAGAATGCAGCCCCTGCTGACACCTCGATTTCAGCCTTGTAAAACATTCTGAAGCAGAGGACTCACCTACATGGTGCCTGGATTCCTAAACCATGAACATTATGAGATAAAGAATGTGTGTTTTTTAAGCCACTAAGTTTTAGGGAAATTTGTTATGCAGCAAGAGGTAATTAATTCAAGTCCACATGCCAGTATGCAGTCTTGAATTCACATTATTTTGTCTGAGAAAACTTAGAGAATTTATTCTAAAGAAGTCCAAGTTTGATACTGCCCTATGGAACTAGTAGAAACAAAGTCAAATTTCCTCTAGAGGAACACAACTTCAACACAGGGCTCAAAAAGACCTAAGATTAATATATAAGGAACATGAGCTCATAAATAAAATAGAAAATCCTAAAAGGAAACAAGCCCTAAGAATTGGAGTAGTCAGAAAAAACAGAACAGAATAAGACTTACCAATATTTCAGAGAAGGTCTTAGATACTATAATTTTTCAAAAGAACAAAAGAGAACTTGTAGAACTGAAAAAGTTAATTGCAGAAATAAAACATCAGCAAGCTGGTCAAATATCAGATTAGACATAACTGAAAATAGGATCAGTAAACTGAAAAATGAAACAAAAGAAATTACTTAAAATGAAGTACATAGAATCAAAGAGGTTAAAAAAATATGAAGGAATATTTAAGAGATGTAGATGAATGAATAATAAGGTCTAATATATATTGAAAGGAGATGCAGAAGGAGAGACTACAAAGAATTCGGGGGCTTCCCTGGTGGCGCAGTGGTTGAGAATCTGTCTGCCAATGCAGGGGACACGGGTTTGAGCCCTGGTCTGGGAAGATCCCACATGCCACGGAGCAACTGGGCCCGTGAGCCACAACTACTGAGCCTGCGCGTCTGGAGCCTGTGCTCCGCAACAAGAGAGGCCGCGATGGTGAGAGGCCCGTGCACCGCGATGAAGAGTGGTCCCCACTTGCCACAATTAGAGAAAGCCCTCGCAGAGAAACGAAGACCCAACACAGTCATAAATAAGTAAATAAATAAATAAAAGAACGTGACTTTCTAAAAAAAAAAAAAAAAAGAATTCGGTAAAGCAGTATATTAAGAGCTAAATTTCCAAAAATTTCCAAACACCACAGAACAATCAAAATAATTGACAGAAAAAATACTACTATTAAAGTTTTGAGGAAAAAGAACTACTCAACAACAATTTTATATGCAACTAATCAATAATTAGGGTCAAATAAAAACATTTTACAGACAAAGAATATAAGAATTATGATTCATAAGTTATCACTAAAAGAACTATTAAAAGATGTATTTCAGGTGGTTAAAAATTGTACCAAAACTATTACGATGCAAGAAGCAGTGGTGTGTAAAGAAATTAATAAATATGTGAGTAGATTTGAGTATGCCTTGCCTAAATAATGACAAGGACTAAGTATAAGTGGTTAATGGAGAAAATAAAATTCTATGTTATTAATTGCATTATTTTTGCACACAGCTGAACAAGTAAGATAGTGATACTTTCTGTATGTCATGCTCTAGTAAATCATCAAGGTTTCTCAAACTGAGGTGATTGGCTTGGGGACTCTTAATGCTCCTGGCCTCCCCTAGCTTCCTTGAGTACCTATGGTATTGATCTCTCAACACATTTATATAGATTTCTCACCATACCAGTTTCCCAAGCACAACATTTGGGAATCTCTGCTCTAGACAAATATAACCAACAAGATGGAGGTGGAGGGTGCCTGGAGTTAAATCCTATTGTACTTCTATTGTAAAACAGATGGTAGATACAGTAAAAAGAATTAAACTAAAGTATCCTTATTAAAACATTGAAAGTAAGGATCAAAAAATTAAAATAGAATGTAGAATGTAGAACACCTAAATAGAGAAAGTAATTTGGCTGAGATTAACATATACACACTACTTTGTATAGAATAGATAACCAACAAGGACCTACTGTATAGCACCGGGAACTATACTAAATATTATGTAATAACCTATAAGGGAAAAGAATCTGAAAAAGAACATATATATAACTGTATGGCTGTGCTGTATACCTGAAATGTACATGATATTGTAAATCAACTATACTTCAATAAAAAATTTAAAAAAAGAATTTCAGCCAATTAAGCATTAGACAAGGGGAGAGGATAAATTAAATAAATATATGGTAACAAATCAGTAATCATAATAAATATCAGTATATCAAACTTAACAACTAAAAGAAAGAAAATATCAAACCAGATTTTAAAAATTATATACATTCTTTAAAAGACACATACTTAAACTATGAGATCATAGAAATGTGAAAGAAATTAATATAAAAACACCTAATCATTACAAATACAAAAAAATGGGTTCCTGATACTAATATCAGATAAAATAGACATGAATGAAAGAAGCACTATTCAGTATGTGATTATTAATTAGTGCTAAGAAGCATATTTCCCAAACAAGCTATTAAAATTGTGAACTTGTTTATATCCAATGATATAGATTTAAAATATGTAAAGATAAAATTGATTATGAAAAGAAAGTTATAAATCTTCAAATATTATATGATGATTTAACACAAATTTCCAAATAATTTATTCATCATGCAGTTTAAAATAGCAAGGTTTATAGAAGATACAAATAACACAAAATTTGTAATCTAATTAAATGTAGAAACTGCAACCACCATTTACAGAATTCACATTTGTTTAGAATTCATAGAACACTTACATAAATGACCATGAAAGTAGCCACAGAGCAAAGCAAACTCAAACCAGATTTGTTACCATATGGACAACACCACATTCTTCCACAACAATACATTAAATTGGAAGCTGATAACAAAATGTAGCCATATTTTCCAAAATCCAAAAGTTTAAAACACTCTTCTAAACGAATCACAGAATAAAAATTAAATAAGGAAAATTTGAGTATCTGAACTAAACTATAATTAAAATACTGTATATAAAATCTGAAAGAAAAATACATTATTAGGTGCATGTTGTTAAAGAAAGAAAAAAAAGTAAAGATGTAAATGTCCTATTTAATAATTGAGAAAAAGAATGATAAAGTTAACCAAAAAGATGAAGATGGGATGTTATAATAATACCTTAAAATTCAGGGAGAGAGAGACAAGATGGCAGAGTAGGGGGACCTTGAGTTCATCTCCTCTCATGAGCACACCAAAATCACAACTAACTGCTGAACAACCATCAATAATAAAGACTGGACTCTACCAAAACAAGATAGTCTACATTCAAAGACATAAAGAAGAAACCACGAGATGGTAGGAGGGGCACACTCGTGATATAATCAAATCCTATACCACCTGGGTGGGCAACCCACAAACTGGAGAATAATTGTATTGCAGAAGTTCTCCCATAGGAGTGAGAGCTGTGAGCCCCACCCATGCTCCCCAGCCTAGGGTTCTGGCATTGGAAGGAGGAGCCTCCAGAGCATTTGGCTTTGAAGGCCAGCAGGGCTTGATTGCAGCAACTCCACAAGACTGGAGGAAACAGAGACTCCACTGTTGGAGGGCGCACACAAAGTCCCACATGCACTGGGGCCCAGAGCAAAAGCAGTGACTCCATAGGAGCCTGGGCCAGACCTACGTGCTGGTCTTGGAGGGTCTCCTGGGGAGGTGGAGCTGTGGCTCTCTCTGGGCAACAAAAGCTGGTGGCAGACAAAGTTGGGACCTATGTGAACTCTGGCTGGAGGCAGACATTTTGGGTCCTCAGCACCGAAACCTGGCCCCACCCAACAGCCTGTAAGCTCCAGTGCTGGGATGCCTCAGGCCAAACAACCAACATAGTTGGAACCCAGCCCCCCCCCCCCCCATTAGCAGACAGGCTGCCTAGTCTTCTTAAGCCCACAGCCACCTCTAGATATGAACCTTAACAAGGCCTTGCCCACCAAAGGGCCAAGATCCAGCTCCACCCACCAGCCCCCACCTGCTAGGAAGCCTGCACAAAACTCTAGACCAGCCTCATCCACCAGGGGGCCAATACCAAAAGTAAGGAAACTACAGTACTGCAGCCTGCAGAACTGAGTCCACAAACACATCTCAGAACCTAACCTGGGACCAGCTGGTCCCTGGCCCTTGGGAGACGAGAGAGGAGTATACTGCTGGGACACGTAAGATATCCCTTACAGAGGGCCACTTCTTCAGGGTTGAGAATCATAACTAACCTTCCACATACATAAAAATACAAATAGAAATTTAGACAAAATGAGATGGCAGAGGAATATGTTCCAAATTACATGGAAGAGGAATATGTTCTAAAGGAACAAGATAAAACCCCAGAAGAACAACTAAGGGATGTGGAGATAGGCAATCTACCCGAGAAAGAGTTCAGAGTAATGACTGTAAAGATGATCCAAGAAATCAGGAAAAGAATGGATGCACAGAGTGAGAAATTACAAGAAGTTTTTAACGAAGAGTTAGAGAATATAAAGAACAACCAGAGTTGAAGAATACAATAATTGAACTGAAATAGATACTAGAAGGACTCAAGAGCAGAATAAATGAAGCAGAAGTACAGATAAGTGAGCTGGAAGACAGAGTGGTGGAAATCACTGCCATGGAACAGAATAAAGAAAAAAGAATGAAAAGAAACAAAGACAGTTGAAAAGACCTCTGGACAATGTCAAATGCACCAACATATGCATTAGAGGGGTCCCTGAAGGAGAAGAGAGAAAGTGCCTGAGAAAATATTTGAAGAGATAATAGCTGAAAACTTCCCTAACATGGAAAAGGAAACAGTCACCCAAGTCTAGGAAGTGCAGAGTCCCATACAGGATTAACCAAAGGAGGAACATGCCAAGACATGTAGTAATCAAATTGCCAAAAATTAAAGATAAAGAGAAAATATTAAAAGCAATGAGGGAAAAGCAACAAATAATATACAAGGGAACCCCCATAAGGCTATCAGCTGATTTTTTAGCAGAAACTCTGCAGGCCAGAAGGAAGTGGCAAGATATTTTTAAAGTGATAAAAGGGAAGAACCTACAACCAAGACTACTCTACCCAGCAAGGCTCTCATTCAGATTTGACAGAGAAATCAAAAGCTTTACAGACTAGCAAAAGCTAAGAGAATTCAGCAGCACCAAACCAGCTCTACAACAAATGCTAAAGGAACTTCTCTAGGTGGAAAAGACCACAATTAGAAACAAGAAAATTACTAAATTGGAAAGCTCACTGGTAAAGGCAAACATACAGTAAAGATAGGAAATCATCCACACACAAATATGATATCAAAACCAGTAACTGTGAGAGGAGGAGAGTACAAGTGCAGGATATTGGTAATGCATTTGAAATTAAGAGATCAGCAACTTAAAACAATCATGTATATATATATAGACTGCTATATCAAAATCTCATGGTAACTGCAAATGAAAAATCTATAATAGATACACACGTGAAAAAGAAAAAGGAATCCAAACACAACACTAAAGAAAGTCATCAAATCACAAAGAAGAGAACAAAAGAAGAAGAGAAGACCAACAAAAACAAATCCAAAACAATTAACAAAATGGCAATAAGAACAAACATATTGATAATTACATTAAGGGGCAAAGGATTAAATGCTCCAACCAAAAGACACAGACTGGCTGAATGGATGCAAAAACAAGACCTGTGTATGTGCTGTCTACAAGAGACCCACTACAGATCTAGAGACACATACAGACTGAAAGTGAGGGAATTAAAAAAAGATATTCCATGCAAATGGAAATCAAAGAAAGCTGGAATAGCAGTTCTCATATCAGACAAAGTAGACTTTAAAGACTATTACAAGAGACAAAAAAGGACACTACATAATGATCAAGGGATCAATCCAAGAAGAAGATATAACAATTGTAAATATATATGCACCCAACATAGGAGCACCTCAATACATAAGGCAAATGTTAACAGCCATAAAAGGAGAAACTGACAGTAACACAATAATAGTGGGGGACTTTAACACCCCACTTACATCAATGGACAGATCATCCATAGAGAAAAATCAATAAGGAAACACAGGCCTTAAATGATGCATTAGACGAGATAGACTTAATTGATATTTATAGAGCATTCATTTGGAAAGCAGCAGAATACACATTCTTTACAAGTGCACATGGAACATTCTCCAGGATAGATCACTTGCTGGGCCACAAAGCAAACCTCAGTAAATTTAATGAAATTGAAATTTTATCAAGCAGCTTTTCTGACACAACGCTATGAGATTAGAAGTCAACTACGAGAAAAAAAACTGCAAAACACACAAACACGTGGAGGCTAAACAATATGGTACTAAGCAATCAATGGATCACTAAAGAAATTAAAGAGGAAATCAAAAAATACCTAGAGACAAATGAAAACGAAACCATGATGATCCAAAACCTATGGGACATAGCAAAAGCAATTCTAAAAGGGAAGTTCATAGCAATACAAGTTTGCCTCAGGAAACAAGAAGAATCTCAAATAAACAACTGAACCTTATACCTAAAGCAACTAAAGAAAGAAGAACAAACAAAACTCAAAGTTAGTAGAAGGAAAGAAATCATAAAGATCAGAGAAGAAATAAATGAAATTGAGACTGAAAAAACAATGGAAAAGATCAATGAAACTAAAAGATGGTTATTTGAAAAGATAAACAAAATTGATAAACCTTTAGCCAGACTCATCAAGAAAAAAAGGGAGACGGCCCAAATCAATAAAATTAGAGATGAAAAAGGAGAAGTTACAACCAACACCACAGAAATACAAAGGACCATAAGAGCCTACTACAAGCACCTAAATGCCAATAAAATGGATGACCAAGAAAAAATGGACAAATTCTTAGAAAGGTATAATCTCCCAAGACTGAACCGTGAAGAAATAGAAGATATGAACAGACCAATTACAAGTACTGACATTGAATCTGTGATTAAAAAACTCCCAACAAACGAAAGTCCAGGACCACATGGTTTCCAGGTGAATTCTACCAAACATTTGGAGAAGAGTTAACACCTATCCTTCTGAAACTACTCCAAAAAATTGCAGTGGAAGGAACACTTCCAAACTCATTCTGTGAGGCCACCATTACCCTGATACCAAAACCAGACAACGATACCACAAAAAAAATAACAGGCCAATATCACCTATGAATATAGACACAAAAATCCTCAACAAATACTAGCAAACTGAATCCAACAGTACATTAAAAGGATCATTCACCATGACCAACTGGGATTTATCCCAGGGTTGCAAGGATTTTTCAATATCTGCAAATCAATCAGTGTGATACATCACATTACCAAACTGAAGAATAAAAACCATATGATCATCTCAATAGATGCAGAAAAAGCTTTTTGATAAAATTCAACATCCATTTATGATAAAAACTCTCCAGAAAGTGGGCATAGAGGGAACCTACCTCAACATAATAAAGGCCAAATATGACAAACACACAGCTGATGTCATACTCAATGGGAAAAAGCTGAAAGTATCTCCTTACTTTGGACTTACGTGCAATTATTTTTATAGCTTTTAAGTTGGAGACTTAGATCATTTATTTCAGACATTTAAAAAATTGTCCTGTATATTCACTTCTTTTGTTATCATTCATTTAAATAACTTTTCTAATTTCTGTGTGATTACTTACTTCATCTATGGGTTATTTAGAAGTAAGTTGTTTACTTTTTAAAGTTCGGCTATTTTTTCCTGGTATCAGATTAAATTCCATTGCAATCAGACTATATACTTTATAATTTTAATATTTTTAAATTAATTAAAACTTGTCTTATGGCCCTGTATATAGTAGTCTATCTTGGTCAATATACCATGTTCTCTGGATGCTAGAGTAGAACTTTATGAACATCACTTAGGTCAGTTTTGATAGTGTTGTTCAAATATTCTATATCCTTACTCATTTTTTGTCTCCTTATCCATCAATTACTGAAAGAGATATGTTAAAAATATCAGCTATGATTGTAGAGTTGTCTTCCTCCTTTCACTTCTGTCAGTTTTTGCTTTATGCATTTAGAAACTCAATAATTATGTGCATATCCAATAAAGATCATCTTTTCTTAATTGATTATATCATCATGATATATTCCTATTTGTGTCTGGTAATAGGTAATACTCCTTTTTTTGAACTCTGATTCATCTGATATTATAAACTCATGCAAATTCTCATGCTGATGGTGTGAATGTTGTATATTTTTTCCACTCTTACTTTCCAACAATTTCTGTCTTTATACTATCCTTCTTGTAAATAGTATTTAGTTGTCTTATTTTTCATTAGGTCTTACAATCTCTGCCTTCTAAATGGGATGTTTTTCCATTTACATTAATTTTAAGCATTGTCTTCTTTGGTTTTAAGGCTGTGATCTTGCTATTTGTTTTTTTGCTTGTTTATTTTCTTGTTTTCTTTTTAACTTTTATTTTGAAGTCATTTTAGACTTAATCACACACTTAGAAAAGTAGTACAGTGAGATACCACATACCCTTTACTCATCTCCCCTAGTTATTAAAATTAAGAAATAAACATTAGTATAATGCCATTAACTAAATTAACAGACTTCATTAAGATTTTACTAGTTTCCTCTAATGTAATTTTTCTGTTCCAGGATCTAATCAGAGATCCCATTTTGTTGTAGTTGTCTCTGACACTTTTGAAGAGTATTGGTCAGTTATCTTGTAGAATGCCCCTCAATTTGTGTCTGTCTGATGTTTTTCCATGATTACATTGAGGTAATGCATTATTGTTATTATTGGTAAAAATATTGTAACGTGTCCTTCTCTGTTCGTTATATCAGATATCATATGATGTCATTATATCTTATTATTGAGGATGTTAACCTTGATCCCTTGGTTTGCATGGTGCTGTCAGGTTTCACTTTTGTAATTAATAAATATTTGGAAGTAATTTAAAGCCATGGAAATAACCTGTTTCTCCTTAAAACTTTGTCCACCAGATTTGCCATTGTTTGGTACACCTCACCTCAGCAATTATTAATATTGTATTCTATTTCCATCATTCCTTCTATACATATCACTTGGAATTCTTCTGGAAGGAGGAGTTGTCCCTTCTTCCTCAATTATTTAATGAAATCTTTATGACCAATGGTTATTTATTTTATTTGGGAGGGGTTATAATCCAATAATGTTATTTATTTTGTTGCTCAAGTTTTTCCAAATTTGGCCATTTGTGAGCTCTTTCAGGTTGGCTCTGTGCCTTTCTGATATAACTTCATTAATATTTGAACTTTAGTACATCCTTATTTCTGAAATCACAAGATGCTCCAAATTCAGCTTGTATATTCCCTGCCACAGTTTGAAGTCAACAACTTCCTTTTAGTGACGAATGGTATTTAGAAACTAATAACTGGTAGCTAGACATTGCTACTGAAGCGTCATTACTTCTAGTCACCTTCTGTGGGTGGAGTTAGAAACCACATGTATTAATACTATCTAATGCATACATGTACATCTCTTTATTTCTGTATCTATTTATCTGCATGTTTATGCACACACACATACACACACAGAGAATCATACTAATACCTCTCACTCTAATCCAGTACCACCAGTTTCCTTCTAGCATACTTCCTTTTATATTTGTAATTTCTTTCTCCAACACTAAGAAAACTGGCTCTTCACTACATTTACTTATTCTTCAATGCTGGAATACAAATGAAATGGTTTTAGAATTGCAACCCCATACTCGTCTGAAAAACAAATTTAGCAACTAGAGTACAGTGTTTGTGTATAACTCGTTTCGTATAACCTTGCATTCTCTAGCCAAAAAATACTGTTTTCCAAAGTTACTTAGGCCATCTCCTTCACTCTCCATTCCCTCAGTGTAACTATGTGACTCAGTTGTAAAGTGGATTCATTGTCATAGTCTGCATTCATCCTGGGACCCACCACATCCTGAAAGATTTTTTTAACTCGCACATAGTAAATTTCCCTCTTTAGTGCATAGTTACTCTTTAGTGGTGTATAGTTCTATGGGTTTTAAGAAATACATATAGTTAACACCACCACAATTCCTCATAGAATGGTTTCTTAACCTCCCAATTTTCCACAAGCTCTCCCTTTGTAGTCTAACTCCTCACCACCCTTCCACCCTTTGCAACCAGTGAACAGTTTTCCATCCCTATACTTTCCTTTTTCTATAATGTCATATAAATGGAAACTTATATAGTCTTTTGGATCTGCTTCTTTTCTTTATCAAAGTGCCTTTAAGATTTATCTAAGTTGATGAATGAATTACTAGTTCTTTATTTTTCTTGCTAAGGAACACTCCATTCCATGTATGTAACAAGGTTTATCTATCCATTCGCCTTTTGAAAGGTACCTGAGTTCTTTCAGTTTGGGGAAATTTTGAATAAAGCTTCTATATATGTATGTCCAAGCTTTTATATGCAGATAATTTACGTTTTCCCTGGATACTTAGGATTTGGATTGCTAGACATATGGTATGTGGTTATTTAACTTCATAAGAAACTGCCAAACTGTTTTCTAAACGATTATAACATTTTACATTCTTACCAGCAATGTTGGAGAATTCCAATTGTTCTACATTCTCTCCAAAACTTGGTATTTTAAGTTTTTGTTTATAATTTTATACATTTTAATGGGTGTGTAGTGATATCTAATTGTGTTTTGTTCCATTTTTCCCAAATGGTGATCAACATTATTCTTCATTATGGGAAAGCAAATAAAAAGAAAATGAGCTATCTTTATAGTCATACCAAAATAGTTAAAATTAAAAAGTCTGACAGTTCTGAGCTTGGTAAGGATGTAGAACAACCAGAACTCTCAGACGTTTTGGTTGGTGGAAATGGTACAAACACTTTGGGAGAAAAACTAAGAAGAGGCAAAGAAATTTACGGTGACAGAAATAAGAACAATGATTGGCTCTGTAGTGGGGAGATTGATTTAAAAGGGACATAAGAGGGAATTCCCTGGTGGTCCAGTGGTTAGGACTCCACACTTTCACTGCCGAGGGCATGGGTGTGATCCCTGGTTGGGAACTAAGATCCCAAAAGCTGCATGGCATGGCCAAAATTTTAAAAACTAAATTAATTAATTAATTAATTAAAGGGACATAAGAGAACTCTATGGAGTAATAAATTGACTAGGGTGGTAATTATATGTATACGCAGATATAAAATTTCTTCAATCTGTATAATTAAGATTATACCTTGGAATGTTACCCAGCCATAAAAAAAGATGAAAATTTGACATTTGCAACAACATGAATGGACCTGGAGGGTATTATGCTTAGTGAAATAAATCAGAGAAAGAAAATACAGTATGTTATCACTCATATGTGGAATTTTAAAAACAAGTGAAAAAATATAACAAAACAGAAGCAGAATCACAGATACAGAGAAAAAACTAGTAGTTACCTACCAGTGGGGAGAGGGGAGGGGAGAGGGGCAAGAATGGGGTATGGGATTAAGAAATACAAATTACTATGTATAAAATAAGTTAAAAGATATTGTACAGTGCAGGGAATACAGCCAATATTTTATAACAACATTAAATGGAATATAATCTATAAAAATATTGAATCACTATGTTGTATGTGTGAAACTAATATTGTAAATCAACTATACTTCCATAAAAATAAATTAATTAATAAAAATCACAAAACCTCAAAAAAAAATAAAAGATATATATGACAGATGAAAAAAGATTAATACACCTTATTGTATGTATTTATATGTAAACTATGTTCTTGTTATTACTGTTACCTGACTTGTTTGCTTTAATTAAACTTGTTTTTCAACTTAAAAACAGCTTTTAAATTAAATGAATCTGAGGTCTCATATGTAAATTTACTTATAAAGTATAAAAACATATTTTCTGGAAAATATATTTTCACTTATTGGATGAAAAAAATAAAGTTATTAAATCAGGGTCTTGAGAAAGAAACAGTCTTACTTTCTTACAATATTATTTTCTTCCTTGTAGTAGCTGAGATTTGCAGATTCTGAAAATATAAGGCTGAGAATTGTTGGTGGCCAAACAACCCTGGAGAGGCCTCAGATAAATATGGAGTTATGTCTAAATTTAGAAAGAAACAGAGGGATAATATCTAAGTCTT